>NW_026529388.1:0-305477 GCF_028500815.1 Rissa tridactyla
AGCCTCAGTATGGCCACTGGCTTCAAATCAGCTGCTGGGGACAACACAGTGAAAGGCCTAAAAGGGTGGTTCAGCACACTTCCCCTTCCCGAGGAAATCCAAAGTGATAACGGTTCACACTTTACCGCTACAGTGGTACAAGATTGGGCCAAAGAAGAAGGGATTCGATGGGTATTTCATACTCCCTATTATCCTCAGGCTAATGGCATTGTTGAATGCACCAACGGATTGGTTAAGCGTTTTGCAAAAACTCATAAATCATAAGGGAAGGTGAAGAAGGCACCTTGCCCACCGAAATTCGAAAAGTAATATGGGATAACGCAATTGAATTTGAGAAAAAATTTCAGTCCAGGTGGTATCTGGTTAATTTCACCTACGATCCACTGAGAGCAAAGCCACAGCTTTTGTCTTAACGATACGCAATGCCTCAGTATCCACCATATACCCAATCATCGCACTGGGGTTGAATCATCAAGGAGCTCTACTCTATCCAACACAGCACAGAGGTTGGGCACGACAAAATGAGACTAAATGGCAAACTGCTGATGTTGACGCATGCGTTTCACGAGACCAACAAGGATTCATTTGTGAGAGTAATACTCTCAAAGCACAAGACCTTTGTCTTGACACCAACCAGAATGCTTGTCACTTTGAGACACATCCCGATGAAACCCCAGAGACTGTGCTTGACTATATTGGGAAAGGGTGCGTTAGCATGAGGTCTCCCTGTAGTCTTGTATTATAGACGAGAAAGGCTTGAGACCATGGCCACTCTGGGTCTCTTTGACTACAAACAACAGGGAATAAAAAGGTGAAACTGAATAGCATCAATTCCATCTGCCAATTCGTCATTTTAGAATTTGGGCCTCCAAATAGCCATACATCATAAAAGTAGTATTATTGCCAGGTTCAATGTCAGGATTCCCTGGAGACATTCAAAGGTAGCGTAGGCCAATCCGTCTGTACAGCTCATCCAAGGTTCCTGTAAGACATAAAGGAAAAGAAAATCTGCTCGGTCTTATTCGACCGACGGGGTTAAAAAGAAGGTGCGGTCCACCGGGTGCTGATCCGGTGTATCTTCCCTGAACAATCCTTGGCTTCCCATGCATAGGGATTTTTGGGAGTAGCTAGCACCATTGGCACCGTCCCATTTTGAGGCATTTTCACTAGCACAGGTAGTCCAGGGTGAAATCTTCCGGGGTATTTTCCCGGTTCATTGGCAGCCTTTGGCGAGATAATATTGGCAGGTACACAGAAAGCTTTCATTTTAGGACAGCCGTCTCCACTCCATTTGTTATTTAGTTGATAGATGGCATCATCCAATCGCAAATGCCAACCAGGTTCATGACTTTTTGCAAAACGCTTAACCAATCTATTGGTGCGTTCAACAATGCCATTAGCCTGGGGATAACAGGGAGTATGAAATACCCATCGAATCCCTTCTTCCTTGGCCCAATCTTGTACCACCGAAGCCGTAAAGTGTGAAACGTTATCACTCTGGATTTCGTCGGGAGGGGAAGTGTGCTGAACCACCCTGTTAGGCCTTTCACTGTGTTGTCCCTCGTAGCTGGTTTGAAACTGCTGGCCATACTGAGGCTGGAGATAATCTCCACTCCTACCAGGACATATCTTTTCCCACCTGATGATCTCAAGGGCCCAATATAATCAAGCTGCCATGAATGCCACAACGCTTTCTTGTCCCGCATGTGTAAGGGAGGCGCCTTACTCGGATGATCTTTGCTGAGTCGTAGGCGACATTGTGAACAGGCAGTTACTATTTGTTCGCACAGCTTAACTGACACAAGCCACCCACCTTCCCGATACAGGTCAGGACGGCCTGTGCGGCCACGTTTAACATGTAACGATTCAAGTAAGCGTTCCCATTCCCGACCATCATCTACAATGTCAATTTGTTGCAGCCGCGTGAGGCCATCTACCTGTTGGTTGAACTGAGCAGTGATCGAGTTTGAACGATCGTGGCCTTTTACCCAAGCAATGTGCAATGGTCTCTGTCCTCCTATTTCCAACAGTTGCTTCCAATTATCTGTCTCCCAAACTGGGACTCTATTCACCTGCCAATCGTTGGCTGCCCAGTGTCCTAGCCATTCAGTGGCTCCTTTAAAAACAGCATATGAGTCAGTGTAAATGTAAGTAGCTCCATGTTGTGCAGCTAGTAGGACAGCTCTGAGTTCCCCTACCCTCCCCTATTTCAATTGCTCTTTCTCCCGTTGTTACTTCCAGTGCTACGGCCTTATATTTGCACTTATTTTTTTAACGGTGAGATGACGCACCAGTAAACCACACTCCTCTAAGATCACTGCTGTCCCTCAAAGGAGGTGCTTCTTGGATCGGAGATGGTCTGTTTGGTGGGGATTGGAACAATAGGGCACCATCTATATCCTTTGGTATCCTTGTGAAGTAGCCTTGGATACTTTAACACTGCCTTCAGAGACTGGCTTGATTTCATTAATGCCTTCTAAATAAGCATACCACTTTCGAACTGTAGCTCTCTGGGCAATGCCAGCTGGTGGTGGTGTCCCTTTAAGGACCACATCTGGGAGGCGAAAGGTCCCAGGAAAGATCACACTCTGTTCTCTTCTTATCTGCTCTGCTCGTTGCAACACTCGCACCAGGGACAGTAAACCCTTCTCCAGGTCTGAATAGCTGCATTCAGTATCATTGAAGGAGTGGGAGCAAAATTCTAATGGTCTCTCCGGTCCTGCTGGTCCCTTCTGCCATAAATTACAACGGGAACCATGTTCACTGAGCCCCCATTCTACATGGACAGGGTCAGTTGGATGTATGGGGCCAAGTTGTTGGAATAACCTTAGCTCCTTTATTAGTAATTGCAGAGCATTAGTGTGTTGTTCAGTCCACACCCAGGATTTACCCTTTTTTGGCAAGCTATGAAGGGGGCGAGCAATGATGGAAAAGCCAGGGATGTGTTTACACCAATAACTTAAAGTTCCCAGGACCTGCTGTAACTCCTTCGTGCTGGAAGGATTCTGTCCATGTTCTATTTTTTCAGGGTATCCTGAGGGACAGAAGCAGCTCCCTTAATCCACCAGACCCCCAGGAATTTAACTTCCTGTGCGGGTCCCTGACACTTTGAGTCGGGTCTACGTGAGGCACCCACTAACACTTCTGCCCTAGTCATTCGCTGCTCTCCCGGCAACCAGAGGTTAATTTTTGCAGTGTGCCATGTTTTTACCACACCATCAATTCCTGTGAAGTTGACTCTGCGTCGGGTGGGATTTATACCTAGAAGTTGTGCCGTTTCGTTAGTGATTGCAGACATTTGGGCTCCGGTATCAATAATAAAATTTACCAATATCTTCCGGGGTCCAACAGGAATGACAATAACAGGTTCGGAGTCTTTATGAGAGCGCCATTGGATTGCTAGTACCTGCCCGACAGGGTTGCTCAGTGCCCTCCCCGGGGATAGGAGTGTTGTGGCTGGGACTCTGTCAAATCAATCAAGTTATGTTCCGGTGCAGAAGGCACAGTTTTCTCACGGCTTGGGGATTCTCTGGTTAGACTTTTCTCCCCAGCCGCATTATTCTTTCTAGGTAGAGATTGGACTAGCGTACGGAGATCTCCCGTAGGGTCACCGTGCAAGAATTGTCGGGGCACCCCTAATTGTAGGGCTTTACGCCACAACTCATTCCGGTCCTTATCAGGCTTAAACCTTCCCTCTGATTTAGGGTTTTGAGTGTGAGTTTGGACTTGGCGAACCTTTCGCGGGTGTTCGGAGGATTTCTCACTAGTTTGGCTGGCCCAGCCCATTCGGCGCCCATATTGATCTATTTCCTGTACATTCCAGGTGGGCATGTAGTGACGACGGCCCCGCCCATGAGCACCCCGAGCATCCCGTATACGATCTTGAGTGCGAACAAGGAACGGTTTCAGGCAACCGGGAAGACCACGGATGAGAGGGGCTAATCGATCCGGGTCGATAGGGGCTGACATTGGGGATTTCCGAAATTCCTCTCTGTCATACATGGCTTGCAGACAAGCTGCTTTCCGTACAGCCGCAAACAGATCAGAGTAGCCTGTAGCTCTAATCTCTAACGGCTCCCCCCTCTCTCGCGGATCCATACCCCTTGCCCAATAGGCTGCTCGAGCGGTTAGGGAATAATTATGATCCCCAGGCATAGTGGTTAAAAACACTCCTGGTCCCCAAGAGTCTCCTGCTTCTTCCTCACTCAGCATAATTCTGCCCCCCCCTTCAGAAGAAACTCGCCACACGTACTCAACAGCTGACTCTTCTGGTCGCCTCGAATATTTCTCCCTTATTTTTGTTAACTCGGTTGGTGTCCATGGAACGGTACGCACAGTGGTGTGAATTTCATCACCATCATCAACTGCAGTTTCAGTTTTAACCAGAGGACGTAAAGGAAAAACTTGGGATTTCAAAGTAAAAGTCCTTTCCTCCTCATCTTCTTCGTCATCCTCACTATTAGACAAAAAAATCTCCGGTCTGGGTTCCGGAATTTGGATAACACATTAACTTACGAATCTGTTGGACCTGGGTCGAGGGCTGCATTTTATCTAAGAGCCCGGTCACCCTTTCAATAACATTTTAAGTTGGCGATTTTCACTCCCAAGTTGAGCATTCCGGTTTCCTAAACATTCATTCTCACTCACAAGCTTATCGACTTGAGTTCTTAATCTTTCTCCTGTCTCCTTTTGCAAGGCTAATGATGACTTCAGCACCTCATTCTCCGATTTCAGGGTTGCATATTCTACAGCTGAAATCAGATTAGGAGCGGGGGTTTCTCTAGCTTCTTGTTGTGCACAAGATAAACAGGCGCCTAACACAGCACAAATCACACCCTTGCCTTTCCCCGCTCTGAGCTTCTGTGAAACCCGACGCTCTTCAATACGTTCCACCACTTTCTCTTCATCCTTCCAAAATTTTTGGGCCCACTCCTTCCCAGCCTGGGAAGGGGCACAATCATATTTTTGCAGCAGTTTATCCATGGCAATCCTGCCAACTACGCCAAATTCTGTTGCGTGAAACGGGGCCAAGCGGTTTTGGCAGAAGATAAACCCCCTTGCGTTCTAACACTCCTCACCGAGGTGGGAGGCCAGGTGCGGCTGGGTTTCAATTCTGAGTGATGCCCAATTCAGCACTATCAGGCCAATCGCGTTTACTATGTGTTAAACTATTACGATTTGGAGACACTAATAGTGGGCTGCACCTTCAGTCTAGTCGTGCTCCTGAACCAGCACGGCCTCTCTCAAGTTTTGGTCGCGTTCAGTGAGAAAGCGAAACGACTAGCTACTGAAACAGTGCAGTTTATTTAAACAACAGATATACAGGTTCTTTAGGATTGCCGGTGATAAATACACTGTCTGCAAAGCACGTGCAAATAAAGACATTGTTAAATAGACAAACGCGTGACAAAATTATAAACGATACAGCCTGGCTATAAATGTAGGGTAGAGATTCTCTAGAGAAATTTCTAGAGTCCCCGAGAAAGCACTCGGTGTAATCAAAGTCTTACCCAAAGGCGTCCTTATGAGGGGGAAGAAAGGCTCAGCCCGTCGACTGATCCCAGAAAACAGCGGTGGGATTCTTCGCGATGGTGTCTTCCCAGACATTCCCCCTCTCTTGGGCTATTTTTATATTATTTTTTTAACTTCAAAGTGGAGTTTGAGTGACTTTAGTCATATGTACTTTTATTATGATTAATGTACTCAAGGAGGAGTGTTCACACCTCGGGGGCGGATAGCCTCCGGGATGGAGGTGTGTTTTGGTACATTGTGGTGAGCAAAGTTCGCACAAAAGGACAGCATTTCATCAACATTTGACGAAATGTTGGCTCGGGTGGCGTGTAAGCCGCTTATCAGTTCCGTAGTACCATCTCGTCCCCATATCTGCTATTCGTCACAAGGGAAGGCCACGGAACAAGCGCGTTCCGTTCCATCCCTCGTGTAGTTTCGCAAACAACCTTGTACAGGGAATCACAGCTGTTGCATTCTTCGTGTGCTAGCTGCGGCTGTATTCTACCTCAGAAGCCTCTTGATTTTATGACTTTCCTTAATGTGTGAACAATGCTGTATTTTTGTATTCTTGGCCAATTTAGTAATTATTCCACAAGAACACACATTGGTTGCCGATTTATCAACGGGTCTAATCACCACAGGCCAACTGTAATTAAAACCATCTATGTAGACTCTACCAAAGCGGACAAATACAACACTGATTGTTACAAAATTATGGAGCCAAATTCAGATTGCTGGCACAATTTCACTTTCATCAAACCTACAGTAGTGTACTGTATTTGGGGCTACAAGGGCACAGAATTGTTATTTGAATTTATGATTGACTCAAATACACCTGAACTTGCTGAAATGAATCCAGAACCTACACCCCACAAACTCTCAAAGGCTCTCTCTTCTAAGAGAAAAAAAAAAAAAACACCTCTCTCTTTTCTAAGCCCTCCATTAGACTAACTCCTTACATTTTCAACATTGGCCCTTACGTTATTAAACACACACAGGTCAACAACAGGTACTGTTTAATCCCACATATTCCCTCAAACGAGCAGAATTGTCAATGCAGATTAAAATCTCTGCGATCAAACCCACCTGCTCACCATTCCTGAGTACATCTTATGCAGAATGGTCAGCATGGTTACGCAAACGAACTCTTGCCACTTCACACGGACGGAAGAGGGATGCGACTGGTATCTTAGGAACAGGCCTGGGAGTCTTGAATAGTATAGATGCTGAGATACTTGCCAACAAACTAGTCACAACCGCTACTGATCTGGACAAATTAAGACATCCCCTACGGTCCTCTCTATTAGCATTGGGAAACCACCAACGGCTTTTATAGAATATATTGCCTCAATGGGAAGAAACGGGTGAAAAAGACCATCAGCTGATCACAGATGCACTTGGTACAACTCAAACCAATGTTTCCTTGGCTCTTAGTTGTATCCAAGCCCAATTGTGGATGCAATCTATGACAGCCGCAATCATAAGGGAAGGTAAAGAAGGCACCTTGCCCACCGAAATTCGAAAAGTAATATGGGATAACGCAATTGAATTTGAGAAAAAATTTCAGTCCAGGTGGTATCTGGTTAATTTCACCTACGATCCCACTGAGAGCAAAGCCACAGCTTTTGTCTTAACGATACGCAATGCCTCCGTATACACCACATACCCAATCATCGCACTGGGGTTGAATCACCAAGGAGCTCTACTCTATCCAACACAGCACAGAGGTTGGGCACGACAAAATGAGACTAAATGGCAAACTGCTGATGTTGACGCATGCGTTTCACGAGACCAACAAGGATTCTTTTGTGAGAGTAATACTCTCAAAGCACAAGACCTTTGTCTTGACACCAACCAGAATGTTTGTCACTTTGAGACACATCCCGATGAAACCCCAGAGACTGTGCTTGACTATATTGGGAAAGGGTGCGTTAGCATGAGGTCTCCCTGTAGTCTTGTATTCAGAGATGACATAGTAATCACTCAAATCTTTGTGTTTGAACTTTACTAACACAAAGTTACGGGATGCGACTTCAATTATTAAGCTCCTGTTACGTCTTTTCAATTGCTACAACCTAATTATACGTTGATTCGAGATTGTTGCCTACCCCTATGGGAATGAATCTCTCCCTGGTGAAGAAGCTGCTAAAACACAATGAATTGAAGCGACTCTTGAAAGAGGCCCAAGAAAATAGACAGACAACTTTGATTACCGTCCATCATCAGGTTGAAGAAATACACAAAGCGTTGGAAAGAGTGAAGAGAGGCGAAGGACATAGATGGGGAGATCCTCTTTTTGGATGGTCACCGACAGTTACAGGACTTTATAACAAGATGCTTCACTCTGTTGTTGTTTTACTAATACTCACTGTATTGTGCTTTGCTTAGACAATTGTTTTGCATGTTAGACTTTGGATTATGATGAAAAGTTTAAATCGCTTGATCACTCCGCGAGAAGGATTTCCACTTGATATCCCTCAGCACAAGAACACATGTGATCTTTCTTATCAGTGTTGAGTACGTCGACCTTGACTGACTGTAGACAAAGCTTTCCCTGCAGGCTCTTTGCGCGGGGGACCCATCTCCAGCCATATGGCCATTTTTGTGCCTGGCGCGGCGCCAAGTTGGAAAGCGTGGCTTTGAGTCTGAAGGCAGCAGGAAAGCCCGCAGCCCCCACGTCTGTGGGGCTACGCAAGCGGTTCCCAAAGAGCTTTAGAACAAGGCATAGTTTTCCCTGCTGACTCCTTGGGCGTGGGACCCATCTCCAGCCGTATGGCCATTTTTGTGCCTGGCGCGGCGCCAAGTGGGAAAGGGTGGTGTCGAGGCTGAAGGCAGCAGGAAAGTCTGCAGCCCCCAGGTCTGTGGGGCTATGCAAGCGGTTCCCAAAGAGCTTTAGAACAAGGCATAGTTTTCCCTGCTGGCTCTTTGGGCATGGGACCCATCTCCAGCCGTATGGCCATTTTTGTGCCTGGCGCGGCGCCAAGTGTGAAAGGGTGGCTTTGAGGCTGAAGGCAGCAGGAAAGCCCGCAGCCCCCACGTCTGTGGGGCCAAGCAAGCGGTTCCCAAAGAGCTTTAGAACAAGGCAGAGTTTTCCCTTCTGGCTCTTTGTTCGGGGGACCCATCTCCAGACGTATGGCTATTTTTGTGCCTGGCGCGGTGCGTAGTGGCATAGGGTGGTTTTGAGGCTGAAGGCAGCAGGAAAGCCCGCAGCCCCCACGTCTGTGGGCCCAAGCAAGCGGTTCCCAGAGAGCTTTAGAACAAGGCATAGTTTTCCCTGCTGGCTCTTTGGGCGGGGGACCCATCTCCAGCCATATGGCCATTTTTGTGCCTGGCGCGGTGCGTAGTGGGAAAGGGTGGTTTTGAGGCTGAAGGCAGCAGGAAAGCCCGCAGCCCCCAGGTCTGTGGGGCCAAGCAAGCGGTTCCCAAAGAGCTTTAGAACAAGGCATAGTTTTCCCTGCTGGCTCTTTGGGCATGGGACCCATCTCCAGCCATAGGCCATTTTTGTGCCTGGCGCGGCGCCAAGTGGGAAAGGGTGGCTTTGAGGCTGAAGGCAGCAGCAAAGCCCGCAGCCCCCAGGTCTGTGGGGCTACGCAAGCGGTTCCCAAAGAGCTTTAGAACAAGGCATAGTTTTCCCTGCTGGCTCTTTGGGCGGGGGACCCATCTCCAGCCGTATGGCCATTTTTGTGCCTGATAGGGCGCCAAGTGGGAAAGGGTGGTGTCGAGGCTGAAGACAGCAGGAAAGCCTGCAGCCCCCAGGTCTGTGGGGCTACGCAAGCGGTTCCCAAAGAGCTTTAGAACAAGGCATAGTTTTCCCTGCTGGCTCTTTGGGCGGGGGACCCATCTCCAGCCGTATGGCCATTTTTGAGCCTGGCGCGGCGCCAGGTGGGAAAGGGTGGCTTTGAGGGTGAAGGCAGGAGCAAAGCCTGCAGCCCCCAGGTCTGTGGGGCTACGCAAGCGGTTCCCAAAGAGCTTTAGAACAAGGCATAGTTTTCCCTGCTGGCTCTTTGGGCGGGGGACCCATCTCCAGCCGTATGGCCATTTTTGAGCCTGGCGCGGCGCCAAGTGGGAAAGGGTGGTGTCGAGGCTGAAGGCAGCAGGAAAGCCCGCAGCCCCCAGGTCTTTGGGGCTACGCAAGCGGTTCCCAAAGAGCTTTAGAACAAGGCATAGTTTTCCCTGCTCGCTCTTTGGGCGGGGGACCCATCTCCAGCCGTACGGCCATTTTTGTGCCTGGCGCGGCGCCAAGAGGGAAAGGGTGGTGTCGAGGCTAAAGGCAGCAGGAAAGCCCGCAGCCCCCAGGTCTGTGGGGCCAAGCAAGCGGTTCCCAAAGAGCTTTAGAACAAGGCAGAGTTTTCCCTTCTGGCTCTTTGTTCGGGGGACCCATCTCCAGACGTATGGCTATTTTTGTGCCTGGCGCGGTGCGTAGTGGCATAGGGTGGTTTTGAGGCTGAAGGCAGCAGGAAAGCCCGCAGCCCCCAGGTCTGTGGGGCCAAGCAAGCGGTTCCCAAAGAGCTTTAGAACAAGGCAGAGTTTTCCCTTCTGGCTCTTTGTTCGGGGGACCCATCTCCAGACGTATGGCTATTTTTGTGCCTGGCGCGGTGCGTAGTGGCATAGGGTGGTTTTGAGGCTGAAGGCAGCAGGAAAGCCCGCAGCCCCCACGTCTGTGGGCCCAAGCAAGCGGTTCCCAGAGAGCTTTAGAACAAGGCATAGTTTTCCCTGCTGGCTCTTTGGGCGGGGGACCCATCTCCAGCCATATGGCCATTTTTGTGCCTGGCGCGGTGCGTAGTGGGAAAGGGTGGTTTTGAGGCTGAAGGCAGCAGGAAAGCCCGCAGCCCCCAGGTCTGTGGGGCCAAGCAAGCGGTTCCCAAAGAGCTTTAGAACAAGGCATAGTTTTCCCTGCTGGCTCTTTGGGCATGGGACCCATCTCCAGCCATAGGCCATTTTTGTGCCTGGCGCGGCGCCAAGTGGGAAAGGGTGGCTTTGAGGCTGAAGGCAGCAGCAAAGCCCGCAGCCCCCAGGTCTGTGGGGCTACGCAAGCGGTTCCCAAAGAGCTTTAGAACAAGGCATAGTTTTCCCTGCTGGCTCTTTGGGCGGGGGACCCATCTCCAGCCGTATGGCCATTTTTGTGCCTGATAGGGCGCCAAGTGGGAAAGGGTGGTGTCGAGGCTGAAGACAGCAGGAAAGCCTGCAGCCCCCAGGTCTGTGGGGCTACGCAAGCGGTTCCCAAAGAGCTTTAGAACAAGGCATAGTTTTCCCTGCTGGCTCTTTGGGCGGGGGACCCATCTCCAGCCGTATGGCCATTTTTGAGCCTGGCGCGGCGCCAGGTGGGAAAGGGTGGCTTTGAGGGTGAAGGCAGGAGCAAAGCCTGCAGCCCCCAGGTCTGTGGGGCTACGCAAGCGGTTCCCAAAGAGCTTTAGAACAAGGCATAGTTTTCCCTGCTGGCTCTTTGGGCGGGGGACCCATCTCCAGCCGTATGGCCATTTTTGAGCCTGGCGCGGCGCCAAGTGGGAAAGGGTGGTGTCGAGGCTGAAGGCAGCAGGAAAGCCCGCAGCCCCCAGGTCTGTGCGGCTACGCAAGCGGTTCCCAAAGAGCTTTAGAACAAGGCATAGTTTTCCCTGCTCGCTCTTTGGGCGGGGGACCCATCTCCAGCCGTACGGCCATTTTTGTGCCTGGCGCGGCGCCAAGAGGGAAAGGGTGGTGTCGAGGCTAAAGGCAGCAGGAAAGCCCGCAGCCCCCAGGTCTGTGGGGCCAAGCAAGCGGTTCCCAAAGAGCTTTAGAACAAGGCAGAGTTTTCCCTTCTGGCTCTTTGTTCGGGGGACCCATCTCCAGACGTATGGCTATTTTTGTGCCTGGCGCGGTGCGTAGTGGCATAGGGTGGTTTTGAGGCTGAAGGCAGCAGGAAAGCCCGCAGCCCCCAGGTCTGTGGGGCCAAGCAAGCGGTTCCCAAAGAGCTTTAGAACAAGGCATAGTTTTCCCTGCTGGCTCTTTGGGCATGGGACCCATCTCCAGCCATAGGCCATTTTTGTGCCTGGCGCGGCGCCAAGTGGGAAAGGGTGGCTTTGAGGCTGAAGGCAGCAGCAAAGCCCGCAGCCCCCAGGTCTGTGGGGCTACGCAAGCGGTTCCCAAAGAGCTTTAGAACAAGGCATAGTTTTCCCTGCTGGCTCTTTGGGCGGGGGACCCATCTCCAGCCGTATGGCCATTTTTGTGCCTGATAGGGCGCCAAGTGGGAAAGGGTGGTGTCGAGGCTGAAGACAGCAGGAAAGCCTGCAGCCCCCAGGTCTGTGGGGCTACGCAAGCGGTTCCCAAAGAGCTTTAGAACAAGGCATAGTTTTCCCTGCTGGCTCTTTGGGCGGGGGACCCATCTCCAGCCGTATGGCCATTTTTGAGCCTGGCGCGGCGCCAGGTGGGAAAGGGTGGCTTTGAGGGTGAAGGCAGGAGCAAAGCCTGCAGCCCCCAGGTCTGTGGGGCTACGCAAGCGGTTCCCAAAGAGCTTTAGAACAAGGCATAGTTTTCCCTGCTGGCTCTTTGGGCGGGGGACCCATCTCCAGCCGTATGGCCATTTTTGAGCCTGGCGCGGCGCCAAGTGGGAAAGGGTGGTGTCGAGGCTGAAGGCAGCAGGAAAGCCCGCAGCCCCCAGGTCTTTGGGGCTACGCAAGCGGTTCCCAAAGAGCTTTAGAACAAGGCATAGTTTTCCCTGCTCGCTCTTTGGGCGGGGGACCCATCTCCAGCCGTACGGCCATTTTTGTGCCTGGCGCGGCGCCAAGAGGGAAAGGGTGGTGTCGAGGCTAAAGGCAGCAGGAAAGCCCGCAGCCCCCAGGTCTGAGGGGCTACGCAAGCGGTTCCCAAAGAGCTTTAGAACAAGGCATAGTTTTCCCTGCTGGCTCTTTGGGCGGGGGACCCATCTCCAGCCGTATGGCCATTTTCGTCCCTGGCGCGGCGCCAAGAGGGAAAGGGTGGTGTCGAGGCTGAAGGCAGCAGGAAAGCCCGCAGCCCCCACGTCTGTGGGGCCAAGCAAGCGGTTCCCAAAGAGCTTTAGAACAAGGCATAGTTTTCCCTGCTGGCTCTTTGGGCCTGGGACCCATCTCCAGCCATAGGCCATTTTTGTGCTTGATAGGGCGCCAAGTGGGAAAGGGTGGCTTTGAGGCTGAAGGCAGCAGGAAAGCCCGCAGCCCCAGGTCTGTGGGGCTACGCAAGCAGTTCCCAAAGAGCTTTAGAACAAGGCATAGTTTTCCCTGCTGGCTCTTTGTTCGGGGGACCCATCTCCAGCCATAGGCCATTTTTGTGCCTGGCCCGGCGCCCAGTGGAAAGGGTGGCTTTGAGGCTTGAAGGCAGCAGGAAAGCCCGCAGCCCCCAGGTCTGTGGGGCTACGCAAGCGGTTCCCAAAGAGCTTTAGAACAAGGCATAGTTTTCCCTGCTGGCTCTCTGGGAGGGGGACCCATCTCCAGCCGTATGGCCATTTTTGTGCCTGGCGCGGCGCCAAGTGGGAAAGGGTTGTGTCGAGGCTAAAGGCAGCAGGAAAGCCCGCAGCCCCCAGGTCTGTGGGGCTACGCAAGCGGTTCCCAAAGAGCTTTAGAACAAGGCATAGTTTTCCCTGCTGGCTCTTTGGGCGGGGGACCCATCTCCAGCCGTATGGCCATTTTTGTGCCTGGCGCAGCGCCAAGTGGGAAAGGGTGGTTTTGAGGCTGAAGGCAGCAGCAAAGCCTGCAGCCCCCAGGTCTGTGGGGCTACGCAAGCGGTTCCCAAAGAGCTTTAGAACAAGGCATAGTTTTCCCTGCTGGCTCTTTGGGCGGGGGACCCATCTCCAGCCGTATGGCCATTTTTGTGCCTGGCCGGGGGCCAAGTGGGAAAGGGTGGTTTTGAGGCTGAAGGCAGCAGGAAAGCCCGCAGCCCCCAGGTCTGTGGGGCCAAGCAAGCGGTTCCCAAAGAGCTTTAGAACAAGGCATAGTTTTCCCTGCTGACTCTTTGGGCATGGGACCCATCTCCAGCCATAGGCCATTTTTGTGCTTGATAGGGCGCCAAGTGGGAAAGGGTTGCTTTGAGGCTGAAGACAGCAGGAAAGCCCGCAGCCCCCAGGTCTGTGGGGCTACGCAAGCGGTTCCCAAAGAGCTTTAGAACAAGGCATAGTTTTCCCTGCTGGCTCTCTGGGCGGGGGACCCATCTCCAGCCGTATGGCCATTTTTGAGCCTGGCGCGGCGCCAGGTGGGAAAGGGTGGCTTTGAGGCTGAAGGCAGGAGCAAAGCCCGCAACCCCCAGGTCTGTGGTGCTACGCAAGCGGTTCCCAAAGAGCTTTAGAACAAGGCATAGTTTTCCCTGCTGGCTCTTAGGGCATGGGACCCATCTCCAGCCATAGGCCATTTTTGTGCCTGGCGCGGCGCCAAGTGGGAAAGGGTGCTGTCGAGGCTGAAGGCAGCAGGAAAGCCCGCAGCCCCAAGGTCTGTGGGGCTACGCAAGCGGTTCCCAAAGAGCTTTAGAACAAGGCATAGTTTTCCCTGCTGGCTCTTTTGGCGGGGGACCCATCTCCAGTCGTATGGCTATTTTTATGCCTGGCGCGTTGCGTAGTGGGAAAGGGTGGTTTTGAGGCTGAAGGCAGCAGGAAAGCCTGCAGCCCCCAGGTCTGTGGGGCTACGCAAGCGGTTCCCAAAGAGCTTTAGAACAAGGCATAGTTTTCCCTGCTGGCTCTTTGGGCGGGGGACCCATCTCCAGCCGTATATCCATTTTTGTGCCTGATGCGGCGCAAAGTGGGAAAGGGTGGCTTTGAGGCTGAAGGCAGCAGGAAAGCCCGCAGCCCCCAGGTCTGTGCGGCTACGCAAGCGGTTCCCAAAGAGCTTTAGAACAAGGCATAGTTTTCCCTGCTGGCTCTTTGGGCATGGGACCCATCTCCAGCCATAGGCCATTTTTGTGCCTGGCCCGGCGCCAAGAGGGAAAGGGTGGTGTCGAGGCTAAAGGCAGCAGGAAAGCCCGCAGCCCCCAGGTCTGTGGGGCTACGCAAGCGGTTCCCAAAGAGCTTTAGAACAAGGCATAGTTTTCCCTGCTGGCTCTTTGGGCGGGGGACCCATCTCCAGCCATATGGCCATTTTTGTGCATGGCGCAGCGCCAAGTGGGAAATGGTGGTATCGAGGCTGAAGGCAGCAGGAAAGCCCGCAGCCCCCACGTCTGTGGGGCTACGCAAGCGGTTCCCAAAGAGCTTTAGAACAAGGCATAGTTTTCCCTGCTGGCTCTTTGGGCATGGGACCCATCTCCACCCATAGGCCATTTTTGTGCCTGATAGGGCGCCAAGTGGGAAAGGGTGGCTTTGAGGCTGAAGACAGCAGGAAAGCCTTCAGCCCCCAGGTCTGTGGGGCTACGCAAGCAGTTCCCAAAGAGCTTTAGAACAAGGCATAGTTTTTCCTGCTGGCTCTTTGGGTGGGGGACCCATCTCCAGCCGTATGGCTATTTTTGTGCCTGACGCGGTGCGTAGTGGGAAAGGGTGGTTTTGAGGCTGAAGGCAGCAGGAGAGCCCGCAGCCCCCACGTCTGTGGGGCCAAGCAAGCGGTTCCCAAAGAGCTTTAGAACAAGGCATAGTTTTCCCTGCTGGCTCTTTGGGCGGGGGACCCATCTCCAGCCGTATGGCCATTTTTGTGCCTGGCGCGGTGCGTAGTGGGAAAGGGTGGTTTTGACGCTGAAGGCAGCAGGAAAGCCCGCAGCCCCCAGGTCTGTGGGGCTACGCAAGCGGTTCCCAAAGAGCTTTAGAACAAGGCATAGTTTTCCCTGCTGGCTCTTTGGGCGGGGGACCCATCTCCAGCCGTATGGCCATTTTTGTGCCTGGCGCGGCGCCAAGTGGGTAAGGGTGGTTTTGAGGCTGAAGGCAGCAGCAAAGCCTGCAGCCCCCAGGTCTGTGGGGCCAAGCAAGCGGTTCCCAAAGAGCTTTAGAACAAGGCATAGTTTTCCCTGCTGGCTCTTTGGGCATGGGACCCATCTCCAGCCGTATGGCCATTTTTGTGCCTGGCGCGGCGCCAAGTGGGAAAGGGTGGCTTTGAGGCTGAAGGCAGCAGGAAAGCCCGCAGCCCCCAGGTCTGTGGGGCTACGCAAGCGGTTCCCAGAGACCTTTAGAACAAGGCATAGTTTCCCCTGCTGGCTCTTTGGGCATGGGACCCATCTCCAGCCATATGGCCATTTTTGTGCCTGGCCCGGCGCCAAGAGGGAAAGGGTGGTGTCGAGGCTAAAGGCAGCAGGAAAGCCTGCAGCCCCCAGGTCTGTGGGGCTACGCAAGCGGTTCCCAAAGAGCTTTAGAACAAGGCATAGTTTTCCCTGCTGGCTCTTTGGGCATGGGACCCATCTCCAGCCATATGGCCATTTTTGTGCCTGGCCCGGCGCCAAGAGGGAAAGGGTGGTGTCGAGGCTAAAGGCAGCAGGAAAGCCCGCAGCCCCCAGGTCTGTGGGGCTACGCAAACGGTTCCCAAAGAGCTTTAGAACAAGGCATAGTTTTCCCTGCTGGCTCTTTGGGCGGGGGACTCATCTCCAGCCGTATGGCCATTTTTGTGCATGGCGCAGCGCCAAGTGGGAAATGGTGGTATCGAGGCTGAAGGCAGCAGGAAAGCCCGCAGCCCCCACGTCTGTGGGGCTACGCAAGCGGTTCCCAAAGAGCTTTAGAACAAGGCATAGTTTTCCCTGCTGGCTCTTTGGGCATGGGACCCATCTCCACCCATAGGCCATTTTTGTGCCTGATAGGGCGCCAAGTGGGAAAGGGTGGCTTTGAGGCTGAAGACAGCAGGAAAGCCTGCAGCCCCCAGGTCTGTGGGGCTACGCAAGCGGTTCCCAAAGAGCTTTAGAACAAGGCATAGTTTTCCCTGCTGGCTCTTTGGGCGGGGGACCCATCTCCAGCCGTATGGCCATTTTTGTGCCTGGCGCGGTGCGTAGTGGGAAAGGGTGGTTTTGACGCTGAAGGCAGCAGGAAAGCCCGCAGCCCCCAGGTCTGTGGGGCTACGCAAGCGGTTCCCAAAGAGCTTTAGAACAAGGCATAGTTTTCCCTGCTGGCTCTTTGGGCGGGGGACCCATCTCCAGCCGTATGGCCATTTTTGTGCCTGATAGGGCGCCAAGTGGGAAAGGGTGGTGTCGAGGCTGAAGACAGCAGGAAAGCCCGCAGCCCCCACGTCTGTGGGGCTACGCAAGCGGTTCCCAAAGAGCTTTAGAACAAGGCATAGTTTTCCCAGCTGTCTCTTTGGGCATGGGACCCATCTCCACCCATAGGCCATTTTTGTGCCTGATAGGGCGCCACGTGGGAAAGGGTGGCTTTGAGGCTGAAGACAGCAGGAAAGCCTGCAGCTCCCAGGTCTGTGGGGCTACGCAAGCGGTTCCCAAAGAGCTTTAGAACAAGGCATAGTTTTCCCTGCTGGCTCTTTGGGTGGGGGACCCATCTCCAGCCGTATGGCCATTTTTGTGCCTGGCGCGGCGCCAAGTGGGAAAGGGTGGTGTCGAGGCTGAAGGCAGCAGGAAAGCCCGCAGCCCCCAGGTCTGTGAGGCTACGCAAGCGGTTCCCAAAGAGCTTTAGAACAAGGCACAGTTTTCCCTGCTGGCTCTTTTGGCAGGGGACCCATCTCCAGCCGTATGGCCATTTTTGTGCCTGGCGCGGTGCGTAGTGGCATAGGGTGGTTTTGAGGCTGAAGGCAGCCGGAAAGCCCGCAGCCCCCACGTCTGTGGGGCCAAGCAAGCGGTTCCCAGAGAGCTTTAGAACAAGGCATAGTTTTCACTGCTGGCTCTTTGGGCATGGGACCCATCTCCAGCCATAGGCCATTTTTGTAGCTAGCGCGACGCCAAGTGGGAAAGGGTGGCTTTGAGGCTGAAGGCAGCAGCAAAGCCCGCAGCCCCCAGGTCTGTGGGGCTACGCAAGCGGTTCCCAAAGAGCTTTAGAACAAGGCATAGTTTTCCCTGCTGGCTCTCTGGGCGGGGGACCCATCTCCAGCCGTATGGCCATTTTTGTGCCTGATAGGGCGCCAAGTGGGAAAGGGTGGTGTCGAGGCTGAAGACAGCAGGAAAGCCTGCAGCCCCCAGGTCTGTGGGGTTACGCAAGCGGTTCCCAAAGAGCTTTAGAACAAGGCATAGTTTTCCCTGCTGGCTCTTTGGGCGGGGGACCCATCTCCAGCCGTATGGCCATTTTTGAGCCTGGCGCGGCGCCAGGTGGGAAAGGGTGGCTTTGAGGCTGAAGGCAGGAGCAAAGCCTGCAGCCCCCAGGTCTGTGGGGCTACGCAAGCGGTTCCCAAAGAGCTTTAGAACAAGGCATAGTTTTCCCTGCTGGCTCTTTGGGCGGGGGACCCATCTCCAGCCGTATGGCCATTTTTGAGCCTGGCGCGGCGCCAAGTGGGAAATGGTGGTGTCGAGGCTGAAGGCAGCAGGAAAGCCCGCAGCCCCCACGTCTGTGGGGCCAAGCAAGCGGTTCCCAAAGAGCTTTAGAACAAGGCATAGTTTTCCCTGCTGGCTCTTTGGGCGGGGGACCCATCTCCAGCCGTATGGCCATTTTTGTGCCTGGCGAAGCCCCAAGAGGGAAAGGCTGGCTTTGAATCTGAAGGCAGCAGGAAAGCCCGCAGCCCCCAGGTCTGTGGGGCTACGCAAGCGGTTCCCAAAGAGCTTTAGAACAAGGCATAGTTTTCCCTGCTGGCTCTCTGGGCGGGGGACCCATCTCCAGCCGTATGGCCATTTTTGAGCCTGGAGCAGTGCCAAGTGGGAAAGGGTGGTTTTGAGGGTGAAGGCAGCAGGAAAGCCCGCAGCCTCCAGGTCTGTGGGGCTACGCAAGCGGTTCCCAAAGAGCTTTAGAACAAGGCATAGTTTTCCCTGCTGGCTCTTTGGGCGGGGGACCCATCTCCAGCCGTATGGCCATTTTTGTGCCTGGCGCGGCGCCAAGTGGGAAAGGGTGGTGTCGAGGCTGAAGGCAGCAGGAAAGCCCGCAGCCCCCACGTCTGTGGGGCCAAGCAAGCGGTTCCCAAAGAGCTTTAGAACAAGGCATAGTTTTCCCTGCTGGCTCTTTGGGCCTGGGACCCATCTCCAGCCATAGGCCATTTTTGTGCTTGATAGGGCGCCAAGTGGGAAAGGGTTGCTTTGAGGCTGAAGACAGCAGGAAAGCCCGCAGCCCCCAGGTCTGTGGGGCTATGCAAGCGGTTCCCAAAGAGCTTTAGAACAAGGCATAGTTTTCCCTGCTGGCTCTCTGGGCGGGGGACCCATCTCCAGCCGTATGGCCATTTTTGAGCCTGGCGCGGCGCCAGGTGGGAAAGGGTGGCTTTGAGGCTGAAGGCAGGAGCAAAGCCCGCAACCCCCAGGTCTGTGGTGCTACGCAAGTGGTTCCCAAAGAGCTTTAGAACAAGGCATAGTTTTCCCAGCTGGCTCTTAGGGCATGGGACCCATCTCCAGCCATAGGCCATTTTTGTGCCTGGCCCGGCGCCAAGTGGGAAAGGGTGCTGTCGAGGCTGAAGGCAGCAGGAAAGCCCGCAGCCCCAAGGTCTGTGGGGCTACGCAAGCGGTTCCCAAAGAGCTTTAGAACAAGGCATAGTTTTCCCTGCTGGCTCTTTGGGCGGGGGACCCATCTCCAGTCGTATGGCTATTTTTATGCCTGGCGCGTTGCGTAGTGGGAAAGGGTGGTTTTGAGGCTGAAGGCAGCAGGAAAGCCCGCAGCCCCCAGGTCTGTGGGGCTACGCAAGCGGTTCCCAAAGAGCTTTAGAACAAGGCATAGTTTTCCCTGCTGGCTCTTTGGGCGGGGGACCCATCTCCAGCCATAGGCCATTTTTGTGCCTGGCGCGGCGCCAAGAGGGAAAGGGTGGTGTCGAGGCTAAAGGCAGCAGGAAAGCCCGCAGCCCCCAGGTCTGTGGGGCTACGCAAGCGGTTCCCAAAGAGCTTTAGAACAAGGCATAGTTTTCCCTGCTGGCTCTTTGGGCGGGGGACCCATCTCCAGCCATATGGCCATTTTTGTGCATGGCGCAGCGCCAAGTGGGAAATGGTGGTATCGAGGCTGAAGGCAGCAGGAAAGCCTGCAGCCCCCAGGTCTGTGGGGCTACGCAAGCGGTTCCCAAAGAGCTTTAGAACAAGGCATAGTTTTCCCTGCTGGCTCTTTGGGTGGGGGACCCATCTCCAGCCGTATGGCTATTTTTGTGCCTGACGCAGTGCGTAGTGGCATAGGGTGGTTTTGAGGCTGAAGGCAGCAGGAGAGCCCGCAGCCCCCACGTCTGTGGGGCCAAGCAAGCGGTTCCCAAAGAGCTTTAGAACAAGGCATAGTTTTCCCTGCTGGCTCTTTGGGCGGGGGACCCATCTCCAGCCGTATGGCCATTTTTGTGCCTGGCGCGGTGCGTAGTGGGAAAGGGTGGTTTTGACGCTGAAGGCAGCAGGAAAGCCCGCAGCCCCCAGGTCTGAGGGGCTACGCAAGCGGTTCCCAAAGAGCTTTAGAAGAAGGCATAGTTTTCCCTGCTGGCTCTTTGGGCGGGGGACCCATCTCCAGCCGTATGGCCATTTTTGTGCCTGGCGCGGCGCCAAGTGGGTAAGGGTGGTGTCGAGGCTGAAGGCAGCAGCAAAGCCTGCAGCCCCCAGGTCTGTGGGGCCAAGCAAGCGGTTCCCAAAGAGCTTTAGAACAAGGCATAGTTTTCCCTGCTGGCTCTTTGGGCATGGGACCCATCTCCAGCCGTATGGCCATTTTTGTGCCTGGCGCGGCGCCAAGTGGGAAAGGGTGGCTTTGAGGCTGAAGGCAGCAGGAAAGCCCGCAGCCCCCAGGTCTGTGCGGCTACGCAAGCGGTTCCCAGAGACCTTTAGAACAAGGCATAGTTTCCCCTGCTGGCTCTTTGGGCATGGAACCCATCTCCAGCCATATGGCCATTTTTGTGCCTGGCCCGGCGCCAAGAGGGAAAGGGTGGTGTCGAGGCTAAAGGCAGCAGGAAAGCCTGCAGCCCCCAGGTCTGTGGGGCTACGCAAGCGGTTCCCAAAGAGCTTTAGAACAAGGCATAGTTTTCCCTGCTGGCTCTTTGGGCATGGGACCCATCTCCAGCCATATGGCCATTTTTGTTCCTGGCCCGGCGCCAAGAGGGAAAGGGTGGTGTCGAGGCTAAAGGCAGCAGGAAAGCCCGCAGCCCCCAGGTCTGTGGGGCTACGCAAGCGGTTCCCAAAGAGCTTTAGAACAAGGCATAGTTTTCCCTGCTGGCTCTTTGGGCGGGGGACTCATCTGCAGCCGTATGGCCATTTTTGTGCATGGCGCAGCGCCAAGTGGGAAATGGTGGTATCGAGGCTGAAGGCAGCAGGAAAGCCCGCAGCCCCCACGTCTGTGGGGCCAAGCAAGCGGTTCCCAAAGAGCTTTAGAACAAGGCATAGTTTTCCCTGCTGGCTCTTTGGGCATGGGACCCATCTCCAGCCATAGGCCATTTTTGTGCCTGGCGCGGCGCCAAGTGGGAAAGGGTGGCTTTGACGCTGAAGACAGCAGGAAAGCCTGCAGCCCCCAGGTCTGTGGGGCTACGCAAGCGGTTCCCAAAGAGCTTTAGAACAAGGCATAGTTTTCCCTGCTGGCTCTTTGGGCGGGGGACCCATCTCCAGCCGTATGGCCATTTTTGTGCCTGGCGCGGTGCGTAGTGGGAAAGGGTGGTTTTGACGCTGAAGGCAGCAGGAAAGCCCGCAGCCCCCAGGTCTGTGGGGCTACGCAAGCGGTTCCCAAAGAGCTTTAGAACAAGGCATAGTTTTCCCTGCTGGCTCTTTGGGCGGGGGACCCATCTCCAGCCGTATGGCCATTTTTGTGCCTGATAGGGCGCCAAGTGGGAAAGGGTGGTGTCGAGGCTGAAGACAGCAGGAAAGCCCACAGCCCCCACGTCTGTGGGGCTACGCAAGCGGTTCCCAAAGAGCTTTAGAACAAGGCATAGTTTTCCCTGCTGTCTCTTTGGGCATGGGACCCATCTCCACCCATAGGCCATTTTTGTGCCTGATAGGGCGCCACGTGGGAAAGGGTGGCTTTGAGGCTGAAGACAGCAGGAAAGCCTGCAGCTCCCAGGTCTGTGGGGCTACGCAAGCGGTTCCCAAAGAGCTTTAGAACAAGGCATAGTTTTCCCTGCTGGCTCTTTGGGTGGGGGACCCATCTCCAGCCGTATGGCCATTTTTGTGCCTGGCGCGGCGCAAAGTGGGAAAGGGTGGTGTCGAGGCTGAAGGCAGCAGGAAAGCCCGCAGCCCCCAGGTCTGTGAGGCTACGCAAGCGGTTCCCAAAGAGCTTTAGAACAAGGCATAGTTTTCCCTGCTGGCTCTTTTGGCAGGGGACCCATCTCCAGCCGTATGGCCATTTTTGTGCCTGGCGCGGTGCGTAGTGGCATAGGGTGGTTTTGAGGCTGAAGGCAGCCGGAAAGCCCGCAGCCCCCACGTCTGTGGGGCCAAGCAAGCGGTTCCCAGAGAGCTTTAGAACAAGGCATAGTTTTCCCTGCTGGCTCTTTGGGCATGGGACCCATCTCCAGCCATAGGCCATTTTTGTAGCTAGCGCGACGCCAAGTGGGAAAGGGTGGCTTTGAGGCTGAAGGCAGCAGCAAAGCCCGCAGCCCCCAGGTCTGTGGGGCTATGCAAGCGGTTCCCAAAGAGCTTTAGAACAAGGCATAGTTTTCCCTGCTGGCTCTCTGGGCGGGGGACCCATCTCCAGCCGTATGGCCATTTTTGAGCCTGGCGCGGCGCCAGGTGGGAAAGGGTGGCTTTGAGGCTGAAGGCAGGAGCAAAGCCCGCAACCCCCAGGTCTGTGGTGCTACGCAAGCGGTTCCCAAAGAGCTTTAGAACAAGGCATAGTTTTCCCTGCTGGCTCTCTGGGCGGGGGACCCATCTCCAGCCGTATGGCCATTTTTGTGCCTGGAGCAGTGCCAAGTGGGAAAGGGTGGTGTCGAGGCTGAAGGCAGCAGCAAAGCCCGCAGCCCCCAGGTCTGTGGGGCTACGCAAGCGGTTCCCAAAGAGCTTTAGAACAAGGCATAGTTTTCCCTGCTGGCTCTTTGGGCGGGGGACCCATCTCCAGCCGTATGGCCATTTTTGTGCCTGGCGCGGCGCCAAGTGGGAAAGGGTGGTGTCGAGGCTGAAGGCAGCAGGAAAGCCCGCAGCCCCCAGGTCTGTGGGGCCAAGCAAGCGGTTCCCAAAGAGCTTTAGAACAAGGCATAGTTTTCCCTGCTGGCTCTTTGGGCATGGGACCCATCTCCAGCCATAGGCCATTTTTGTGCTTGATAGGGCGCCAAGTGGGAAAGGGTGGCTTTGAGGCTGAAGGCAGCAGCAAAGCCTGCAGCCCCCAGGTCTGTGGGGCCAAGCAAGCGGTTCCCAAAGAGCTTTAGAACAAGGCATAGTTTTCCCTGCTGTCTCTTTGGGCGGGGGACCCATCTCCAGCCACAGGCCATTTTTGTTCCTGGCCCGGCGCCCAGTGGGAAAGGGTGGCTTTGAGGCTTGAATGCAGCAGGAAAGCCCGCAGCCCCCAGGTCTGTAGGTCTACGCAAGCGGTTCCCAAAGAGCTTTAAAACAAGGCATAATTTTCCCTGCTGGCTCTTTGGGCGGGGGACCCATCTCCAGCCGTATGGCCATTTTTGTGCCTGGCCGGGGGCCAAGTGGGAAAGGGTGGTTTTGAGGCTGAAGGCAGCAGGAAAGCCCGCAGCCCCCAGGTCTGTGGGGCCAAGCAAGCGGTTCCCAAAGAGCTTTAGAACAAGGCATAGTTTTCCCTGCTGGCTCTTTGGGCATGGGACCCATCTCCAGCCATAGGCCATTTTTGTGCCTGGCGCGAAGCCAAGTGGGAAAGGGTGCTGTCGAGGCTGAAGGCAGCAGGAAAGCCTGCAGCCCCCAGGTCTGTGGGGCTACGCAAGCGGTTCCCAAAGAGCTTTAGAACAAGGCATAATTTTCCCTGCTGGCTCTTTGGGCGGGGGACCCATCTCCAGCCGTATTGCTATTTTTGTGCCTGGCGCGGTGCGTAGTGGCATAGGATGGTTTTGAGGCTGAAGGCAGCAGGAAAGCCTGCAGCCCCCAGGTCTGTGGGGCTACACAAGCGGATCACAAAGAGCTTTAGAACAAGGCATAGTTTTCACTGCTGGCTCTTTGGGCGGGGGACCCATCTCCAGCCGTATGGCTATTTTTGTGCCTGGCGCGGTGCGTAGTGGCATAGGATGGTTTTGAGGCTGAAGGCAGCAGGAAAGCCTGCAGCCCCCAGGTCTGTGCGGCTACACAAGCGGATCACAAAGAGCTTTAGAACAAGGCATAGTTTTCCCTGCTGGCTCTTTGGGCGGGGGACCCATCTCCAGCCGTATGGCCATTTTTGCGCCTGGCCCGGCGCCAAGTGGGAAAGGGTGGCTTTGAGGCTGAAGGCAGCAGCAAAGCCCGCAGCCCCCAGGTCTGTGCGGCTACGCAAGCGGTTCCCAAAGAGCTTTAGAACAAGGCATAGTTTTCCTTGCTGGCTCTTTGGGCGGGGGACCCATCTCCAGCCGTACGGCCATTTTTGTGCATGGCGCAGCGCCAAGTGGGAAAGGGTGGCTTTGACGCTGAAGGCAGCACAAACCCTGCAGCCCCAGGTCTGTGGGGCTACGCAAGCGGTTCCCAAAGAGCTTTAGAACAAGGCATAGTTTTCCCTGCTGGCTCTTTGGGCGGGGGACCCATCTCCAGCCGTATGGCCATTTTTGTGCCTGGCCCGGCGCCAAGTGGGAAAGGGTGGTTTTGAGGCTGAAGGCAGCAGAAAAGCCTGCAGCCCCCAGGTCTGTGGGGCCAAGCAAGCGGTTCCCAAAGAGCTTTAGAACAAGGCATAGTTTTCCCTGCTGGCTCTTTGGGCATGGGACCCATCTCCAGCCATAGGCCATTTTTGTGCCTGGCGCGGCGCCAAGTGGGAAAGGGTGGCTTTGAGGCTGAAGGCAGCAGGAAAGCCTGCAGCCCCCAGGTCTGTGGGGCTACGCAAGCGGTACCCAAAGAGCTTTAGAACAAGGCATAGTTTTCCCTGCTGGCTCTTTTGGCAGGGGGCCCATCTCCAGCCATAGGCCATTTTTGTCCCTGGCCCGGCGCCAAGTGGGAAAGGGTGGTGTCGAGGCTGAAGGCAGCAGCAAAGCCTGCAGCCCCCAGGTCTGTGGGGCCAAGCAAGCGGTTCCCAAAGAGCTTTAGAACAAGGCATAGTTTTCCCTGCTGGCTCTTTGGGCGGGGGACCCATCTACATCCGTATGGCCATTTTTGTGCCTAGCGCGGCGCCAAATGGGAAAGGGTGGTTTTGACGCTGAAGGCAGCAGGAAAGCCCGCAGCCCCCAGGTCTGTGGGGCCAAGCAAGCGGTTCCCAAAGAGCTTTAGAACAAGGCATAGTTTTCCCTGCTGGCTCTTTGGGCGGGGGACCCATCTCCAGCCATAGGCCATTTTTGTGCCTGGCGCGGCGCCAAGTGGGAAAGGGTGGTTTTGAGGCTGAAGGCAGCAGGAAAGCCCGCAGCCCCCAGGTCTGTGGGGCTACGCAAGCAGTTCCCAAAGAGCTTTAGAACAAGGCATAGTTTTCCCTGCTGGCTCTTTGGGCGGGGGAACCATCTCCAGCCGTATGGCCATTTTTGTGCCTGGCCCGGCGCCCAGTGGGAAAGGGTGGCTTTGAGGCTTGAAGGCAGCAGGAAAGCCCGCAGCCCCCAGGTCTGTGGGGCTACGCAAGCGGTTCCCAAAGAGCTTTAGAACAAGGCATAGTTTTCCCTGCTGGCTCTCTGGGCGGGGGACCCATCTCCAGCCGTATGGCCATTTTTGTGCCTGGCGCGGCGCCAAGTGGGAAAGGGTGGTGTCGAGGCTAAAGGCAGCAGGAAAGCCCGCAGCCCCCAGGTCTGTGGGGCTACGCAAGCGGTTCCCAAAGAGCTTTAGAACAAGGCATAGTTTTCCCTGCTGGCTCTTTGGTCATGGGACCCATCTCCAGCCATAGGCCATTTTTGTGCCTGATGCGGCGCCAAGTGGGAAAGGGTGGTGTCGAGGCTGAAGGCAGCAGGAAAGCCCGCAGCCCCAAGGTCTGTGGGGCCAAGCAAGCGGTTCCCAAAGAGCTTTAGAACAAGGCATAGTTTTCCCTGCTGGCTCCTTGGGCGGGGGACCCATCTCCAGCCATAGGCCATTTTTGTGCCTGGCGCGACGCCAAGTGGGAAAGGGTGGCTTTGAGGCTGAAGACAGCAGGAAAGCCCGCAGCCCCCAGGTCTGTGGGGCTACGCAAGCGGTTCCCAAAGAGCTTTAGAACAAGGCATAGTTTTCCCTGCTGGCTCCTTGGGCGGGGGACCCATCTCCAGCCGTATGGCCATTTTTGAGCCTGGCGCGGCGCCAGGTGGGAAAGGGTGTCTTTGAGGCTGAAGGCAGGAGCAAAGCCTGCAGCCCCCAGGTCTGTGGGGCTACGCAAGCGGTTCCCAAAGAGCTTTAGAACAAGTCATAGTTTTCCCAGCTGGCTCTTAGGGCATGGGACCCATCTCCAGCCATAGGCCATTTTTGTGCCTGATGCAGCGCCAAGTGGGAAAGGGTGGCTTTGAGGCTGAAGGCAGCAGGAAAGCCTGCAGCCCCCAGGTCTGTGGGGCTATGGAAGCGGTTCCCAAAGAGCTTTAGAACAAGGCATAGTTTTCCCTGCTGGCTCCTTGGGCTGGAGACCCATCTCCAGCCGTATGGCCATTTTTGTGCCTGGCGAAGCCCCAAGTGCGAAAGGGTGGCTTTGAGGCTGAAGGCAGCAGGAAAGCCCGCAGCCCCCAGGTCTGTGGGGCTACGCAAGCGGTTCCCAAAGAGCTTTAGAACAAGGCATAGTTTTCCCTGCTGGCTCTTTGGGCGGGGGACCCATATCCAGCCATATGGCCATTTTTATGCCTGGCGAAGCGCCAAGTGGGAAAGGGTGGTGTCGAGGCTGAAGGCAGCAGGAAAGTCTGCAGCCCCCAGGTCTGTGGGGCTACGCAAGCGGTTCCCAAAGAGCTTTAGAACAAGGCATAGTTTTCCCTGCTGGCTCTTTGGGCGGGGGACCCATCTCCAGCCGTATGGCCATTTTTGTGCCTGGCCCGGCGCCAAGCGGGAAAGGGTGGCTTTGAGGCTGAAGGCAGCAGGAGAGCCCGCAGCCCCCAGGTCTGTGGGGCTACGCAAGCGGTTCCCAAAGAGCTTTAGAACAAGGCATAGTTTTCCCTGCTGGCTCTTTGGGCGGGGGACCCATCTCCAGCCGTATGGCCATTTTTGTGCCTGGCGCGGTGCGTCGTGGGAAAGGGTGGTTTTGAGGCTGAAGGCAGCAGGAAAGCCTGCCGTCCGAGGGTTTCTTAATGACTTTTCTTAATGATGTCTCCACAGTGTGAAGTTTTGCAGGATTTGAAAAAGTAATAGACACAGTGAAATTGAGTCTATTGGAAACTTCCATACTTTTCCCTCCCTCTAAAATCTCTGCTGTCCTGTAGTATCCACTGCCTGCAACTGCTGTTGCAGGAGCAGCCAGATTGGTATCAAATTTAGAAAAAAGGGACATCATTAAGAGGATTCACTCGCCTTATTTTTCACCGGTGTGGCCAGTAAAGAAACCAAAAAGGCAATGGCGTTTCACAGTAGATTACGGAAAATTAAACGCCAACACTGCACCTCTGACCGCTGCTGTTCCGAATATCGCGGAAATTGTGACAATGATAAAAGGAGCTGCCCATCCTTGCAGGGTTGCCTTAGATTTTAAAGACATATTTTTTTATGATTCTCCTCCTTGAGCAGGACAAAGCGCAGTTTGCATTCACATGGAAAGGAGTCCAATATACCTTTAACCGCTTTCCACAAGGATACAAACATTCCCCCACTATTGCCCATAATGCTTTGGCTAAAGTGCTATCAGAGATTCCTGTTTCACAGGGATGTACAATATACCAATATATTATTGATGACATCTTAATAGGGGAGAGAACCAAGAAAGTGTACAAGACATGATGGAAAACATCCGAAAAACATTATCAGATTTGGGATTGGAAATTCCCGACTCAAAGTGTCAGGGACCCGCACAGGAAGTTAAATTCCTGGGGGTCTGGTGGATTAAGGGAGCTGCTTCTGTCCCTCAGGATACCCTGAAAAAATAGAACATGGACAGAATCCTTCCAGCACGAAGGAGTTACAGCAAGTCCTGGGAACTTTAAGTTATTAGCGTAAACACATCCCTGGCTTTTCCATCATTGCTCGCCCCCTTTATTGTTTGCTCAAAAAAGGTAAATCCTGGGAGTCGACTGAACAACACACTAATGCACTAGAATTGCTAATAAAAGAGCTAAGGTTATTCCAACAACTTGGCCCCATACATCCAACTGACCCTGTCCATGTAGAATGGGGGCTCAGTGAACATGGTTCCCATTGTAATTTATGCCAGAAGGGACCAGCAGGACCGGAGAGACCATTAGAATTTAGCTCTCACGCCTTTAATGATACTGAGAGCAGCTATTCAGACCTGGAGAAGGGTTTACTGTCCCTGGTGCGAGCATTGCAACGAGCAGAGCAGATAAGGAGAGAACAGAGCGTGATTGTTCGGGGCCCTTTTCGACTCCTAGATGTGGTCCGTAAAGGGACAGCACCGCCAGCTGGCATTGCCCAGAAACCCACAGTTCGAAAGTGGTATGCTTATTTAGAAGGCATTAATGATATCATGCCAGTCTCTGAAGGTAGTATCAAAGTATCCATGCTCCAGAAGGATAGAGATGGTGCCCTATTGTTCCAATCCCCACCAAACAGACCATCTCCAATCCAAGAAGCACCTCCTCTGAAAGCAGGCAGTGATCTTACAGGAGTGTGGTTTACTGGTGTGTCATCTCACCGTGAGAACAGTAAGTGGAAATACAAGGCCGTAGCACTGGAAGTAGCAACGGGGGAAAGAGCAATTGAAACAGGAGAAGGTAGGGCACAAGTAGGGGAACTCAGAGCCGTCCTACTAGCTGCACAACATGGAGCTACTTACATTTACACTGACTCATATGCTGTTTTTAAAGGAGCCACTGAATGGCTAGGACACTGGGCAGCCAATGATTGGCAGGTGAATAGAGTCCCAATCTGGGAGACAGACAGTTGGAAGCAACTGTTGGAAATAGGAGGACAGAGACCATTGCACATTGCTTGGGTAAAAGGCCACGATCGTTCAAACTCGATCACTGCTCAGTTCAACCAACAGGTAGATAGCCTCACGCGGCTACAACAAATTGACACTGTAGATGATGGTCGGGAATGGTTACATATTAAGCCTGGCCATACAGGCCGTGCTGATCTGTATCAGGAAGGTCTAGCCCGGGGGTGGCCTGTGTCGGTTAAGCTGTGCGAACAAGTAGTAACTGCCTGGTCACAATGTCGCCTACGACTCAGCAAAGATCATCCGAGTAAGGCGCCTCCCTTACACATGCGGGACAAGAAAATGTTGTGGCATTCATGGCAGATTGATTATATTGGGCCCTTGAGATCATCAGGTGGGAAAAGATATGTCCTAGTCGGAGTGGAGATTATCTCCAGCCTCAGTATGGCCACTGGCTTCAAATCAGCTGCTGGGGACAACACAGTGAAAGGCCTAAAAGGGTGGTTCAGCACACTTCCCCTTCCCGAGGAAATCCAAAGTGATAACGGTTCACACTTTACCGCTACAGTGGTACAAGATTGGGCCAAAGAAGAAGGGATTCGATGGGTATTTCATACTCCCTATTATCCTCAGGCTAATGGCATTGTTGAATGCACCAACGGATTGGTTAAGCGTTTTGCAAAAACTCATAAATCATAAGGGAAGGTGAAGAAGGCACCTTGCCCACCGAAATTCGAAAAGTAATATGGGATAACGCAATTGAGTTTGAGAGAAAATTTCAATCCTGGTGGTATCTGGTTAATTTCACCTACGATCCCACTGAGAGCAAAGCCACAGCTTTTGTCTTAACGATACGCAATGCCTCAGTATCCACCATATACCCAATCATCGCACTGGGGTTGAATCATCAAGGAGCTCTACTCTATCCAACACAGCACAGAGGTTGGGCACGACAAAATGAGACTAAATGGCAAACTGCTGATGTTGACGCATGCGTTTCACGAGACCAACAAGGATTCATTTGTGAGAGTAATACTCTCAAAGCACAAGACCTTTGTCTTGACACCAACCAGAATGCTTGTCACTTTGAGACACATCCCGATGAAACCCCAGAGACTGTGCTTGACTATATTGGGAAAGGGTGCGTTAGCATGAGGTCTCCCTGTAGTCTTGTATTATAGACGAGAAAGGCTTGAGACCATGGCCACTCTGGGTCTCTTTGACTACAAACAACAGGGAATAAAAAGGTGAAACTGAATAGCATCAATTCCATCTGCCAATTCGTCATTTTAGAATTTGGGCCTCCAAATAGCCATACATCATAAAAGTAGTATTATTGCCAGGTTCAATGTCAGGATTCCCTGGAGACATTCAAAGGTAGCGTAGGCCAATCCGTCTGTACAGCTCATCCAAGGTTCCTGTAAGACATAAAGGAAAAGAAAATCTGCTCGGTCTTATTCGACCGACGGGGTTAAAAAGAAGGTGCGGTCCACCGGGTGCTGATCCGGTGTATCTTCCCTGAACAATCCTTGGCTTCCCATGCATAGGGATTTTTGGGAGTAGCTAGCACCATTGGCACCGTCCCATTTTGAGGCATTTTCACTAACACAGGTAGTCCAGGGTGAAATCTTCCGGGGTATTTTCCCGGTTCATTGGCAGCCTTTGGCGAGATAATATTGGCAGGTACACAGAAAGCTTTCATTTTAGGACAGCCGTCTCCACTCCATTTGTTATTTAGTTGATAGATGGCATCATCCAATCGCAAATGCCAACCAGGTTCATGACTTTTTGCAAAACGCTTAACCAATCTATTGGTGCGTTCAACAATGCCATTAGCCTGGGGATAACAGGGAGTATGAAATACCCATCGAATCCCTTCTTCCTTGGCCCAATCTTGTACCACCGAAGCCGTAAAGTGTGAAACGTTATCACTCTGGATTTCGTCGGGAAGGGGAAGTGTGCTGAACCACCCTGTTAGGCCTTTCACTGTGTTGTCCCTCGTAGCTGGTTTGAAACTGCTGGCCATACTGAGGCTGGAGATAATCTCCACTCCTACCAGGACATATCTTTTCCCACCTGATGATCTCAAGGGCCCAATATAATCAAGCTGCCATGAATGCCACAACGCTTTCTTGTCCCGCATGTGTAAGGGAGGCGCCTTACTCGGATGATCTTTGCTGAGTCGTAGGCGACATTGTGAACAGGCAGTTACTATTTGTTCGCACAGCTTAACTGACACAAGCCACCCACCTTCCCGATACAGGTCAGGACGGCCTGTGCGGCCACGTTTAACATGTAACGATTCAAGTAAGCGTTCCCATTCCCGACCATCATCTACAATGTCAATTTGTTGCAGCCGCGTGAGGCCATCTACCTGTTGGTTGAACTGAGCAGTGATCGAGTTTGAACGATCGTGGCCTTTTACCCAAGCAACGTGCAATGGTCTCTGTCCTCCTATTTCCAACAGTTGCTTCCAATTATCTGTCTCCCAAACTGGGACTCTATTCACCTGCCAATCGTTGGCTGCCCAGTGTCCTAGCCATTCAGTGGCTCCTTTAAGAACAGCATATGACTCAGCGTAAAAGGAGGTGGCTCCATGTTGTGCAGCTAGTAGGACAGCTCTGAGTTCCCCTACCCTCCCCTATTTCAATTGCTCTTTCTCCCGTTGTTACTTCCAGTGCTACGGCCTTATATTTGCACTTATTTTTTTAACGGTGAGATGACGCACCAGTAAACCACACTCCTCTAAGATCACTGCTGTCCCTCAAAGGAGGTGCTTCTTGGATCGGAGATGGTCTGTTTGGTGGGGATTGGAACAATAGGGCACCATCTATATCCTTTGGTATCCTTGTGAAGTAGCCTTGGATACTTTAACACTGCCTTCAGAGACTGGCTTGATTTCATTAATGCCTTCTAAATAAGCATACCACTTTCGAACTGTAGCTCTCTGGGCAATGCCAGCTGGTGGTGGTGTCCCTTTAAGGACCACATCTGGGAGGCGAAAAGGTCCCAGGAAAGATCACACTCTGTTCTCTTCTTATCTGCTCTGCTCGTTGCAACGCTCGCACCAGGGACAGTAAACCCTTCTCCAGGTCTGAATAGCTGCATTCAGTATCATTGAAGGAGTGGGAGCAAAATTCTAATGGTCTCTCCGGTCCTGCTGGTCCCTTCTGCCATAAATTACAACGGGAACCATGTTCACTGAGCCCCCATTCTACATGGACAGGGTCAGTTGGATGTATGGGGCCAAGTTGTTGGAATAACCTTAGCTCCTTTATTAGTAATTGCAGAGCATTAGTGTGTTGTTCAGTCCACACCCAGGATTTACCCTTTTTTGGCAAGCTATGAAGGGGGCGAGCAATGATGGAAAAGCCAGGGATGTGTTTACGCCAATAACTTAAAGTTCCCAGGACCTGCTGTAACTCCTTCGTGCTGGAAGGATTCTGTCCATGTTCTATTTTTTCAGGGTATCCTGAGGGACAGAAGCAGCTCCCTTAATCCACCAGACCCCCAGGAATTTAACTTCCTGTGCGGGTCCCTGACACTTTGAGTCGGGTCTACGTGAGGCACCCACTAACACTTCTGCCCTAGTCATTCGCTGCTCTCCCGGCAACCAGAGGTTAATTTTTGCAGTGGGGCATGTTTTTACCACACCATCAATTCCTGTGAAGTTGACTCTGCGTCGGGTGGGATTTATACCTAGAAGTTGTGCTGTTTCGTTAGTGATTGCAGACATTTGGGCTCCGGTATCAATAATAAAATTTACCAATATCTTCCGGGGTCCAACAGGAATGACAATAACAGGTTCGGAGTCTTTATGAGAGCGCCATTGGATTGCTAGTACCTGCCCGACAGGGTTGCTCAGTGCCCTCCCCGGGGATAGGAGTGTTGTGGCTGGGACTCTGTCAAATCAATCAAGTTATGTTCCGGTGCAGAAGGCACAGTTTTCTCACGGCTTGGGGATTCTCTGGTTAGACTTTTCTCCCCAGCCGCATTATTCTTTCTAGGTAGAGATTGGACTAGCGTACGGAGATCTCCCGTAGGGTCACCGTCCAAGAATTGTCGGGGCACCCCTAATTGTAGGGCTTTACGCCACAACTCATTCCGGTCCTTATCTGGCTTAAACCTTCCCTCTGATTTAGGGTTTTGAGTGTGAGTTTGGACTTGGCGAACCTTTCGCGGGTGTTCGGAGGATTTCTCACTAGTTTGGCTGGCCCAGCCCATTCGGCGCCCATATTGATCTATTTCCTGTACATTCCAGGTGGGCATGTAGTGACGACGGCCCCGCCCATGAGCACCCCGAGCATCCCGTATACGATCTTGAGTGCGAACAAGGAACGGTTTCAGGCAACCGGGAAGACCACGGATGAGAGGGGCTAATCGATCCGGGTCGATAGGGGCTGACATTGGGGATTTCCGAAATTCCTCTCTGTCATACATGGCTTGCAGACAAGCTGCTTTCCGTACAGCCGCAAACAGATCAGAGTAGCCTGTAGCTCTAATCTCTAACGGCTCCCCCCTCTCTCGCGGATCCATACCCCTTGCCCAATAGGCTGCTCGAGCGGTTAGGGAATAATTATGATCCCCAGGCATAGTGGTTAAAAACACTCCTGGTCCCCAAGAGTCTCCTGCTTCTTCCTCACTCAGCATAATTCTGCCCCCCCCTTCAGAAGAAACTCGCCACACGTACTCAACAGCTGACTCTTCTGGTCGCCTCGAATATTTCTCCCTTATTTTTGTTAACTCGGTTGGTGTCCATGGAACGGTACGCACAGTGGTGTGAATTTCATCACCATCATCAACTGCAGTTTCAGTTTTAACCAGAGGACGTAAAGGAAAAACTTGGGATTTCAAAGTAAAAGTCCTTTCCTCCTCATCTTCTTCGTCATCCTCACTATTAGACAAAAAAATCTCCGGTCTGGGTTCCGGAATTTGGATAACACATTAACTTACGAATCTGTTGGACCTGGGTCGAGGGCTGCATTTTATCTAAGAGCCCGGTCACCCTTTCAATAACATTTTAAGTTGGCGATTTTCACTCCCAAGTTGAGCATTCCGGTTTCCTAAACATTCATTCTCACTCACAAGCTTATCGACTTGAGTTCTTAATCTTTCTCCTGTCTCCTTTTGCAAGGCTAATGATGACTTCAGCACCTCATTCTCCGATTTCAGGGTTGCATATTCTACAGCTGAAATCAGATTAGGAGCGGGGGTTTCTCTAGCTTCTTGTTGTGCACAAGATAAACAGGCGCCTAACACAGCACAAATCACACCCTTGCCTTTCCCCGCTCTGAGCTTCTGTGAAACCCGACGCTCTTCAATACGTTCCACCACTTTCTCTTCATCCTTCCAAAATTTTTGGGCCCACTCCTTCCCAGCCTGGGAAGGGGCACAATCATATTTTTGCAGCAGTTTATCCATGGCAATCCTGCCAACTACGCCAAATTCTGTTGCGTGAAACGGGGCCAAGCGGTTTTGGCAGAAGATAAACCCCCTTGCGTTCTAACACTCCTCACCGAGGTGGGAGGCCAGGTGCGGCTGGGTTTCAATTCTGAGTGATGCCCAATTCAGCACTATCAGCCCAATCGCGTTTAATATGTGTTAAACTATTACGATTTGGAGACACTAATAGTGGGCTGCACCTTCAGTCTAGTCGTGCTCCTGAACCAGCACGGCCTCTCTCAAGTTTTGGTCGCGTTCAGTGAGAAAGCGAAACGACTAGCTACTGAAACAGTGCAGTTTATTTAAACAACAGATATACAGGTTATTTAGGATTGCCGGTGATAAATACACTGTCTGCAAAGCACGTGCAAATAAAGACATTGTTAAATAGACAAACGCGTGACAAAATTATAAACGATACAGCCTGGCTATAAATGTAGGGTAGAGATTCTCTAGAGAAATTTCTAGAGTCCCCGAGAAAGCACTCGGTGTAATCAAAGTCTTACCCAAAGGCGTCCTTATGGGGGGAAGAAAGGCTCAGCCCGTCGACTGATCCCAGAAAACAGCGGTGGGATTCTTCGCGATGGTGTCTTCCCAGACATTCCCCCTCTCTTGGGCTATTTTTATATTATTTTTTTAACTTCAAAGTGGAGTTTGAGTGACTTTAGTCATATGTACTTTTATTATGATTAATGTACTCAAGGAGGAGTGTTCACACCTCGGGGGCGGATAGCCTCCGGGATGGAGGTGTGTTTTGATACATTGTGGTGAGCAAAGTTCGCACAAAAGGACAGCATTTCATCAACATTTGACGAAATGTTGGCTCGGGTGGCGTGTAAGCCGCTTATCAGTTCCGTAGTACCATCTCGTCCCCATATCTGCTATTCGTCACAAGGGAAGGCCACGGAACAAGCGCGTTCCGTTCCATCCCTCGTGTAGTTTCGCAAACAACCTTGTACAGGGAATCACAGCTGTTGCATTCTTCGTGTGCTAGCTGCGGCTGTATTCTACCTCAGAAGCCTCTTGATTTTATGACTTTCCTTAATGTGTGAACAATGCTGTATTTTTGTATTCTTGGCCAATTTAGTAATTATTCCACAAGAACACACATTGGTTGCCGATTTATCAACGGGTCTAATCACCACAGGCCAACTGTAATTAAAACCATCTATGTAGACTCTACCAAAGCGGACAAATACAACACTGATTGTTACAAAATTATGGAGCCAAATTCAGATTGCTGGCACAATTTCACTTTCATCAAACCTACAGTAGTGTACTGTATTTGGGGCTACAAGGGCACAGAATTGTTATTTGAATTTATGATTGACTCAAATACACCTGAACTTGCTGAAATGAATCCAGAACCTACACCCCACAAACTCTCAAAGGCTCTCTCTTCTAAGAGAAAAAAAAAAAAACCACCTCTCTCTTTTCTAAGCCCTCCATTAGACTAACTCCTTACATTTTCAACATTGGCCCTTACGTTATTAAACACACACAGGTCAACAACAGGTACTGTTTAATCCCACATATTCCCTCAAACGAGCAGAATTGTCAATGCAGATTAAAATCTCTGCGATCAAACCCACCTGCTCACCATTCCTGAGTACATCTTATGCAGAATGGTCAGCATGGTTACGCAAACGAACTCTTGCCACTTCACACGGACGGAAGAGGGATGCGACTGGTATCTTAGGAACAGGCCTGGGAGTCTTGAATAGTATAGATGCTGAGATACTTGCCAACAAACTAGTCACAACCGCTACTGATCTGGACAAATTAAGACATCCCCTACGGTCCTCTCTATTAGCATTGGGAAACCACCAACGGCTTTTATAGAATATATTGCCTCAATGGGAAGAAACGGGTGAAAAAGACCATCAGCTGATCACAGATGCACTTGGTACAACTCAAACCAATGTTTCCTTGGCTCTTAGTTGTATCCAAGCCCAATTGTGGATGCAATCTATGACAGCCGCAATCATAAGGGAAGGTAAAGAAGGCACCTTGCCCACCGAAATTCGAAAAGTAATATGGGATAACGCAATTGAATTTGAGAAAAAATTTCAGTCCAGGTGGTATCTGGTTAATTTCACCTACGATCCCACTGAGAGCAAAGCCACAGCTTTTGTCTTAACGATACGCAATGCCTCCGTATACACCACATACCCAATCATCGCACTGGGGTTGAATCACCAAGGAGCTCTACTCTATCCAACACAGCACAGAGGTTGGGCACGACAAAATGAGACTAAATGGCAAACTGCTGATGTTGACGCATGCGTTTCACGAGACCAACAAGGATTCATTTGTGAGAGTAATACTCTCAAAGCACAAGACCTTTGTCTTGACACCAACCAGAATGTTTGTCACTTTGACACACATCCCGATGAAACCCCAGAGACTGTGCTTGACTATATTGGGAAAGGGTGCGTTAGCATGAGGTCTCCCTGTAGTCTTGTATTCAGAGATGACATAGTAATCACTCAAATCTTTGTGTTTGAACTTTACTAACACAAAGTTACGGGATGCGACTTCAATTATTAAGCTCCTGTTACGTCTTTTCAATTGCTACAACCTAATTATACGTTGATTCGAGATTGTTGCCTGCCCCTATCGGAATGAATCTCTCCCTGGTGAAGAAGCTGCTAAAACACAATGAATTGAAGCGACTCTTGAAAGAGGCCCAAGAAAATAGACAGACAACTTTGATTACCGTCCATCATCAGGTTGAAGAAATACACCAAGCGTTGGAAAGAGTGAAGAGAGGCGAAGGACATAGATGGGGAGATCCTCTTTTTGGATGGTCACCGACAGTTACAGGACTTTATAACAAGATGCTTCACTCTGTTGTTGTTTTACTAATACTCACTGTATTGTGCTTTGCTTAGACAATTGTTTTGCATGTTAGACTTTGGATTATGATGAAAAGTTTAAATCGCTTGATCACTCCGCGAGAAGGATTTCCACTTGATATCCCTCAGCACAAGAACACATGTGATCTTTCTTATCAGTGTTGAGTACGTCGACCTTGACTGACTGTAGACAAAGCTTTCCCTGCAGGCTCTTTGCGCGGGGGACCCATCTCCAGCCGTATGGCCATTTTTGTCCCTGGCCCGGCGAAAGTGGGAAAGGGTGGTGTAGAGGCTGAAGGCAGCAGCAAAGACTGCAGCCCCCAGGTCTGTGGGGCCAAGCAAGCCGTTCCCAAAGAGCTTTAGAACAAGGCCTAGTTTTCCCTGCTGGCTCTTTGGGCGGGGGACCCATCTCCAGCCGTATGGCCATTTTTGTGCCTGGCGCGGTGCGTAGTGGGAAAGGGTGGTTTTGACGCTGAAGGCAGCAGGAAAGCCCGCAGCCCCCAGGTCTGTGGGGCTACGCAAGCGGTTCCCAAAGAGCTTTAGAACAAGGCATAGTTTTCCCTGCTGGCTCTCTGGGCGGGGGACCCATCTGCAGCCGTATGGCCATTTTTGAGCCTGGAGCAGTGCCAAGTGGGAAAGGGTGTTGTCGAGGCTGAAGGCAGCAGGAAAGCCCGCAGCCCCCAGGTCTGTGGGGCTACGCAAGAGGTTCCCAAAGAGCTTTAGAACAAGGCATAGTTTTCCCTGCTGGCTCTTTGGGCGGGGGACCCATCTCCAGCCGTATGGCCATTTTTGAGCCTGGCGCGGCGCCAAGTGGGAAAGGGTGGTGTCGAGGCTGAAGGCAGCAGGAAAGCCCGCAGCCCCCATGTCTGTGGGGCCAAGCAAGCGGTTCCCAAAGAGCTTTAGAACAAGGCATAGTTTTCCCTGCTGGCTCTTTGGGCGGGGGACCCATCTCCAGCCATAGGCCATTTTTGTGCTTGATAGGGCGCCAAGTGGGAAAGGGTGGCTTTGAGGCTGAAGGCAGCAGGAAAGCCTGCAGCCCCCAGGTCTGTGGGGCTACGCAAGCGGTTCCCAAAGAGCTTTAGAACAAGGCATAGTTTTCCCTGCTGGCTCTTTGGGCGGGGGACCCATCTCCAGCCATAGGCCATTTTTGTGCCTGGCCCGGCGCCCAGTGGGAAAGGGTGGCTTTGAGGCTTGAAGGCAGCAGGAAAGCCCGCAGCCCCCAGGTCTGTGGGGCTACGCAAGCGGTTCCCAAAGAGCTTTAGAACAAGGCATAGTTTTCCCTGCTGGCTCTCTGGGCGGGGGACCCATCTCCAGCCGTATGGCCATTTTTGTGCCTGGCGCAGCGCCAAGTGGGAAAGGGTGGTTTTGAGGCTGAAGGCAGCAGCAAAGCCTGCAGCCCCCAGGTCTGTGGGGCTACGCAAGCGGTTCCCAAAGAGCTTTAGAACAAGGCATAGTTTTCCCTGCTGGCTCTTTGGGCGGGGGACCCATCTGCAGACATATGGCCATTTTTGTGCCTGGCCGGGGGCCAAGTGGGAAAGGGTGGCTTTGAGGCTGAAGGCAGCAGGAAAGCCCGCAGCCCCCAGGTGTGTGGGGCTACGCAAGCGGTTCCCAAAGAGCTTTAGAACAAGGCATAGTTTTCCCAGCTGGCTCTTAGGGCATGGGACCCATCTCCAGCCATAGGCCATTTTTGTGCCTGGCGCGAAGCCAAGTGGGAAAGGGTGGCTTTGAGGCTGAAGGCAGCAGGAAAGCCCGCAGCCCCCAGGTCTGTGCGGCTACGCAAGCGGTTCCCAAAGAGCTTTAGAACAAGGCATAGTTTTCCCTGCTGGCTCTTTGGGCGGGGGACCCATCTCCAGCCGTACGGCCATTTTTGTGCCTGGCGCGGCGCCAAGTGGGAAAGGGTGGTGTCGAGGCTGAAGGCAGCAGGAAAGCCCGCAGCCCCCAGGTCTGTGGGGCTACGCAAGCGGTTCCCAAAGAGCTTTAGAACAAGGCATAGTTTTCCCTGCTGGCTCTTTGGGCGGGGGACCCATCTCCAGCCGTATGGCCATTTTTGTGCATGGCGCAGCGCCAAGTGGGAAATGGTGGTATCGAGGCTGAAGGCAGCAGGAAAGCCCGCAGCCCCCAGGTCTGTGGGGCTACGCAAGCGGTTCCCAAAGAGCTTTAGAACAAGGCATAGTTTTCCCTGCTCGCTCTTTGGGAGGGGGACCCATCTCCAGCCATATGGCCATTTTTGTGCCTGGCGAAGCCCCAAGTGCGAAAGGGTGGCTTTGAGGCTGAAGGCAGCAGGAAAGCCCGCAGCCCCCAGGTCTGTGGGGCTACGCAAGCGGTTCCCAAAGAGCTTTAGAACAAGGCATAGTTTTCCCTGCTGGCTCTTTGGGCGGGGGACCCATCTCCAGCCGTATGGCCATTTTTGTGGCTGATAGGGCGCCAAGTGGGAAAGGGTGGTGTCGAGGCTGAAGACAGCAGGAAAGCCCGCAGCCCCCACGTCTGTGGGGCCAAGCAAGCGGTTCCCAAAGAGCTTTAGAACAAGGCATAGTTTTCCCAGCTGGCTTTTTGGGCGTGGGACCCATCTCCAGACGTATGGCCATTTTTGTGCCTGGCGCGGTGCGTAGTGGGAAAGGGTGGTGTCGAGGCTGAAGGCAGCAGCAAAGCCTGCAGCCCCCAGGTCTGTGGGGCCAAGCAAGCGGTTCCCAAAGAGCTTTAGAACAAGGCATAGTTTTCCCTGCTGGCTCTTTGAGCATGGGACCCATCTCCAGCCGTATGGCCATTTTTGTCCCTGGCCCGGCGCCAAGAGGGAAAGGGTGGCTTTGAGGCTGAAGGCAGCAGGAAAGCCCGAAGCCCCCAGGTCTGTGGGGCTACGCAAGCGGTTCCCAAAGAGCTTTAGAACAAGGCATAGTTTTCCCTGCTCGCTCTTTGGGAGGGGGACCCATCTCCAGCCATATGGCCATTTTTGTGCCTGGCGAAGCCCCAAGTGCGAAAGGGTGGCTTTGAGGCTGAAGGCAGCAGGAAAGCCCGCAGCCCCCAGGTCTGTGGGGCTACGCAAGCGGTTCCCAAAGAGCTTTAGAACAAGGCATAGTTTTCCCTGCTGGCTCTCTGGGCGGGGGACCCATCTCCAGCCGTATGGCCATTTTTGAGCCTGGAGCAGTGCCAAGTGGGAAAGGGTGGTGTCGAGGCTGAAGGCAGCAGGAAAGCCCGCAGCCCCCAGGTCTGTGGGGCTACGCAAGCAGTTCCCAAAGAGCTTTAGAACAAGGCATAGTTTTCCCTGCTGGCTCTTTGGGCGGGGGACCCATCTCCAGCCATAGGCCATTTTTGTGCCTGGCCCGGCGCCCAGTGGGAAAGGGTGGCTTTGAGGCTAGAAGGCAGCAGGAAAGCCCGCAGTCCCCAGGTCTGTGGGGCTACGCAAGCGGTTCCCAAAGAGCTTTAGAACAAGGCATAATTTTCCCTGCTGGCTCTTTGGGCGGGGGACCCATCTCCAGCCATATGGCCATTTTTGTGCCTGGCGCAGCGCCAAGTGGGAAAGGGTGGTTTTGAGGCTGAAGGCAGCAGCAAAGCCTGCAGCCCCCAGGTCTGTGGGGCTACGCAAGCGGTTCCCAAAGAGCTTTAGAACAAGGCATAGTTTTCCCTGCTGGCTCTTTGGGCGGGGGACCCATCTCCAGCCGTATGGCCATTTTTGTGCCTGGCAAGGCGCCAAGTGGGAAAGGGTGGCTTTGAGGCTGAAGGCAGCAGCAAAGCCCGCAGCCCCCACGTGTGTGGGGCTACGCAAGCGGTTCCCAAAGAGCTTTAGAACAAGGCATAGTTTTCCCTGCTGGCTCTTTGGGCATGGGACCCATCTCCAGCCATAGGCCATTTTTGTGCTTGATAGGGCGCCAAGTGGGAAAGGGTGGTGTCGAGGCTGAAGGCAGCAGGAAAGCCCGCAGCCCCCAGGTCTGTGCGGCTACGCAAGCGGTTCCCAAAGAGCTTTAGAACAAGGCATAATTTTCCCTGCTGGCTCTCTGGGCGGGGGACCCATCTCCAGCCGTACGGCCATTTTTGTGCCTGGCGCGGCGCCAAGAGGGAAAGGGTGGTGTCGAGGCTAAAGGCAGCAGGAAAGCCCGCAGCCCCCAGGTCTGTGGAGCTACGCAAGCGGTTCCCAAAGAGCTTTAGAACAAGGCATAGTTTTCCCTGCTGGCTCTTTGGGCGGGGGACCCATCTCCAGCCGTATGGCCATTTTTGTGCCTGGCGCGGTGCCAAGTGTGAAAGGGTGGCTTTGAGGCTGAAGGCAGCAGGAAAGCCCGCAGCCCCCAGGTCTGTGGGGCTACGCAAGCGGTTCCCAAAGAGCTTTAGAACAAGGCATAGTTTTCCCTGCTGGCTCTTTGGGCATGGGACCCATCTCCACCCATAGGCCATTTTTGTGCCTGATAGGGCGCCAAGTGGGAAAGGGTGGCTTTGAGGCTAAAGACAGCAGGAAAGCCTGCAGCCCCCAGGTCTGTGGGGCTACGCAAGCGGTTCCCAAAGAGCTTTAGAACAAGGCATAGTTTTCCCTGCTGGCTCTTTGGGTGGGGGACCCATCTCCAGCCGTATGGCCATTTTTGAGCCTGGAGCAGTGCCAAGTGGGAAAGGGTGGTTTTGAGGGTGAAGGCAGCAGGAAAGCCCGCAGCCCCCACGTCTGTGGGGCCAAGCAAGCGGTTCCCAAAGAGCTTTAGAACAAGGCATAGTTTTCCCTGCTGGCTCTCTGGGCGGGGGACCCATCTCCAGCCGTATGGCCATTTTTGTGCCTGGCGCGGCGCCAAGTGGGAAAGGGTGGTGTCGAGGCTGAAGGCAGCAGGAAAGCCCGCAGCCCCCACGTCTGTGGGGCCAAGCAAGCGGTTCCCAAAGAGCTTTAGAACAAGGCATAGTTTTCCCTGCTGGCTCTTTGGGCATGGGACCCATCTCCAGCCATAGGCCATTTTTGTGCTTGATAGGGCGCCAAGTGGGAAAGGGTGGCTTTGAGGCTGAAGGCAGCAGGAAAGCCTGCAGCCCCAAGGTCTGTGGGGCTATGCAAGCAGTTCCCAAAGAGCTTTAGAACAAGGCATAGTTTTCCCTGCTGGCTCTTTGTTCGGGGGACCCATCTCCAGCCATAGGCCATTTTTGTGCCTGGCCCGGCGCCCAGTGGGAAAGGGTGGCTTTGAGGCTTGAAGGCAGCAGGAAAGCCCGCAGCCCCCAGGTCTGTGGGGCTACGCAAGCGGTTCCCAAAGAGCTTTAGAACAAGGCATAGTTTTCCCTGCTGGCTCTTTGGGCGGGGGACCCATCTCCAGCCGTATGGCCATTTTTGAGCCTGGCGCGGCGCCAAGTGGGAAAGGGTGGTGTCGAGGCTAAAGGCAGCAGGAAAGCCCGCAGCCCCCAGGTCTGTGGGGCTACGCAAGCGGTTCCCAAAGAGCTTTAGAACAAGGCATAGTTTTCCCTGCTGGCTCTCTGGGCGGGGGACCCATCTCCAGCCGTATGGCCATTTTTGAGCCTGGCGCGGCGCCAGGTGGGAAAGGGTGGCTTTGAGGCTGAAGGCAGGAGCAAAGCCTGCAGCCCCCAGGTCTGTGGTGCTACGCAAGCGGTTCCCAAAGAGCTTTAGAAGAAGGCATAGTTTTCCCAGCTGGCTCTTAGGGCATGGGACCCATCTCCAGCCATAGGCCATTTTTGTGCCTGGCGCGAAGCCAAGTGGGAAAGGGTGCTGTCGAGGCTGAAGGCAGCAGGAAAGCCCGCAGCCCCAAGGTCTGTGGGGCTACGCAAGCGGTTCCCAAAGAGCTTTAGAACAAGGCATAGTTTTCCCTGCTGGCTCTTTGGGCGGGGGACCCATCTCCAGTCGTATGGCTATTTTTATGCCTGGCGCGTTGCGTAGTGGGAAAGGGTGGTTTTGAGGCTGAAGGCAGCAGGAAAGCCCATAGCCCCCAGGTCTGTGGGGCTACGCAAGCGGTTCCCAAAGAGCTTTAGAACAAGGCATAGTTTTCCCTGCTCGCTCTTTGGGCGGGGGACCCATCTCCAGCCATAGGCCATTTTTGTGCCTGGCCCGGCGCCCAGTGGGAAAGGGTGGCTTTGAGGCTTGAAGGCAGCAGGAAAGCCTGCAGTCCCCAGGTCTGTGGGGCTACGCAAGCGGTTCCCAAAGAGCTTTAGAACAAGGCATAATTTTCCCTGCTGGCTCTTTGGGCGGGGGACCCATCTCCAGCCGTACGGCCATTTTTGTGCCTGGCGCAGCGCCAAGTGGGAAAGGGTGGTTTTGAGGCTGAAGGCAGCAGCAAAGCCTGCAGCCCCCAGGTCTGTGGGGCTACGCAAGCGGTTCCCAAAGAGCTTTAGAACAAGGCATAGTTTTCCCTGCTGGCTCTTTGGGCGGGGGACCCATCTCCAGCCGTATGGCCATTTTTGTGCCTGGCCGGTGGCCAAGTGGGAAAGGGTGGTTTTGAGGCTGAAGGCATCAGGAAAGCCCGCAGCCCCCACGTGTGTGGGGCTACGCAAGCGGTTCCCAAAGAGCTTTAGAACAAGGCATAGTTTTCCCTGCTGGCTCTTTGGGCATGGGACCCATCTCCAGCCATAGGCCATTTTTGTGCTTGATAGGGCGCCAAGTGGGAAAGGGTGGTGTCGAGGCTGAAGGCAGCAGGAAAGCCCGCAGCCCCCAGGTCTGTGCGGCTACGCAAGCGGTTCCCAAAGAGCTTTAGAACAAGGCATAATTTTCCCTGCTGGCTCTCTGGGCGGGGGACCCATCTCCAGCCGTACGGCCATTTTTGTGCCTGGCGCGGCGCCAAGAGGGAAAGGGTGGTGTCGAGGCTAAAGGCAGCAGGAAAGCCCGCAGCCCCCAGGTCTGTGGAGCTACGCAAGCAGTTCCCAAAGAGCTTTAGAACAAGGCATAGTTTTCCCTGCTGGCTCTTTGGGCGGGGGACCCATCTCCAGCCGTATGGCCATTTTTGTGCCTGGCGCGGTGCCAAGTGTGAAAGGGTGGCTTTGAGGCTGAAGGCAGCAGGAAAGCCCGCAGCCCCCAGGTCTGTGGGGCTACGCAAGCGGTTCCCAAAGAGCTTTAGAACAAGGCATAGTTTTCCCTGCTGGCTCTCTGGGCGGGGGACCCATCTCCAGCCGTATGGCCATTTTTGTGCCTGGCGCGGCGCCAAGTGGGAAAGGGTGGTGTCGAGGCTGAAGGCAGCAGGAAAGCCCGCAGCCCCCACGTCTGTGGGGCCAAGCAAGCGGTTCCCAAAGAGCTTTAGAACAAGGCATAGTTTTCCCTGCTGGCTCTTTGGGCCTGGGACCCATCTCCAGCCATAGGCCATTTTTGTGCTTGATAGGGCGCCAAGTGGGAAAGGGTGGCTTTGAGGCTGAAGGCAGCAGGAAAGCCTGCAGCCCCCAGGTCTGTGGGGCTACGCAAGCAGTTCCCAAAGAGCTTTAGAACAAGGCATAGTTTTCCCTGCTGGCTCTTTGTTCGGGGGACCCATCTCCAGCCATAGGCCATTTTTGTGCCTGGCCCGGCGCCCAGTGGGAAAGGGTGGCTTTGAGGCTTGAAGGCAGCAGGAAAGCCCGCAGCCCCCAGGTCTGTGGGGCTACGCAAGCGGTTCCCAAAGAGCTTTAGAACAAGGCATAGTTTTCCCTGCTGGCTCTCTGGGCGGGGGACCCATCTCCAGCCGTATGGCCATTTTTGAGCCTGGCGCGGCGCCAAGTGGGAAAGGGTGGTGTCGAGGCTGAAGGCAGCAGGAAAGCCCGCAGCCCCCAGGTCTGTGGGGCTACGCAAGCGGTTCCCAAAGAGCTTTAGAACAAGGCATAGTTTTCCCTGCTGGCTCTCTGGGCGGGGGACCCATCTCCAGCCGTATGGCCATTTTTGAGCCTGGCGCGGCGCCAGGTGGGAAAGGGTGGCTTTGAGGCTGAAGGCGGGAGCAAAGCCTGCAGCCCCCAGGTCTGTGGTGCTACGCAAGCGGTTCCCAAAGAGCTTTAGAAGAAGGCATAGTTTTCCCAGCTGGCTCTTAGGGCATGGGACCCATCTCCAGCCGTATGGCCATTTTTGTGCCTGGCGCGAAGCCAAGTGGGAAAGGGTGGCTTTGAGGCTTGAAGGCAGCAGGAAAGCCCGCAGCCCCAAGGTCTGTGGGGCTACGCAAGCGGTTCCCAAAGAGTTTTAGAACAAGGCATAGTTTTCCCTGCTGGCTCTTTGGGCGGGGGACCCATCTCCAGTCGTATGGCTATTTTTATGCCTGGCGCGTTGCGTAGTGGGAAAGGGTGGTTTTGAGGCTGAAGGCAGCAGGAAAGCCTGCAGCCCCCAGGTCTGTGGGGCTACGCAAGCGGTTCCCAAAGAGCTTTAGAACAAGGCATAGTTTTCCCTGCTGGCTCTTTGGGCGGGGGACCCATCTCCAGCCGTATGGCCATTTTTGTGCCTGGCCCGGCGCAAAGTGGGAAAGGGTGGCTTTGAGGCTGAAGGCAGCAGGAAAGCCCGCAGCCCCCAGGTCTGTGCGGCTACGCAAGCGGTTCCCAAAGAGCTTTAGAACAAGGCATAGTTTTCCCTGCTGGCTCTTTGGGTGGGGGACCCATCTCCAGCCGTACGGCCATTTTTGTGCCTGGCGCGGCGCCAAGAGGGAAAGGGTGGTGTCGAGGCTAAAGGCAGCAGGAAAGCCCGCAGCCCCCAGGTCTGTGGGGCTACGCAAGCGGTTCCCAAAGAGCTTTAGAACAAGGCATAGTTTTCCCTGCTGGCTCTTTGGGCATGGGACCCATCTCCACCCATAGGCCATTTTTGTGCCTGATAGGGCGCCAAGTGGGAAAGGGTGGCTTTGAGGCTGAAGACAGCAGGAAAGCCCGCAGCCCCCAGGTCTGTGGGGCTACGCAAGCGGTTCCCAAAGACCTTTAGAACAAGGCATAGTTTTCCCTGCTGGCTCTTTGGGTGGGGGACCCATCTCCAGCCGTATGGCTATTTTTGTGCCTGACGCGGTGCGTAGTGGCATAGGGTGGTTTTGAGGCTGAAGGCAGCAGGAAAGCCCGCAGCCCCCACGTCTGTGGGGCCAAGCAAGCGGTTCCCAAAGAGCTTTAGAACAAGGCATAGTTTTCCCTGCTGGCTCTTTGGGCGGGGGACCCATCTCCAGCCGTATGGCCATTTTTGTACCTGGCGCGGTGCGTAGTGGGAAAGGGTGGTTTTGAGGCTGAAGGCAGCAGGAAAGCCCGCAGCCCCCAGGTCTGTGGGGCCAAGCAAGCGGTTCCCAAAGAGCTTTAGAAGAAGGCATAGTTTTCCCTGCTGGCTCTTTGGGCGGGGGACCCATCTCCAGCCGTATGGCCATTTTTGTGCCTGGCGCGGCGCCAAGTGGGTAAGGGTGGTGTCGAGGCTGAAGGCAGCAGCAAAGCCTGCAGCCCCCAGGTCTGTGGGGCCAAGCAAGCGGTTCCCAAAGAGCTTTAGAACAAGGCATAGTTTTCCCTGCTGGCTCTTTGGGCATGGGACCCATCTCCAGCCGTATGGCCATTTTTGTCCCTGGCCCGGCGCCAACTGGGAAAGGGTGGCTTTGAGGCTGAAGGCAGCAGGAAAGCCCGCAGCCTCCAGGTCTGTGGGGCTACGCAAGCGGTTCCCAAAGAGCTTTAGAACAAGGCATAGTTTTCCCTGCTCGCTCTTTGGGCGGGGGACCCATCTCCAGCCATATGGCCATTTTTGTGCCTGGCGAAGCCCCAAGTGCGAAAGGGTGGCTTTGAGGCTGAAGGCAGCAGGAAAGCCCGCAGCCCCCAGGTCTGTGGGGCTACGCAAGCGGTTCCCAAAGAGCTTTAGAACAAGGCATAGTTTTCCCTGCTGGCTCTTTTGGCAGGGGACCCATCTCCAGCCGTATGGCCATTTTTGTGCCTGGCCCGGCGCCAAGTGGGAAAGGGTGGCTTTGAGACTGAAGGCAGCAGGAAAGCCCGCAGCCCCCAGGTCTGTGGGGCTACGCAAGCGGTTCCCAAAGAGCTTTAGAACAAGGCATAGTTTTCCCTGCTGGCTCTTTGGGCGGGGGACCCATCTCCAGCCGTACGGCCATTTTTGAGCCTGGAGCAGTGCCAAGTGGGAAAGGGTGGTGTCGAGGCTGAAGGCAGCAGGAAAGCCCGCAGCCCCCAGGTCTGTGGGGCTACGCAAACAGTTCCCAAAGAGCTTTAGAACAAGGCATAGTTTTCCCTGCTGGCTCTTTGGGCGGGGGACCCATCTCCAGCCATAGGCCATTTTTGTGCCTGGCCCGGCGCCCAGTGGGAAAGGGTGGCTTTGAGGCTTGAAGGCAGCAGGAAAGCCGCAGCCCCCAGGTCTGTGGGGCTACGCAAGCGGTTCCCAAAGAGCTTTAGAACAAGGCATAATTTTCCCTGCTGGCTCTTTGGGCGGGGTACCCATCTCCAGCCATATGGCCATTTTTGTGCCTGGCGCAGCGCCAAGTGGGAAAGGGTGGTTTTGAGGCTGAAGGCAGCAGCAAAGCCTGCAGCCCCCAGGTCTGTGGGGCTACGCAAGCGGTTCCCAAAGAGCTTTAGAACAAGGCATAGTTTTCCCTGCTGGCTCTTTGGGCGGGGGACCCATCTCCAGCCGTATGGCCATTTTTTTGCCTGGAGCAGTGCCAAGTGGGAAAGGGTGCTGTCGAGGCTGAAGGCAGCAGGAAAGCCCGCAGCCCCCAGGTCTGTGCGGCTACGCAAGCGGTTCCCAAAGAGCTTTAGAACAAGGCATAATTTTCCCTGCTGGCTCTTTGGGCGGGGGACCCATCTCCAGCCGTACGGCCATTTTTGTGCCTGGCGCGGCGCCAAGAGGGAAAGGGTGGTGTCGAGGCTAAAGGCAGCAGGAAAGCCCGCAGCCCCCAGGTCTGTGGAGCTACGCAAGCAGTTCCCAAAGAGCTTTAGAACAAGGCATAGTTTTCCCTGCTGGCTCTTTGGGCGGGGGACCCATCTCCAGCCGTATGGCCATTTTTGTGCATGGCGCAGCGCCAAGTGGGAAAGGGTGGCTTTGAGGCTGAAGGCAGCAGGAAAGCCCGCAGCCCCCAGGTCTGTGGGGCTACGCAAGCGGTTCCCAAAGAGCTTTAGAACAAGGCATAGTTTTCCCTGCTGGCTCTTTGGGCATGGGACCCATCTCCACCCATAGGCCATTTTTGTGACTAATAGGGCGCCAAGTGGGAAAGGGTGGCTTTGAGGCTAAAGACAGCAGGAAAGCCTGCAGCCCCCAGGTCTGTGGGGCTACGCAAGCGGTTCCCAAAGAGCTTTAGAACAAGGCATAGTTTTCCCTGCTGGCTCTTTGGGTGGGGGACCCATCTCCAGCCGTATGGCTATTTTTGTGCCTGACGCGGTGCGTAGTGGCATAGGGTGGTTTTGAGGCTGAAGGCAGCAGGAAAGCCCGCAGCCCCCACGTCTGTGGGGCCAAGCAAGCGGTTCCCAAAGAGCTTTAGAACAAGGCATAGTTTTCCCTGCTGGCTCTTTGGGCGGGGGACCCATCTCCAGCCGTATGGCCATTTTTGTGCCTGGCGCGGTGCGTAGTGGGAAAGGGTGGTTTTGACGCTGAAGGCAGCAGGAAAGCCCGCAGCCCCCAGGTCTGTGGGGCTACGCAAGCGGTTCACCAAAGAGCTTTAGAACAAGGCATAGTTTTCCCTGCTGGCTCTTTGGGCGGGGGACCCATCTCCAGCCGTATGGCCATTTTCGTCCCTGGCCCGGCGCCAAGTGGGAAAGGGTGGTGTTGGGGCTGAAGGCAGCAGCAAAGACTGCAGCCCCCAGGTCTGTGGGGCCAAGCAAGCGGTTCCCAAAGAGCTTTAGAACAAGGCATAGTTTTCCCTGCTGGCTCTTTGGGCGGGGGACCCATCTCCAGCCGTATGGCCATTTTTGTGCCTGGCAAGGCGCCAAGTGGGAAAGGGTGGTGTCGAGGCTGAAGGCAGCAGGAAAGCCCGCAGCCCCCAGGTCTGTGGGGCTACGCAAGCGGTTCCCAAAGAGCTTTAGAACAAGGCATAGTTTTCCCTGCTGGCTCTTTGGGCGGGGGACCCATCTCCAGCCGTATGGCCATTTTTGTGCCTGGCGCGGCGCCAAGTGGGAAAGGGTGGTGTCGAGGCTGAAGGCAGCAGGAAAGCCCGCAGCCCCCAGGTCTGTGGGGCCAAGCAAGCGGTTCCCAAAGAGCTTTAGAACAAGGCATAGTTTTCCCTGCTGGCTCTTTGGGCATGGGACCCATCTCCAGCCATAGGCCATTTTTGTGCTTGATAGGGCGCCAAGTGGGAAAGGGTGGCTTTGAGGCTGAAGGCAGCAGCAAAGACTGCAGCCCCCAGGTCTGTGGGGCCAAGCAAGCGGTTCCCAAAGAGCTTTAGAACAAGGCATAGTTTTCCCTGCTGGCTCTTTGGGCGGGGGACCCATCTCCAGCCACAGGCCATTTTTGTGCCTGGCCCGGCGCCCAGTGGGAAAGGGTGGCTTTGAGGCTTGAAGGCAGCAGGAAAGCCCGCAGCCCCCAGGTCTGTAGGGCTACGCAAGCGGTTCCCAAAGAGCTTTAAAACAAGGCATAATTTTCCCTGCTGGCTCTCTGGGCGGGGGACCCATCTCCAGCCGTATGGCCATTTTTGAGCCTGGCGCGGCGCCAGGTGGGAAAGGGTGGCTTTGAGGCTGAAGGCAGGAGCAAAGCCTGCAGCCCCCAGGTCTGTGGTGCTACGCAAGCGGTTCCCAAAGAGCTTTAGAACAAGTCATAGTTTTCCCAGCTGGCTCTTAGGGCATGGGACCCATCTCCAGCCATAGGCCATTTTTGTGCCTGGCACGAAGCCAAGTGGGAAAGGGTGCTGTCGAGGCTGAAGGCAGCAGGAAAGCCTGCAGCCCCCAGGTGTGTGGGGCTACGCAAGCGGTTCCCAAAGAGCTTTAGAACAAGGCATAGTTTTCCCTGCTGGCTCTTTGGGCGGGGGACCCATCTCCAGCCGTATGGCTATTTTTGTCCCTGGCGCGGTGCGTAGTGGCATAGGATGGTTTTGAGGCTGAAGGCAGCAGGAAAGCCTGCAGCCCCCAGGTCTGTGCGGCTACACAAGCGGTTCCCAAAGAGCTTTAGAACAAGGCATAGTTTTCCCTGCTGGCTCTTTGGGCGGGGGACCCATCTCCAGCCGTACGGCCATTTTTGCGCCTGGCCCGGCGCAAAGTGGGAAAGGGTGGCTTTGAGGCTGAAGGCAGCAGCAAAGCCCGCAGCCCCCAGGTCTGTGCGGCTACGCAAGCGGTTCCCAAGGAGCTTTAGAACAAGGCATAGTTTTCCCTGCTGGCTCTTTGGGCGGGAGACCCATCTCCAGCCATAGGCCATTTTTGTGCCTGGCGCGACGCCAAGTGGGAAAGGGTGTTGTCGAGGCTGAAGGCAGAGGAAAGCCCGCAGCCCCCAGGTCTGTGGGGCCACACAAGCGGTTCCCAAAGAGCTTTAGAACAAGGCATAGTTTTCCCTGCTGGCTCTTTGGGCGGGGGACCCATCTCCAGCCGTATGGCCATTTTTGTGCCTGGCGCGGCGCCAAGTGGGAAAGGGTGGCTTTGAGGCTGAAGACAGCAGGAAAGCCCGCAGCCCCCAGGTCTGTGGGGCTACGCAAGCGGTTCCCAAAGAGCTTTAGAACAAGGCATAGTTTTCCCTGCTGGCTCTTTGGGCGGGGGACCCATCTGCAGACATATGGCCATTTTTGTGCCTGGCACGACGCCAAGTGGGAAAGGGTGGCTTTGACGCTGAAGGCAGCAGGAAAGCCCGCAGCCCCCAGGTCTGTGGGGCTACGCAAGCGGTTCCCAAAGAGCTTTAGAACAAGGCATAGTTTTCCCTACTGGCTCTTTGGGCGGGAGACCCATCTCCAGCCATAGGCCATTTTTGTGCCTGGCGCGACGCCAAGTGGGAAAGGGTGTTGTCGAGGCTGAAGGCAGCAGGAAAGCCCGCAGCCCCCAGGTCTGTGCGGCTACGCAAGCGGTTCCCAAAGAGCTTTAGAACAAGGCATAGTTTTCCCTGCTGGCTCTTTGGGCATGGGACCCATCTCCAGCCATAGGCCATTTTTGTGCCTGGCGCGACGCCAAGTGGGAAAGGGTGGTGTCGAGGTTGAAGGCAGCAGGAAAGCCTGCAGCCCCCAGGTCTGTGGGGCTACACAAGCGGTTCCCAAAGAGCTTTAGAACAAGGCATAGTTTTCCCTGCTGGCTCTTTGGGCATGGGACCCATCTCCAGCCGTATGGCCATTTTTGTGCCTGGCGCGGCGCCAAGTGGGAAAGGGTGGTGTCGAGGCTGAAGGCAGCAGGAAAGCCCGCAGCCCCCAGGTCTCTGGGGCTACGCAAGCGGTTCCCAAAGAGCTTTAGAACAAGGCATAGTTTTCCCTGCTGGCTCTTTGGGCGGGGGACCCATCTCCAGCCGTATGGCCATTTTTGTGCCTAGCGCGGCGCCAAATGGGAAAGGGTGGCTTTGAGGCTGAAGGCAGCAGGAAAGTCTGCAGCCCCCAGGTCTGTGGGGCTACGCAAGCGGTTCCCAAAGAGCTTTAGAACAAGGCATAGTCTTCCCTGCTGGCTCTCTGGGCCGGGGACCCATCTCCAGCCATAGGCCATTTTTGTGCCTGGCGACGTGCCAAGTGGGAAAGGGTGGTGTCGAGGCTGAAGGCAGCAGCAAAGCCCGCAGCCCCCAGGTCTGTGGGGCTACGCAAGCGTTTCCCAAAGAGCTTTAGAACAAGGCATAGTTTTCCCTGCTGGCTCTTTGGGCGGGGGACCCATCTCCAGCCATAGGCCATTTTTGTGCCTGGCGCGGCGCCAAGTGGGAAAGGGTGGTGTCGAGGCTGAAGGCAGCAGGAAAGCCTGCAGGCCCCACGTCTGTGGGGCTACGCAAGTGGTTCCCAAAGAGCTTTAGAACAAGGCATAGTTTTCCCAGCTGGCTCTTTGGGCGGGGGACCCATCTCCAGCCATAGGCCATTTTTGTGCCTGGCGCGGCGCCAAGTGGGAAAGGGTGGCTTTGAGGCTGAAGGCAGCAGGAAAGCCTGCAGCCCCCACGTCTGTGGGGCTACGCAAGCGGTTCCCAAAGAGCTTTAGAACAAGGCATAGTTTTCCCTGCTGGCTCTTTGGGCGGGGGACCCATCTCCAGCCGTATGGCCATTTTTGTGCCTGGCCCGGCGCCAAGTGGGAAAGGGTGGTGTCGAGGCTGAAGGCAGCAGGAAAGCCCACAGCCCCCAGGTCTGTGGGGCTACGCAAGCGGTTCCCAAAGAGCTTTAGAACAAGGCATAGTTTTCCCTGCTGGCTCTTTGGGCGGGGGACCCATCTCCAGCCGTATGGCCATTTTTGTGCCTGGCGCGGTGCGTAGTGTGAAAGGGTGGTTTTGAGGCTGAAGGCAGCAGGAAAGCCTGCAGCCCACAGCTCTGTGGGGCCAAGGAAGCTGTTCCCAAAGAGCTTTAGAACAAGGCATAGTTTTCCGTGATGGCTCTTTGGGCATGGGACCCATCTCCAGCCATAGGCCATTTTTGTGCCTGGCGCGGTGCGTAATGGGAAAGGGTGGCTTTGAGGCTGAAGGCAGCAGGAAAGCCCGCAGCCCCCAGGTCTGTGGGGCTACGCAAGCGGTTCCCAAAGAGCTTTAGAACAAGGCATAGTTTTCCTTGCTGGCTCTTTGGGCATGAGACCCATCTCCAGCCATAGGCCATTTTTGTGCCTGGCCCGGCGCCAAGTGGGAAAGCGTGGTGTCGAGGCTGAAGGCAGCAGCAAAGCCCGAAGCCCCCAGGTCTGTAGGGCTACGCAAGCGGTTCCCAAAGAGCTTTAGAACAAGGCATAGTTTTCCCTGCTGGCTCTTTGGGCGGGGGACCCATCTCCAGCCATAGGCCATTTTTGTGCCTGGCGCGACGCCAAGTGGGAAAGGGTGGTGTCGAGGTTGAAGGCAGCAGGAAAGCCTGCAGCCCCCAGGTCTGTGGGGCTACGCAAGCGGTTCCCAAAGAGCTTTAGAACAAGGCATAGTTTTCCCTGCTGGCTCCTTGGGCGGGGGACCCATCTCCAGCCGTATGGCCATTTTTGTGCCTGGCGCGGCGCCCAGTGGGAAAGGGTGGTGTCGAGGCTGAAGGCAGCAGGAAAGCCCGCAGCTCCCAGGTCTGTGGAGCTACGCAAGTGGTTCCCAAAGAGCTTTAGAACAAGGCATAGTTTTCCTTGCTGGCTCTTTGGGCAGGGGACCCTTCTCCAGCCATATGGCCATTTTTGTGCCTGATGCGGCGTCCAGTGGAAAAGGGTGGCTTTGAGGTTGAAGGCAGCAGCAAAGCCTGCAGCCCCCAGGTCTGTGGGGCTACGCAAGCGGTTCCCAAAGAGCTTTAGAACAAGGCATAGTTTTCCCTGCTGGCTCTTTGGGCGGGGGACCCATCTCCAGCTGTATGGCCATTTTTGTGCCTGGCGCGGTGCCAAGTGGGAAAGGGTGGTGTCGAGTCTGAAGGCAGCAGGAAAGCCCGCAGCCCCCAGGTCTGTGGGGCTACGCAAGCGGTTCCCAAAGAGCTTTAGAACAAGGCATAGTTTTCCCTGCTTGTTCTTTGGGCGGGGGACCCATCTCCAGCCGTATGGCCATTTTTGTGCCTGGCGCGGCGCCAAGTGGGAATGGGTGGTGTCGAGTCTGAAGGCAGCAGGAAAGCCTGCAGCCCCCACGTCTGTGGGGCTACGCAAGCGGTTCCCAAAGAGCTTTAGAACAAGGCATAGTTTTCCCTGCTGGCTCTTTGGGCGGGGGACCCATCTCCAATCGTATGGCCATTTTTGTGCCTGGCGCGGTGCGTAGTGGGAAAGGGTGGTTTTGAGGCTGAAGGCAGCAGGAAAGCCCGCAACCCCCAGGTCTGTGGGGCTACGCAAGCGGTTCCCAAAGAGCTTTAGAACAAGGCATAGTTTTCCCTGCTGGCTCTTTGGGTGGGGGACCCATCTCCAGCCGTATGGCTATTTTTGTGCCTGACGCGGTGCGTAGTGGCATAGGGTGGTTTTGAGGCTGAAGGCAGCAGGAAAGCCCGCAGCCCCCACGTCTGTGGGGCCAAGCAAGCGGTTCCCAAAGAGCTTTAGAACAAGGCATAGTTTTCCCTGCTGGCTCTTTGGGCGGGGGACCCATCTCCAGCCGTATGGCCATTTTTGTGCCTGGCGCGGTGCGTAGTGGGAAAGGGTGGTTTTGACGCTGAAGGCAGCAGGAAAGCCCGCAGCCCCCAGGTCTGTGGGGCTACGCAAGCGGTTCACCAAAGAGCTTTAGAACAAGGCATAGTTTTCCCTGCTGGCTCTTTGGGCGGGGGACCCATCTCCAGCCGTATGGCCATTTTTGTCCCTGGCCCGGCGCCAAGTGGGAAAGGGTGGTGTTGGGGCTGAAGGCAGCAGCAAAGCCCGCAGCCCCCAGGTCTGTGGGGCCAAGCAAGCGGTTCCCAAAGAGCTTTAGAACAAGGCATAGTTTTCCCTGCTGGCTCTTTGGGCGGGGGACCCATCTCCAGCCGTATGGCCATTTTTGTGCCTGGCAAGGCGCCAAGTGGGAAAGGGTGGCTTTGAGGCTGAAGGCAGCAGCAAAGCCCGCAGCCCCCAGGTCTGTGGGGCTACGCAAGCGGTTCCCAAAGAGCTTTAGAACAAGGCATAGTTTTCCCTGCTGGCTCTTTGGGCGGGGGACCCATCTCCAGCCGTATGGCCATTTTTGTGCCTGGCGCGGCGCCAAGTGGGAAAGGGTGGTGTCGAGGCTGAAGGCAGCAGGAAAGCCCGCAGCCCCCAGGTCTGTGGGGCCAAGCAAGCGGTTCCCAAAGAGCTTTAGAACAAGGCATAGTTTTCCCTGCTGGCTCTTTGGGCATGGGACCCATCTCCAGCCATAGGCCATTTTTGTGCTTGATAGGGCGCCAAGTGGGAAAGGGTGGCTTTGAGGCTGAAGGCAGCAGCAAAGACTGCAGCCCCCAGGTCTGTGGGGCCAAGCAAGCGGTTCCCAAAGAGCTTTAGAACAAGGCATAGTTTTCCCTGCTGGCTCTTTGGGCGGGGGACCCATCTCCAGCCACAGGCCATTTTTGTGCCTGGCCCGGCGCCCAGTGGGAAAGGGTGGCTTTGAGGCTTGAAGGCAGCAGGAAAGCCCGCAGCCCCCAGGTCTGTAGGGCTACGCAAGCGGTTCCCAAAGAGCTTTAGAACAAGGCATAGTTTTCCCTGCTGGCTCTCTGGGCGGGGGACCCATCTCCAGCCGTATGGCCATTTTTGAGCCTGGCGCGGCGCCAGGTGGGAAAGGGTGGCTTTGAGGCTGAAGGCAGGAACAAAGCCTGCAGCCCCCAGGTCTGTGGTGCTACGCAAGCGGTTCCCAAAGAGCTTTAGAACAAGGCATAGTTTTCCCAGCTGGCTCTTAGGGCATGGGACCCATCTCCAGCCATAGGCCATTTTTGTGCCTGGCACGAAGCCAAGTGGGAAAGGGTGCTGTCGAGGCTGAAGGCAGCAGGAAAGCCTGCAGCCCCCAGGTGTGTGGGGCTACGCAAGCGGTTCCCAAAGAGCTTTAGAACAAGGCATAGTTTTCCCTGCTGGCTCTTTGGGCGGGGGACCCATCTCCAGCCGTATGGCTATTTTTGTGCCTGGCGCGGTGCGTAGTGGCATAGGATGGTTTTGAGGCTGAAGGCAGCAGGAAAGCCTGCAGCCCCCAGGTCTGTGCGGCTACACAAGCGGTTCCCAAAGAGCTTTAGAACAAGGCATAGTTTTCACTGCTGGCTCTTTGGGCGGGGGACCCATCTCCAGCCGTATGGCTATTTTTGTGCCTGGCGCGGTGCGTAGTGGCATAGGATGGTTTTGAGGCTGAAGGCAGCAGGAAAGCCTGCAGCCCCCAGGTCTGTGCGGCTACACAAGCGGATCACAAAGATCTTTAGAAGAAGGCATAGTTTTCCCTGCTGGCTCTTTGGGCGGGGGACCCATCTCCAGCCGTACGGCCATTTTTGCGCCTGGCCCGGCGCAAAGTGGGAAAGGGTGGCTTTGAGGCTGAAGGCAGCAGCAAAGCCCGCAGCCCCCAGGTCTGTGCGGCTACGCAAGCGGTTCCCAAAGAGCTTTAGAACAAGGCATAGTTTTCCCTGCTGGCTCTTTGGGCGGGAGACCCATCTCCAGCCATAGGCCATTTTTGTGCCTGGCGCGACGCCAAGTGGGAAAGGGTGTTGTCGAGGCTGAAGGCAGCAGGAAAGCCCGCAGCCCCCAGGTCTGTGGGGCCACACAAGCGGTTCCCAAAGAGCTTTAGAACAAGGCATAGTTTTCCCTGCTGGCTCTTTGGGCGGGGGACCCATCTCCAGCCGTATGGCCATTTTTGTGCCTGGCGCGGCGCCAAGTGGGAAAGGGTGGCTTTGAGGCTGAAGGCAGCAGCAAAGCCCGCAGCCCCCAGGTCTGTGGGGCTACGCAAGCAGTTCCCAAAGAGCTTTAGAACAAGGCATAGTTTTCCCTGCTGGCTCTTTAGGCATGGGACCCATCTCCAGCCATAGGCCATTTTTGTGCCTGATAGGGCGCCAAGTGGGAAAGGGTTGCTTTGAGGCTGAAGACAGCAGGAAAGCCCGCAGCCCCCAGGTCTGTGGGGCTACGCAAGCGGTTCCCAAAGAGCTTTAGAACAAGGCATAGTTTTCCCTGCTGGCTCTTTGGGCGGGGGACCCATCTGCAGACATATGGCCATTTTTGTGCCTGGCACGACGCCAAGTGGGAAAGGGTGGCTTTGACGCTGAAGGCAGCAGGAAAGCCCGCAGCCCCCAGGTCTGTGGGGCTACGCAAGCGGTTCCCAAAGAGCTTTAGAACAAGGCATAGTTTTCCCTACTGGCTCTTTGGGCGGGGGACCCATCTCCAGCTGTATGGCCATTTTTGTGCCTGGCGCGGTGCCAAGTGGGAAAGGGTGGTGTCGAGTCTGAAGGCAGCAGGAAAGCCCGCAGCCCCCAGGTCTGTGGGGCTACGCAAGCGGTTCCCAAAGAGCTTTAGAACAAGGCATAGTTTTCCCTGCTTGTTCTTTGGGCGGGGGACCCATCTCCAGCCGTATGGCCATTTTTGTGCCTGGCGCGGCGCCAAGTGGGAATGGGTGGTGTCGAGTCTGAAGGCAGCAGGAAAGCCTGCAGCCCCCAGGTCTGTGGGGCTACGCAAGCGGTTCCCAAAGAGCTTTAGAACAAGGCATAGTTTTCCCTGCTGGCTCTTTGGGCGGGGGACCCATCTCCAGCCGTATGGCCATTTTTGTGCCTGGCGCGGCGCCAAGTGGGAAAGGGTGGTGTCGAGGCTGAAGGCAGCAGCAAAGCCCGCAGCCCCCAGGTCTGTGGGGCTACGCAAGCGGTTCCCAAAGAGCTTTAGAAGAAGGCATAGTTTACCCTGCTGGCTCTTTGGGCGGGGGACCCATCTCCAGCCGTATGGCCATTTTTGTGCCTAGCGCGGCGCCAAGTGGGAAAGGGTGGTTTTGAGGCTGAAGGCAGCAGGAAAGCCCGCAGCCCCCAGGTCTGTGGGGCTACGCAAGCGGTTCCCAAAGAGCTTTAGAACAAGGCATAGTTTTCCCTGCTGGCTATTTGGGCGGGGGACCCATCTCCAGCCGTATGGCCATTTTTGTGCCTGGCACGGCGCCAAGTGGGAAAGGGTGGTGTCGAGGCTGAAGGCAGCAGCAAAGCCCGCAGCCCCCAGGTCTGTGGGGCTACGCAAGCGGTTCCCAAAGAGCTTTAGAACAAGGCATAGTTTTCCCTGCTGGCTCTTTGGGCGGGGGACCCATCTCCAGCCGTATGGCCATTTTTGTGCCTGGCGCGGTGCCAAGTGTGAAAGGGTGGCTTTGAGGCTGAAGGCAGGAGCAAAGCCTGCAGCCCTAAGGTCTGTGGGGCTACGCAAGCGGTTCCCAAAGAGCTTTAGAACAAGGCATAGTTTTCCCTGCTGGCTCTTTGGGCATGGGACCCATCTCCAGCCATAGGCCATTTTTGTGCCTGATAGGGCGCCAAGTGGGAAAGGGTGGTGTCGAGTCTGAAGGCAGCAGGAAAGCCTGCAGCCCCCAGGTCTGTGGGGCTACGCAAGCGGTTCCCAAAGAGCTTTAGAACAAGGCATAATTTTCCCTGCTGGCTCTTTGGGCGGGGGACCCATCTCCAGCCGTATGGCCATTTTTGTGCCTGGCGCGGCGCCAAGTGGGAAAGGGTGGTGTCGAGTCTGAAGGCAGCAGGAAAGCCTGCAGCCCCCAGGTCTGTGGGGCTACGCAAGTGGTTCCCAAAGAGCTTTAGAACAAGGCATAGTTTTCCCTGCTGGCTCTTTGGGCGGGGGACCCATCTCCAGCCGTATGGCCAATTTGTGCCTAGCGCGACGCCAAGTGGGAAAGGGTGGCTTTGAGTCTGAAGGCAGCAGCAAAGCCTGCAGCCCCCAGGTCTGTGGGGCTACGCAAGCGGTTCCCAAAGAGCTTTAGAACAATGCATAGTTTTCCTTGCTGGGTCTTTGGGCATGGGACCCATCTCCAGCCATAGGCCATTTTTGTGCCTGATAGGGCGCCAAGTGGGAAAGGGTTGCTTTGAGGCTGAAGACAGCAGGAAAGCCCGCAGCCCCCAGGTCTGTGGGGCTACGCAAGCGGTTCCCAAAGAGCTTTAGAACAAGGCATAGTTTTCCCTGCTGGCTCTTTGGGCGGGGGACCCATCTGCAGACATATGGCCATTTTTGTGCCTGGCACGACGCCAAGTGGGAAAGGGTGGCTTTGACGCTGAAGGCAGCAGGAAAGCCCGCAGCCCCCAGGTCTGTGGGGCTACGCAAGCGGTTCCCAAAGAGCTTTAGAACAAGGCATAGTTTTCCCTACTGGCTCTTTGGGCGGGAGACCCATCTCCAGCCATAGGCCATTTTTGTGCCTGGCGCGACGCCAAGTGGGAAAGGGTGTTGTCGAGGCTGAAGGCAGCAGGAAAGCCCGCAGCCCCCAGGTCTGTGGGGCTACGCAAGCGGTTCCCAAAGAGCTTTAGAACAAGGCATAGTTTTCCCTGCTGGCTCTTTGGGCATGGGACCCATCTCCAGCCATAGGCCATTTTTGTGCCTGGCGCGACGCCAAGTGGGAAAGGGTGGTGTCGAGGTTGAAGGCAGCAGGAAAGCCTGCAGCCCCCAGGTCTGTGGGGCTACACAATCGGTTCCCAAAGAGCTTTAGAACAAGGCATAGTTTTCCCTGCTGGCTCTTTGGGCATGGGACCCATCTCCAGCCGTATGGCCATTTTTGTGCCTGGCGCGGCGCCAAGTGGGAAAGGGTGGTGTCGAGGCTGAAGGCAGCAGGAAAGCCCGCAGCCCCCAGGTCTCTGGGGCTACGCAAGCGGTTCCCAAAGAGCTTTAGAACAAGGCATAGTTTTCCCTGCTGGCTCTTTGGGCGGGGGACCCATCTCCAGCCGTATGGCCATTTTTGTGCCTAGCGCGGCGCCAAATGGGAAAGGGTGGCTTTGAGGCTGAAGGCAGCAGGAAAGTCTGCAGCCCCCAGGTCTGTGGGGCTACGCAAGCGGTTCCCAAAGAGCTTTAGAACAAGGCATAGTCTTCCCTGCTGGCTCTCTGGGCCGGGGACCCATCTCCAGCCATAGGCCATTTTTGTGCCTGGCGCAGTGCCAAGTGGGAAAGGGTGGTGTCGAGGCTGAAGGCAGCAGGAAAGCCCGCAGCCCCCAGGTCTGTGGGGCTACGCAAGCGTTTCCCAAAGAGCTTTAGAACAAGGCATAGTTTTCCCTGCTGGCTCTTTGGGCGGGGGACCCATCTCCAGCCATAGGCCATTTTTGTGCCTGGCGCGGCGCCAAGTGGGAAAGGGTGGTGTCGAGGCTGAAGGCAGCAGGAAAGCCTGCAGGCCCCACGTCTGTGGGGCTACGCAAGTGGTTCCCAAAGAGCTTTAGAACAAGGCATAGTTTTCCCTGCTGGCTCTTTGGGCGGGGGACCCATCTCCAGCCATAGGCCATTTTTGTACCTGGCGCGGCGCCAAGTGGGAAAGGGTGGCTTTGAGGCTGAAGGCAGCAGGAAAGCCTGCAGCCCCCAGGTCTGTGGGGCTACGCAAGCGGTTCCCAAAGAGCTTTAGAACAAGGCATAGTTTTCCCTGCTGGCTCTTTGGACGGGGGACCCATCTCCAGCCGTATGGCCATTTTTGTGCCTGGCCCGGCGCCAAGTGGGAAAGGGTGGTGTCGAGGCTGAAGGCAGCAGCAAAGCCCACAGCCCCCAGGTCTGTGGGGCTACGCAAGCGGTTCCCAAAGAGCTTTAGAACAAGGCATAGTTTTCCCTGCTGGCTCTTTGGGCGGGGGACCCATCTCCAGCCGTATGGCCATTTTTGTGCCTGGCGCGGTGCGTAGTGTGAAAGGGTGGTTTTGAGGCTGAAGGCAGCAGGAAAGCCTGCAGCCCACAGCTCTGTGGGGCCAAGGAAGCTGTTCCCAAAGAGCTTTAGAACAAGGCATAGTTTTCCGTGATGGCTCTTTGGGCATGGGACCCATCTCCAGCCATAGGCCATTTTTGTGCCTGGCGCGGTGCGTAGTGGGAAAGGGTGGCTTTGAGGCTGAAGGCAGCAGGAAAGCCCGCAGCCCCCAGGTCTGTGGGGCTACGCAAGCGGTTCCCAAAGAGCTTTAGAACAAGGCATAGTTTTCCCTGCTGGCTCTTTGGGCATGGGACCCATCTCCAGCCATAGGCCATTTTTGTGCCTGGCCCGGCGCCAAGTGTGAAAGGGTGGTGTCGAGGCTGAAGGCAGCAGCAAAGCCCGAAGCCCCCAGGTCTGTAGGGCTACGCAAGCGGTTCCCAAAGAGCTTTAGAACAAGGCATAGTTTTCCCTGCTGGCTCTTTGGGCATGGAACCCATCTCCAGCCGTATGGCCATTTTTGTGCCTGATAGGGCGCCAAGTGGGAAAGGGTGTTGTCGAACATGAAGGCAGCAGGAAAGCCCACAGCCCCCAGGTGTGTGGGGCTACGCAAGCGGTTCCCAAAGAGCTTTAGAACAAGGCATAGTTTTCCCTGCTGGCTCTTTGGGCGGGGGACCCATCTCCAGCCATAGGCCATTTTTGTGCCTGGCGCGACGCCAAGTGGGAAAGGGTGGTGTCGAGGTTGAAGGCAGCAGGAAAGCCTGCAGCCCCCAGGTCTGTGGGGCTACGCAAGCGGTTCCCAAAGAGCTTTAGAACAAGGCATAGTTTTCCCTGCTGGCTCCTTGGGCGGGGGACCCATCTCCAGCCGTATGGCCATTTTTGTGCCTGGCGCGGCGCCCAGTGGGAAAGGGTGGTGTCGAGGCTGAAGGCAGCAGGAAAGCCCGCAGCTCCCAGGTCTGTGGAGCTACGCAAGTGGTTCCCAAAGAGCTTTAGAACAAGGCATAGTTTTCCTTGCTGGCTCTTTGGGCAGGGGACCCATCTCCAGCCATATGGCCATTTTTGTGCCTGATGCGGCGTCCAGTGGAAAAGGGTGACTTTGAGGTTGAAGGCAGCAGCAAAGCCTGCAGCCCCCAGGTCTGTGGGGCTACGCAAGCGGTTCCCAAAGAGCTTTAGAACAAGGCATAGTTTTCCCTGCTGGCTCTTTGGGCGGGGGACCCATCTCCAGCTGTATGGCCATTTTTGTGCCTGGCGCAGTGCCAAGTGGGAAAGGGTGGTGTCGAGGCTGAGGGCAGCAGGAAAGCCCGCAGCCCCCAGGTCTGTGGGGCTACGCAAGCGGTTCCCAAAGAGCTTTAGAACAAGGCATAGTTTTCCCTGCTTGTTCTTTGGGCGGGGGACCCATCTCCAGCCGTATGGCCATTTTTGTGCCTGGCGCGGCGCCAGGTGGGAATGGGTGGTGTCGAGTCTGAAGGCAGCAGGAAAGCCTGCAGCCCCCAGGTCTGTGGGGCTACGCAAGCGGTTCCCAAAGAGCTTTAGAACAAGGCATAGTTTTCCCTGCTGGCTCTTTGGGCGGGGGACCCATCTCCAATCGTATGGCCATTTTTGTGCCTGGCGCGGTGCGTAGTGGGAAAGGGTGGTTTTGAGGCTGAAGGCAGCAGGAAAGCCCGCAACCCCCAGGTCTGTGGGGCTACGCAAGCGGTTCCCAAAGAGCTTTAGAACAAGGCATAGTCTTCCCTGCTGGCTCTTTTGGCATGGGACCCATCTCCAGCCGTATGGCAATTTTTGTGCCTGGCCGGGGGCCAAGTGGGAAAGGGTGGTTTTGAGGCTGAAGGCAGCAGCAAAGCCCGCAGCCCCCAGGTCTGTGGGGCTATGCAAGCGGTTCCCAAAGAGCTTTAGAACAAGGCATAGTTTTCCCTGCTGGCTCTTTGGGCGGGGGACCCATCTCCAGCCGTATGGCCATTTTTGTGCCTGGCGCGGCGCCAAGTGGGAAAGGGTGGTGTCGAGGTTGAAGGCAGCAGGAAAGCCTGCAGCCCCCAGGTCTGCGGGGCTACGCAAGCGGTTCCCAAAGAGCTTTAGAACAAGGCATAGTTTTCCCTGCTGGCTCCTTGGGCGGGGGACCCATCTCCAGCCGTATGGCCATTTTTGTGCCTGGCGCGGCGCCCAGTGGGAAAGGGTGGTGTCGAGGCTGAAGGCAGCAGGAAAGCCCGCAGCTCCCAGGTCTGTGGAGCTACGCAAGTGGTTCCCAAAGAGCTTTAGAACAAGGCATAGTTTTCCCTGCTGGCTCTTTGGGCGGGGGACCCATCTCCAATCGTATGGCCATTTTTGTGCCTGGCGCGGTGCGTAGTGGGAAAGGGTGGTTTTGAGGCTGAAGGCAGCAGGAAAGCCCGCAACGCCCCAGGTCTGTGGGGCTACGCAAGCGGTTCCCAAAGAGCTTTAGAACAAGGCATAGTCTTCCCTGCTGGCTCTTTTGGCATGGGACCCATCTCCAGCCGTATGGCAATTTTTGTGCCTGGCCGGGGGCCAAGTGGGAAAGGGTGGTTTTGAGGCTGAAGGCAGCCAGCAAAGCCCGCAGCCCCCAGGTCTGTGGGGCTACGCACAGCGGTTCCCAAAGAGCTTTAGAACAAGGCATAGTTTTCCCTGCTGGCTCTTTGGGGCGGGGGGACCCATCTCCAGCCGTATGGCCATTTTTGTGCCTGGCGCGGCGCCAAGTGGGAAAGGGTGGTGTTGAGGTTGAAGGCAGCAGGAAAGCCTGGCAGCCCCCAGGTCTGCGGGGCTACGCAAGCGGTTCCCAAAGAGCTTTAGAACAAGGCATAGTTTTCCCTGCTGGCTCCTTGGGCGGGGGACCCATCTCCAGCCGTATGGCCATTTTTGTGCCTGGCGCGGCGCCCAGTGGGAAAAGGGTGGTGTCGAGGCTGAAGGCAGCAGGAAAGCCCGCAGCTCCCAGGTCTGTGGAGCTACGCAAGTGGTTCCAAAGAGCTTTAGAACAAGGCATAGTTTTCCTTGCTGGCTCTTTGGGCAGGGGACCCATCTCCAGCCATATAGGGCCCATTTTTGTGCCTGATGCGGCGTCCAGTGGAAAAAGGGTGGCTTTGAGGTTGAAGGCAGCAGCAAAGCCTGCAGCCCCCAGGTCTGTGGGGCTACGCAAGCGGTTCCCAAAGAGCTTTAGAACAAGGCATAGTTTTCCCTGCTGGCTCTTTGGGCGGGGACCCCATCTCCAGCTGTATGGCCATTTTTGTGCCTGGCGCAGTGCCAAGTGGGGAAAGGGTGGTGTCGAGTCTGAAGGCAGCAGGAAAGCCCGCAGCCCCCAGGTCTGTGGCGGCTACGCAAGCGGTTCCCAAAGAGCTCTTAGAACAAGGCATAGTTTTTCCCTGCTTGTTCTTTGGGCGGGGGACTCCATCTCAGCCGTATGGCCATTTTTGTGCCTGGCGCGGCGCCAAGTGGGAATGGGTGGTGTCGAGTCTGAAGGCAGCAGGAAAGCCTGCAGCCCCCAGGTCTGTGGGGCTACGCAAGCGGTTCCCAAAGAGCTTTAGAACAAGGCATAGTTTTCCCTGCTGGCTCTTTGGGCGGGGGACCCATCTCCAATCGTATGGCCATTTTTGTGCCTGGCGCGGTGCGTAGTGGGAAAGGGTGGTTTTGAGGCTGAAGGCAGCAGGAAAGCCCGCAACCCCCAGGTCTGTGGGGCTACGCAAGCGGTTCCCAAAGAGCTTTAGAACAAGGCATAGTCTTCCCTGCTGGCTCTTTTGGCATGGGACCCATCTCCAGCCGTATGGCAATTTTTGTGCCTGGCCGGGGGCCAAGTGGGAAAGGGTGGTTTTGAGGCTGAAGGCAGCAGGAAAGCCCGCAGCCCCCAGGTCTGTGGGGCTACGCAAGCGGTTCCCAAAGAGCTTTAGAACAAGGCATAGTTTTCCCTGCTGGCTCTTTGGGCGGGGGACCCATCTCCAGCCGTATGGCCATTTTTGTGCCTGGCGCGGCGCCAAGTGGGAAAGGGTGGTGTCGAGGCTGAAGGCAGCAGCAAAGCCCGCAGCCCCCAGGTCTGTGGGGCTACGCAAGCGGTTCCCAAAGAGCTTTAGAACAAGGCATAGTTTTCCCTGCTGGCTCTTTGGGCGGGGGACCCATCTCCAGCCGTATGGCCATTTTTGTGCCTAGCGCGGCGCCAAGTGGGAAAGGGTGGTGTCGAGGCTGAAGGCAGCAGGAAAGCCCGCAGCCCCCAGGTCTGTGGGGCTACGCAAGCGGTTCCCAAAGAGCTTTAGAACAAGGCATAGTTTTCCCTGCTGGCTCTTTGGGCGGGGGACCCATCTCCAGCCGTATGGCCATTTTTGTGCCTGGCACGGCGCCAAGTGGGAAAGGGTGGTGTCGAGGCTGAAGGCAGCAGCAAAGCCCGCAGCCCCCAGGTCTGTAGGGCTACGCAAGCGGTTCCCAAAGAGCTTTAGAACAAGGCATAGTTTTCCCTGCTGGCTCTTTGGGCGGGGGACCCATCTCCAGCCGTATGGCCATTTTTGTGCCTGGCGCGGTGCCAAGTGTGAAAGGGTGGCTTTGAGGCTGAAGGGAGGGGCAAAGCCTGCAGCCCTAAGGTCTTTGGGGCTACGCAAGCGGTTCCCAAAGAGCTTTAGAACAAGGCATAGTTTTCCCTGCTGGCTGTTAGGGCATGGGACCCATCTCCAGCCATAGGCCATTTTTCTGCCAGGCGCGATGCCAAGTGGGAAAGGGTGGTGTCGAGTCTGAAGGCAGCAGGAAAGCCTGCAGCCCCGAGGTCTGTGGGGCTACACAAGCGGTTCCCAAAGAGCTTTAGAACAAGGCATAGTTTTCCCTGCTGGCTCTTTGGGCGGGGGACCCATCTCCAGCCGTATGGCCAATTTGTGCCTAGCGCGACGCCAAGTGAGAAAGGGTGGCTTTGAGGCTGAAGGCAGCAGCAAAGCCCACAGCCCCCAGGTCTGTGGGGCTACGCAAGCGGTTCCCAAAGAGCTTTAGAACAAGGCATAGTTTTCCCTGCTGGCTCTTTGGGCGGGGGACCCATCTCCAGCCTTATGGCCATTTTTGTGCCTGGCGCGGCGCCAAGTGGGAAAGGGTGGTGTCGAGGCTGAAGGCAGCAGGAGAGCCCGCAGCCCCCAGGTCTGTGGGGCTACGCAAGCGGTTCCCAAAGAGCTTTAGAACAAGGCATAGTTTTCCCTGCTGGCTCTTTGGGCATGGGACCCATCTCCAGCCGTATGGCCATTTTTGTGCCTGGCCCGGCGCGAAGCGGGAAAGGGTGGCTTTGAGGCTGAAGGCAGCAGCAAAGCCCACAGCCCCGAGGTCTGTGGGGCTACGCAAGCGGTTCCCAAAGAGCTTTAGAACAAGGCATAGTTTTCCCTGCTGGCTCTTTGGGCGGGGGACCCATCTCCAGCCGTATGGCCATTTTTGTGCCTGGCACGGCGCCAAGTGGGAAAGGGTGGTGTCGAGGCTGAAGGCAGCAGGAAAGCCCACAGCCCCCAGGTCTGTGGGGCTATGCAAGCGGTTCCCAAAGAGCTTTAGAACAAGGCATAGTTTTCCCTGGTGGCTCTTTGGGCATGGGACCCATCTCCACCCATAGGCCATTTTTCTGCCTGGCGCGACGCCAAGTGGGAAAGGGTGCTGTCGAAGCTGAAGGCAGCAGGAAAGCCTGCAGCCCCCAGGTCTGTGCGGCTACGCAAGCGGTTCCCAAAGAGCTTTAGAACAAGGCATAGTTTTCCCTGCTGGCTCTCTGGGCGGGGCACCCATCTGCAGCCGTAGGCTGTTTTTGTGCCTGGCCCGGCGCCCAGTGGGAAAGGGTGGCTTTGAGGCTGAAGGCAGCAGCAAAGCCTGCAGGCCCCACGTCTGTGGGGCCACGCAAGCGGTTCCCAAAGAGCTTTAGAACAAGGCATAGTTTTCCTTGCTGGGTCTTTGGGCATGGGACCGATCTCCAGCCATAGGCCATTTTTTTGCCTGATGGAGTGCCACGTGGGAAAGGGTGGCTTTGAGGCTGAAGGCAGCAGGAAAGCCTGCAGCCCCCAGGTCTGTGGGGCTACGCAAGCGGTTCCCAAAGAGCTTTAGAACAAGGCATAGTTTTCCCTGCTGGGTCTTTGGGCATGGGACCCATCTCCAGCCATAGGCCATTTTTGTGCCTGGCGCGACGCCAAGTGGGAAAGGGTGGCTTTGAGGCTGAAGGCAGCAGGAAAGCCCGCAGCGCCAGGTCTGTGCGGCTACGCAAGCGGTTCCCAAAGAGCTTTAGAACAAGGCATAGTTTTCCTTGCTGGCTCTCTGGGTGGGGGACCCATCTCCAGCCGTATGGCCATTTTTGTGCCTGGCGCGGCGCCAAGTGGGAAAGGGTGGTGTCGAGGCTGAAGGCAGCAGGAAAGCCCGCAGCCCCCAGGTCTGTGGGGCTACGCAAGCGGTTCCCAAAGAGCTTTAGAACAAGGCATAGTTTTCCCTGCTGGCTCTTTGGGCGGGGGACCCATCTGCAGCCATAGGCTGTTTTTGTGCCTGGCGCGGCGCCAAGTGGGAAAGGGTGGCTTTGAGGCTGAAGGCAGCAGCAAAGCCTGCAGGCCCCACGTCTGTGGGGCCACGCAAGCGGTTCCCAAAGAGCTTTAGAACAAGGCATAGTTTTCCTTGCTGGGTCTTTGGGCATGGGACCGATCTCCAGCCATAGGCCATTTTTTTGCCTGATGGAGTGCCAAGTGGGAAAGGGTGGCTTTGAGGCTGAAGGCAGCAGGAAAGCCTGCAGCCCCCAGGTCTGTGTGGCTACGCAAGCGGTTCCCAAAGAGCTTTAGAACAAGGCATAGTTTTCCCTGCTGGGTCTTTGGGCATGGGACCCATCTCCAGCCATAGGCCATTTTTGTGCCTGGCGCGGCGCCAAGTGGGAAAGGGTGGTGTCGAGGCTGAAGGCAGCAGGAAAGCCCGCAGCCCCCAGGTCTGTGGGGCTACGCAAGCGGTTCCCAAAGAGCTTTAGAACAAGGCATAGTTTTCCCTGCTGGCTCTTTGGGCGGGGGACCCATCTCCAGCCGTATGGCCATTTTTGTGCCTGGCGCGGCGCCAAGTGGGAAAGGGTGGTTTTGAGGCTGAAGGCAGCAGGAAAGCCCGCAGCCCCCAGGTCTGTGGGGCTACGCAAGCGGTTCCCAAAGAGCTTTAGAACAAGGCATAGTTTTCCCTGCTGGCTCTTTGGGCGGGGGACCCATCTCCAGCCGTATGGCCATTTTTGTGCCTGGCCCGGCGCCAAGCGGGAAACGGTGGCTTTGAGGCTGAAGGCAGCAGCAAAGCCCACACCCCCAGGTCTGTGGGGCTACGCAAGCGGTTCCCAAAGAGCTTTAGAAAAAGGCATAGTTTTCCCTGCTGGCTCTTTGGGCGGGGGACCCATCTCCAGCCGTATGGCCATTTTTGTGCTTGGCGCGGCGCCAAGTGGGAAAGGGTGGTGTCGAGGCTGAAGGCAGCAGGAAAGCCCACAGCCCCCAGGTCTGTGGGGCTACGCAAGTGGTTCCCAAAGAGCTTTAGAACAAGGCATAGTTTTCCCTGCTAGCTCTTTGGGCGGGGGACCCATCTCCAGCCGTATGGCCATTTTTGTGCCTGGCGCGGTGCGTAGTGGGAAAGGGTGGTTTTGAGGCTGAAGGCAGCAGGAAAGCCTGCAGCCCCCAGGTCTGTGGGGCCAAGCAAGCGGTTCCCAAAGAGCTTTAGAACAAGGCATAGTTTTCCCTGATGGCTCTTTGGGCATGGGACCCATCTCCAGGCATAGGCCATTTTTGTGCCTGATAGGGCGCCAAGTGGGAAAGGGTGGCTTTGAGGCTGAAGGCAGCAGGAAAGCCTGCAGCCCCCAGGTCTGTGGGGCTACGCAAGCGGTTCCCAAAGAGCTTTAGAACAAGGCATAGTTTTCCCTGCTGGCTCTTTGGACGGGGGACCCATTTCCAGCCGTATGGCCATTTTTGTGCCTGGCGCGGTGCGTAGTGGTAAAGGGTGGTTTTGACGCTGAAGGCAGCAGGAAAGCCCGCAGCCCCCAGGTCTCTGGGGCTACGCAAGCGGTTCCCAAAGAGCTTTAGAACAAGGCATAGTTTTCCCTGCTGGCTCTTTGGGCGGGGGACCCATCTCCAGCCGTATGGCCATTTTTGTGCCTGGCGCGGCGCCAAGTGGGAAAGGGTGGTTTTGAGGCTGAAGGCAGCAGCAAAGACTGCAGCCCCCAGGTCTGTGGGGCTACGCAAGCGGTTCCCAAAGAGCTTTAGAACAAGGCATAGTTTTCCCTGCTCGCTCTTTGGGCATGGGACCCATCTCCAGCCATAGGCCATTTTTGTGCCTGGCGCGGCGCCAAGTGGGAAAGGGTGGCTTTGAGGCTGAAGGCAGCAGGAAAGCCTGCAGCCCCCAAGTCTCTGGGGCTACGCAAGCAGTTCCCAAAGAGCTTTAGAACAAGGCATAATTTTCCCTGCTGGCTCTCTGGGCGGGGGACCCATCTCCAGCCGTATGGCCGTTTTTGTGCCTGGCGCGGCGCCAAGTGGGAAAGGGTGCTGTCGAGGCTGAAGGCAGCAGCAAAGCCCGCAGCCCCCAGGTCTGTGGGGCTACGCAAGCGGTTCCCAAAGAGCTTTAGAACAAGGCATAGTTTTCCCTGCTGGCTCTTTGGGCGGGGGACCCATCTCCAGCCGTATGGCCATTTTTGTGCCTGGCACGGCGCCAAGTGGGAAAGGCTGGTGTCGAGGCTGAAGGCAGCAGGAAAGCCCGCAGCCCCCATGTCTGTAGGGCTACGCAAGCGGTTCCCAAAGAGCTTTAGAACAAGGCATAGTTTTCCCTGCTGGCTCTCTGGGCATGGGACCGATCTCCAGCCATAGGCCATTTTTTTACCTGATGGAGTGCCAAGTGGGAAAGGGTGGCTTTGAGGCTGAAGGCAGCAGGAAAGCCTGCAGTCCCCAGGTCTGTGGGGCTACGCAAGCGGTTCCCAAAGAGCTTTAGAACAAGGCAAAATTTTCCTTGCTGGCTCTCTGGGCGGGGGACCCATCTCCAGCCGTATGGCCATTTTTGTGCCTAGCACGACGCCAAGTGGGAAAGGGTGGCTTTGAGGCTGAAGGCAGCAGCAAAGCCTGCAGCCCCCAGGTCTGTGGGGCTACGCAAGCGGTTCCCAAAGAGCTTTAGAACAAGGCATAGTTTTCCCTGCTGGCTCTTTGGGCATGGGACCCATCTCCAGCCATAGGCCATTTTTGTGCCTGGCGCGACACCAAGTGGGAAAGGGTGGCTTTGAGGCTGAAGGCAGCAGGAAAGCCCGCAGCGCCAGGTCTGTGGGGCTACGCAAGCGGTTCCCAAAGAGCTTTAGAACAAGGCATAGTTTTCCCTGCTGGCTCTTTGGGCGGGGGACCCATCTCCAGCCGTATGGCCATTTTTGTGCCTGGCGCGGCGCCAAGTGGGAAAGGGTGGTGTTGAGGTTGAAGGCAGCAGGAAAGCCTGCAGCCCCCAGGTCTGCGGGGCTACGCAAGCGGTTCCCAAAGAGCTTTAGAACAAGGCATAGTTTTCCCTGCTGGCTCCTTGGGCGGGGGACCCATCTCCAGCCGTATGGCCATTTTTGTGCCTGGCGCGGCGCCCAGTGGGAAAGGGTGGTGTCGAGGCTGAAGGCAGCAGGAAAGCCCGCAGCTCCCAGGTCTGTGGAGCTACGCAAGTGGTTCCCAAAGAGCTTTAGAACAAGGCATAGTTTTCCTTGCTGGCTCTTTGGGCAGGGGACCCATCTCCAGCCATATGGCCATTTTTGTGCCTGATGCGGCGTCCAGTGGAAAAGGGTGGCTTTGAGGTTGAAGGCAGCAGCAAAGCCTGCAGCCCCCAGGTCTGTGGGGCTACGCAAGCGGTTCCCAAAGAGCTTTAGAACAAGGCATAGTTTTCCCTGCTGGCTCTTTGGGCGGGGGACCCATCTCCAGCTGTATGGCCATTTTTGTGCCTGGCGCAGTGCCAAGTGGGAAAGGGTGGTGTCGAGGCTGAGGGCAGCAGGAAAGCCCGCAGCCCCCAGGTCTGTGGGGCTACGCAAGCGGTTCCCAAAGAGCTTTAGAACAAGGCATAGTTTTCCCTGCTTGTTCTTTGGGCGGGGGACCCATCTCCAGCCGTATGGCCATTTTTGTGCCTGGCGCGGCGCCAAGTGGGAATGGGTGGTGTCGAGTCTGAAGGCAGCAGGAAAGCCTGCAGCCCCCAGGTCTGTGGGGCTACGCAAGCGGTTCCCAAAGAGCTTTAGAACAAGGCATAGTTTTCCCTGCTGGCTCTTTGGGCGGGGGACCCATCTCCAATCGTATGGCCATTTTTGTGCCTGGCGCGGTGCGTAGTGGGAAAGGGTGGTTTTGAGGCTGAAGGCAGCAGGAAAGCCCGCAACCCCCAGGTCTGTGGGGCTACGCAAGCGGTTCCCAAAGAGCTTTAGAACAAGGCATAGTCTTCCCTGCTGGCTCTTTTGGCATGGGACCCATCTCCAGCCGTATGGCAATTTTTGTGCCTGGCCGGGGGCCAAGTGGGAAAGGGTGGTTTTGAGGCTGAAGGCAGCAGGAAAGCCCGCAGCCCCCAGGTCTGTGGGGCTACGCAAGCGGTTCCCAAAGAGCTTTAGAACAAGGCATAGTTTTCCCTGCTGGCTCTTTGGGCGGGGGACCCATCTCCAGCCGTATGGCCATTTTTGTGCCTGGCGCGGCGCCAAGTGGGAAAGGGTGGTGTCGAGGCTGAAGGCAGCAGCAAAGCCCGCAGCCCCCAGGTCTGTGGGGCTACGCAAGCGGTTCCCAAAGAGCTTTAGAACAAGGCATAGTTTTCCCTGCTGGCTCTTTGGGCGGGGGACCCATCTCCAGCCGTATGGCCATTTTTGTGCCTAGCGCGGCGCCAAGTGGGAAAGGGTGGTGTCGAGGCTGAAGGCAGCAGGAAAGCCCGCAGCCCCCAGGTCTGTGGGGCTACGCAAGCGGTTCCCAAAGAGCTTTAGAACAAGGCATAGTTTTCCCTGCTGGCTCTTTGGGCGGGGGACCCATCTCCAGCCGTATGGCCATTTTTGTGCCTGGCACGGCGCCAAGTGGGAAAGGGTGGTGTCGAGGCTGAAGGCAGCAGCAAAGCCCGCAGCCCCCAGGTCTGTAGGGCTACGCAAGCGGTTCCCAAAGAGCTTTAGAACAAGGCATAGTTTTCCCTGCTGGCTCTTTGGGCGGGGGACCCATCTCCAGCCGTATGGCCATTTTTGTGCCTGGCGCGGTGCCAAGTGTGAAAGGGTGGCTTTGAGGCTGAAGGGAGGGGCAAAGCCTGCAGCCCTAAGGTCTTTGGGGCTACGCAAGCGGTTCCCAAAGAGCTTTAGAACAAGGCATAGTTTTCCCTGCTGGCTGTTAGGGCATGGGACCCATCTCCAGCCATAGGCCATTTTTCTGCCAGGCGCGATGCCAAGTGGGAAAGGGTGGTGTCGAGTCTGAAGGCAGCAGGAAAGCCTGCAGCCCCGAGGTCTGTGGGGCTACACAAGCGGTTCCCAAAGAGCTTTAGAACAAGGCATAGTTTTCCCTGCTGGCTCTTTGGGCGGGGGACCCATCTCCAGCCGTATGGCCAATTTGTGCCTAGCGCGACGCCAAGTGAGAAAGGGTGGCTTTGAGGCTGAAGGCAGCAGCAAAGCCCACAGCCCCCAGGTCTGTGGGGCTACGCAAGCGGTTCCCAAAGAGCTTTAGAACAAGGCATAGTTTTCCCTGCTGGCTCTTTGGGCGGGGGACCCATCTCCAGCCTTATGGCCATTTTTGTGCCTGGCGCGGCGCCAAGTGGGAAAGGGTGGTGTCGAGGCTGAAGGCAGCAGGAGAGCCCGCAGCCCCCAGGTCTGTGGGGCTACGCAAGCGGTTCCCAAAGAGCTTTAGAACAAGGCATAGTTTTCCCTGCTGGCTCTTTGGGCATGGGACCCATCTCCAGCCGTATGGCCATTTTTGTGCCTGGCCCGGCGCGAAGCGGGAAAGGGTGGCTTTGAGGCTGAAGGCAGCAGCAAAGCCCACAGCCCCGAGGTCTGTGGGGCTACGCAAGCGGTTCCCAAAGAGCTTTAGAACAAGGCATAGTTTTCCCTGCTGGCTCTTTGGGCGGGGGACCCATCTCCAGCCGTATGGCCATTTTTGTGCCTGGCACGGCGCCAAGTGGGAAAGGGTGGTGTCGAGGCTGAAGGCAGCAGGAAAGCCCACAGCCCCCAGGTCTGTGGGGCTATGCAAGCGGTTCCCAAAGAGCTTTAGAACAAGGCATAGTTTTCCCTGGTGGCTCTTTGGGCATGGGACCCATCTCCACCCATAGGCCATTTTTCTGCCTGGCGCGACGCCAAGTGGGAAAGGGTGCTGTCGAAGCTGAAGGCAGCAGGAAAGCCTGCAGCCCCCAGGTCTGTGCGGCTACGCAAGCGGTTCCCAAAGAGCTTTAGAACAAGGCATAGTTTTCCCTGCTGGCTCTCTGGGCGGGGCACCCATCTGCAGCCGTAGGCTGTTTTTGTGCCTGGCCCGGCGCCCAGTGGGAAAGGGTGGCTTTGAGGCTGAAGGCAGCAGCAAAGCCTGCAGGCCCCACGTCTGTGGGGCCACGCAAGCGGTTCCCAAAGAGCTTTAGAACAAGGCATAGTTTTCCTTGCTGGGTCTTTGGGCATGGGACCGATCTCCAGCCATAGGCCATTTTTTTGCCTGATGGAGTGCCAAGTGGGAAAGGGTGGCTTTGAGGCTGAAGGCAGCAGGAAAGCCTGCAGCCCCCAGGTCTGTGGGGCTACGCAAGCGGTTCCCAAAGAGCTTTAGAACAAGGCATAGTTTTCCCTGCTGGGTCTTTGGGCATGGGACCCATCTCCAGCCATAGGCCATTTTTGTGCCTGGCGCGACGCCAAGTGGGAAAGGGTGGCTTTGAGGCTGAAGGCAGCAGGAAAGCCCGCAGCGCCAGGTCTGTGCGGCTACGCAAGCGGTTCCCAAAGAGCTTTAGAACAAGGCATAGTTTTCCTTGCTGGCTCTCTGGGTGGGGGACCCATCTCCAGCCGTATGGCCATTTTTGTGCCTGGCGCGGCGCCAAGTGGGAAAGGGTGGTGTCGAGGCTGAAGGCAGCAGGAAAGCCCGCAGCCCCCAGGTCTGTGGGGCTACGCAAGCGGTTCCCAAAGAGCTTTAGAACAAGGCATAGTTTTCCCTGCTGGCTCTTTGGGCGGGGGACCCATCTGCAGCCATAGGCTGTTTTTGTGCCTGGCGCGGCGCCAAGTGGGAAAGGGTGGCTTTGAGGCTGAAGGCAGCAGCAAAGCCTGCAGGCCCCACGTCTGTGGGGCCACGCAAGCGGTTCCCAAAGAGCTTTAGAACAAGGCATAGTTTTCCTTGCTGGGTCTTTGGGCATGGGACCGATCTCCAGCCATAGGCCATTTTTTTGCCTGATGGAGTGCCAAGTGGGAAAGGGTGGCTTTGAGGCTGAAGGCAGCAGGAAAGCCTGCAGCCCCCAGGTCTGTGTGGCTACGCAAGCGGTTCCCAAAGAGCTTTAGAACAAGGCATAGTTTTCCCTGCTGGGTCTTTGGGCATGGGACCCATCTCCAGCCATAGGCCATTTTTGTGCCTGGCGCGACGCCAAGTGGGAAAGGGTGGCTTTGAGGCTGAAGGCAGCAGGAAAGCCCGCAGCGCCAGGTCTGTGCGGTTACGCAAGCGGTTCCCAAAGAGCTTTAGAACAAGGCATAGTTTTCCTTGCTGGCTCTCTGGGTGGGGGACCCATCTCCAGCCGTATGGCCATTTTTGTGCCTGGCGCGGCGCCAAGTGGGAAAGGGTGGTGTCGAGGCTGAAGGCAGCAGGAAAGCCCGCAGCCCCCAGGTCTGTGGGGCTACGCAAGCGGTTCCCAAAGAGCTTTAGAACAAGGCATAGTTTTCCCTGCTGGCTCTTTGGGCGGGGGACCCATCTCCAGCCGTATGGCCATTTTTGTGCCTGGCGCGGCGCCAAGTGGGAAAGGGTGGTTTTGAGGCTGAAGGCAGCAGGAAAGCCCGCAGCCCCCAGGTCTGTGGGGCTACGCAAGCGGTTCCCAAAGAGCTTTAGAACAAGGCATAGTTTTCCCTGCTGGCTCTTTGGGCGGGGGACCCATCTCCAGCCGTATGGCCATTTTTGTGCCTGGCCCGGCGCCAAGCGGGAAACGGTGGCTTTGAGGCTGAAGGCAGCAGCAAAGCCCACACCCCCAGGTCTGTGGGGCTACGCAAGCGGTTCCCAAAGAGCTTTAGAAAAAGGCATAGTTTTCCCTGCTGGCTCTTTGGGCGGGGGACCCATCTCCAGCCGTATGGCCATTTTTGTGCTTGGCGCGGCGCCAAGTGGGAAAGGGTGGTGTCGAGGCTGAAGGCAGCAGGAAAGCCCACAGCCCCCAGGTCTGTGGGGCTACGCAAGTGGTTCCCAAAGAGCTTTAGAACAAGGCATAGTTTTCCCTGCTAGCTCTTTGGGCGGGGGACCCATCTCCAGCCGTATGGCCATTTTTGTGCCTGGCGCGGTGCGTAGTGGGAAAGGGTGGTTTTGAGGCTGAAGGCAGCAGGAAAGCCTGCAGCCCCCAGGTCTGTGGGGCCAAGCAAGCGGTTCCCAAAGAGCTTTAGAACAAGGCATAGTTTTCCCTGATGGCTCTTTGGGCATGGGACCCATCTCCAGGCATAGGCCATTTTTGTGCCTGATAGGGCGCCAAGTGGGAAAGGGTGGCTTTGAGGCTGAAGGCAGCAGGAAAGCCTGCAGCCCCCAGGTCTGTGGGGCTACGCAAGCGGTTCCCAAAGAGCTTTAGAACAAGGCATAGTTTTCCCTGCTGGCTCTTTGGACGGGGGACCCATTTCCAGCCGTATGGCCATTTTTGTGCCTGGCGCGGTGCGTAGTGGTAAAGGGTGGTTTTGACGCTGAAGGCAGCAGGAAAGCCCGCAGCCCCCAGGTCTCTGGGGCTACGCAAGCGGTTCCCAAAGAGCTTTAGAACAAGGCATAGTTTTCCCTGCTGGCTCTTTGGGCGGGGGACCCATCTCCAGCCGTATGGCCATTTTTGTGCCTGGCGCGGCGCCAAGTGGGAAAGGGTGGTTTTGAGGCTGAAGGCAGCAGCAAAGACTGCAGCCCCCAGGTCTGTGGGGCTACGCAAGCGGTTCCCAAAGAGCTTTAGAACAAGGCATAGTTTTCCCTGCTCGCTCTTTGGGCATGGGACCCATCTCCAGCCATAGGCCATTTTTGTGCCTGGCGCGGCGCCAAGTGGGAAAGGGTGGCTTTGAGGCTGAAGGCAGCAGGAAAGCCTGCAGCCCCCAAGTCTCTGGGGCTACGCAAGCAGTTCCCAAAGAGCTTTAGAACAAGGCATAATTTTCCCTGCTGGCTCTCTGGGCGGGGGACCCATCTCCAGCCGTATGGCCGTTTTTGTGCCTGGCGCGGCGCCAAGTGGGAAAGGGTGCTGTCGAGGCTGAAGGCAGCAGCAAAGCCCGCAGCCCCCAGGTCTGTGGGGCTACGCAAGCGGTTCCCAAAGAGCTTTAGAACAAGGCATAGTTTTCCCTGCTGGCTCTTTGGGCGGGGGACCCATCTCCAGCCGTATGGCCATTTTTGTGCCTGGCACGGCGCCAAGCGGGAAAGGCTGGTGTCGAGGCTGAAGGCAGCAGGAAAGCCCGCAGCCCCCATGTCTGTAGGGCTACGCAAGCGGTTCCCAAAGAGCTTTAGAACAAGGCATAGTTTTCCCTGCTGGCTCTCTGGGCATGGGACCGATCTCCAGCCATAGGCCATTTTTTTACCTGATGGAGTGCCAAGTGGGAAAGGGTGGCTTTGAGGCTGAAGGCAGCAGGAAAGCCTGCAGTCCCCAGGTCTGTGGGGCTACGCAAGCGGTTCCCAAAGAGCTTTAGAACAAGGCAAAATTTTCCTTGCTGGCTCTCTGGGCGGGGGACCCATCTCCAGCCGTATGGCCATTTTTGTGCCTAGCACGACGCCAAGTGGGAAAGGGTGGCTTTGAGGCTGAAGGCAGCAGCAAAGCCTGCAGCCCCCAGGTCTGTGGGGCTACGCAAGCGGTTCCCAAAGAGCTTTAGAACAAGGCATAGTTTTCCCTGCTGGCTCTTTGGGCATGGGACCCATCTCCAGCCATAGGCCATTTTTGTGCCTGGCGCGACACCAAGTGGGAAAGGGTGGCTTTGAGGCTGAAGGCAGCAGGAAAGCCCGCAGCGCCAGGTCTGTGGGGCTACGCAAGCGGTTCCCAAAGAGCTTTAGAACAAGGCATAGTTTTCCCTGCTGGCTCTTTGGGCGGGGGACCCATCTCCAGCCGTATGGCCATTTTTGTGCCTGGCGCGGCGCCAAGTGGGAAAGGGTGGTTTTGAGGCTGAAGGCAGCAGGAAAGCCCGCAGCCCCCAGGTCTGTGGGGCTACGCAAGCGGTTCCCAAAGAGCTTTAGAACAAGGCATAGTTTTCCCTGCTGGCTCTTTGGGCGGGGGACCCATCTCCAGCCGTATGGCCATTTTTGTGCCTGGCCCGGCGCCAAGCGGGAAACGGTGGCTTTGAGGCTGAAGGCAGCAGCAAAGCCCACACCCCCAGGTCTGTGGGGCTACGCAAGCGGTTCCCAAAGAGCTTTAGAAAAAGGCATAGTTTTCCCTGCTGGCTCTTTGGGCGGGGGACCCATCTCCAGCCGTATGGCCATTTTTGTGCTTGGCGCGGCGCCAAGTGGGAAAGGGTGGTGTCGAGGCTGAAGGCAGCAGGAAAGCCCACAGCCCCCAGGTCTGTGGGGCTACGCAAGTGGTTCCCAAAGAGCTTTAGAACAAGGCATAGTTTTCCCTGCTAGCTCTTTGGGCGGGGGACCCATCTCCAGCCGTATGGCCATTTTTGTGCCTGGCGCGGTGCGTAGTGGGAAAGGGTGGTTTTGAGGCTGAAGGCAGCAGGAAAGCCTGCAGCCCCCAGGTCTGTGGGGCCAAGCAAGCGGTTCCCAAAGAGCTTTAGAACAAGGCATAGTTTTCCCTGATGGCTCTTTGGGCATGGGACCCATCTCCAGGCATAGGCCATTTTTGTGCCTGATAGGGCGCCAAGTGGGAAAGGGTGGCTTTGAGGCTGAAGGCAGCAGGAAAGCCTGCAGCCCCCAGGTCTGTGGGGCTACGCAAGCGGTTCCCAAAGAGCTTTAGAACAAGGCATAGTTTTCCCTGCTGGCTCTCTGGACGGGGGACCCATTTCCAGCCGTATGGCCATTTTTGTGCCTGGCGCGGTGCGTAGTGGTAAAGGGTGGTTTTGACGCTGAAGGCAGCAGGAAAGCCCGCAGCGCCAGGTCTGTGGGGCTACGCAAGCGGTTCCCAAAGAGCTTTAGAACAAGGCATAATTTTCCTTGCTGGCTCTCTGGGCGGGGGACCCATCTCCAGCCGTATGGCCATTTTTGTGCCTGGCGCGGCGCCAAGTGGGAAAGGGTGGTGTCGAGGCTGAAGGCAGCAGGAAAGCCCGCAGCCCCCAGGTCTGTGGGGCTACGCAAGCGGTTCCCAAAGAGCTTTAGAACAAGGCACAGTTTTCCCTGCTGGCTCTTTGGGCGGGGGACCCATCTCCAGCCGTATGGCCATTTTTGTGCCTGGCGCGGTGCGTAGTGGGAAAGGGTGGTTTTGAGGCTGAAGGCAGCAGGAAAGCCTGCAGCCCCCAGGTCTGTGGGGCTATGCAAGCGGTTCCCAAAGAGCTTTAGAACAAGGCATAGTTTTCCCTGCTGGCTCTTTGGGCATGGGACCCATCTCCAGCCATAGGCCATTTTTGTGCCTGGCGCGGCGCCAAGTGGGAAAGGGTGTCTTTGAGGCTGAAGGCAGCAGCAAAGCCTGCAGGCCCCACGTCTGTGGGGCCACGCAAGCGGTCCCCAAAGAGCTTTAGAACAAGGCATAGTTTTCCTTGCTGGGTCTTTGGGCATGGGACCGATCTCCAGCCATAGGCCATTTTTTTGCCTGATGGAGTGCCAAGTGGGAAAGGGTGGCTTTGAGGCTGAAGGCAGCAGGAAAGCCTGCAGCCCCCAGGTCTGTGGGGCTACGCAAGCGGTTCCCAAAGAGCTTTAGAACAAGGCATAGTTTTCCTTGCTGGCTCTTTGGGCATGGTACCCATCTCCAGCCATAGGCCATTTTTGTGCCTGATGCGGCGCCAAGTGGGAAAGGGTGGTTTTGAGGCTGAAGGCAGCAGGAAAGCCCGCAGCCCCCAGGTCTGTGCGGCTACGCAAGCGGTTCCCAAAGAGCTTTAGAACAAGGCATAATTTTCCTTGCTGGCTCTCTGGGCGGGGGACCCATCTCCAGCCGTATGGCCATTTTTGTGCCTAGCGCGACGCCAAGTGGGAAAGGGTGGCTTTGAGGCTGAAGGCAGCAGCAAAGCCCGCAGCCCCCAGGTCTGTGGGGCTACGCAAGCGGTTCCCAAAGAGCTTTAGAACAAGGCATAGTTTTCCCTGCTGGCTCTTTGGGCATGGGACCCATCTCCAGCCATAGGCCATTTTTGTGCCTGGCGCGACGCCAAGTGGGAAAGGGTGGCTTTGAGGCTGAAGGCAGCAGGAAAGCCCGCAGCGCCAGGTCTGTGCGGCTACGCAAGCGGTTCCCAAAGAGCTTTAGAACAAGGCATAATTTTCCCTGCTGGCTCTTTGGGCGGGGGACCCATCTGCAGCCATAGGCTGTTTTTGTGCCTGGCGCGGCGCCAAGTGGGAAAGGGTGGCTTTGAGGCTGAAGGCAGCAGCAAAGCCTGCAGGCCCCACGTCTGTGGGGCCACGCAAGCGGTTCCCAAAGAGCTTTAGAACAAGGCATAGTTTTCCTTGCTGGGTCTTTGGGCATGGGACCGATCTCCAGCCATAGGCCATTTTTTTGCCTGATGGAGTGCCAAGTGGGAAAGGGTGGCTTTGAGGCTGAAGGCAGCAGGAAAGCCTGCAGCCCCCAGGTCTGTGGGGCTACGCAAGCGGTTCCCAAAGAGCTTTAGAACAAGGCATAGTTTTCCCTGCTGGGTCTTTGGGCATGGGACCCATCTCCAGCCATAGGCCATTTTTGTGCCTGGCGCGACGCCAAGTGGGAAAGGGTGGCTTTGAGGCTGAAGGCAGCAGGAAAGCCCGCAGCGCCAGGTCTGTGCGGCTACGCAAGCGGTTCCCAAAGAGCTTTAGAACAAGGCATAGTTTTCCTTGCTGGCTCTCTGGGTGGGGGACCCATCTCCAGCCGTATGGCCATTTTTGTGCCTGGCGCGGCGCCAAGTGGGAAAGGGTGGTTTTGAGGGTGAAGGCAGCAGGAAAGCCCGCAGCCCCCAGGTCTGTGGGGCTACGCAAGCGGTTCCCAAAGAGCTTTAGAACAAGGCATAGTTTTCCCTGCTGGCTCTTTGGGCGGGGGACCCATCTCCAGCCGTATGGCCATTTTTGTGCCTGGCGCGGCGCCAAGTGGGAAAGGGTGGTTTTGAGGCTGAAGGCAGCAGGAAAGCCCGCAGCCCCCAGGTCTGTGGGGCTACGCAAGCGGTTCCCAAAGAGCTTTAGAACAAGGCATAGTTTTCCCTGCTGGCTCTTTGGGCGGGGGACCCATCTCCAGCCGTATGGCCATTTTTGTGCCTGGCCCGGCGCCAAGCGGGAAACGGTGGCTTTGAGGCTGAAGGCAGCAGCAAAGCCCACACCCCCAGGTCTGTGGGGCTACGCAAGCGGTTCCCAAAGAGCTTTAGAAAAAGGCATAGTTTTCCCTGCTGGCTCTTTGGGCGGGGGACCCATCTCCAGCCGTATGGCCATTTTTGTGCTTGGCGCGGCGCCAAGTGGGAAAGGGTGGTGTCGAGGCTGAAGGCAGCAGGAAAGCCCACAGCCCCCAGGTCTGTGGGGCTACGCAAGTGGTTCCCAAAGAGCTTTAGAACAAGGCATAGTTTTCCCTGCTAGCTCTTTGGGCGGGGGACCCATCTCCAGCCGTATGGCCATTTTTGTGCCTGGCGCGGTGCGTAGTGGGAAAGGGTGGTTTTGAGGCTGAAGGCAGCAGGAAAGCCTGCAGCCCCCAGGTCTGTGGGGCCAAGCAAGCGGTTCCCAAAGAGCTTTAGAACAAGGCATAGTTTTCCCTGATGGCTCTTTGGGCATGGGACCCATCTCCAGGCATAGGCCATTTTTGTGCCTGATAGGGCGCCAAGTGGGAAAGGGTGGCTTTGAGGCTGAAGGCAGCAGGAAAGCCTGCAGCCCCCAGGTCTGTGGGGCTACGCAAGCGGTTCCCAAAGAGCTTTAGAACAAGGCATAGTTTTCCCTGCTGGCTCTTTGGACGGGGGACCCATTTCCAGCCGTATGGCCATTTTTGTGCCTGGCGCGGTGCGTAGTGGTAAAGGGTGGTTTTGACGCTGAAGGCAGCAGGAAAGCCCGCAGCCCCCAGGTCTGTGGGGCTACGCAAGCGGTTCCCAAAGAGCTTTAGAACAAGGCATAGTTTTCCCTGCTGGCTCTTTGGGCGGGGGACCCATCTCCAGCCGTATGGCCATTTTTGTGCCTGGCGCGGCGCCAAGTGGGAAAGGGTGGTTTTGAGGCTGAAGGCAGCAGCAAAGACTGCAGCCCCCAGGTCTGTGGGGCCAAGCAAGCGGTTCCCAAAGAGCTTTAGAACAAGGCATAGTTTTCCCTGCTCGCTCTTTGGGCATGGGACCCATCTCCAGCCATAGGCCATTTTTGTGCCTGGCGCGGCGCCAAGTGGGAAAGGGTGGCTTTGAGGCTGAAGGCAGCAGGAAAGCCTGCAGCCCCCAAGTCTCTGGGGCTACGCAAGCAGTTCCCAAAGAGCTTTAGAACAAGGCATAATTTTCCCTGCTGGCTCTCTGGGCGGGGGACCCATCTCCAGCCGTATGGCCGTTTTTGTGCCTGGCGCGGCGCCAAGTGGGAAAGGGTGCTGTCGAGGCTGAAGGCAGCAGCAAAGCCCGCAGCCCCCAGGTCTGTGGGGCTACGCAAGCGGTTCCCAAAGAGCTTTAGAACAAGGCATAGTTTTCCCTGCTGGCTCTTTGGGCGGGGGACCCATCTCCAGCCGTATGGCCATTTTTGTGCCTGGCACGGCGCCAAGTGGGAAAGGGTGGTGTCGAGGCTGAAGGCAGCAGGAAAGCCCGCAGCCCCCATGTCTGTAGGGCTACGCAAGCGGTTCCCAAAGAGCTTTAGAACAAGGCATAGTTTTCCCTGCTGGCTCTCTGGGCATGGGACCGATCTCCAGCCATAGGCCATTTTTTTACCTGATGGAGTGCCAAGTGGGAAAGGGTGGCTTTGAGGCTGAAGGCAGCAGGAAAGCCTGCAGCCCCCAGGTCTGTGCGGCTACGCAAGCGGTTCCGAAAGAGCTTTAGAACAAGGCATAATTTTCCTTGCTGGCTCTCTGGGCGGGGGACCCATCTCCAGCCGTATGGCCATTTTTGTGCCTAGCGCGACGCCAAGTGGGAAAGGGTGGCTTTGAGGCTGAAGGCAGCAGCAAAGCCCGCAGCCCCCAGGTCTGTGGGGCTACGCAAGCGGTTCCCAAAGAGCTTTAGAACAAGGCATAGTTTTCCCTGCTGGCTCTTTGGGCATGGGACCCATCTCCAGCCATAGGCCATTTTTGTGCCTGGCGCGACGCCAAGTGGGAAAGGGTGGCTTTGAGGCTGAAGGCAGCAGGAAAGCCCGCAGCGCCAGGTCTGTGCGGCTACGCAAGCGGTTCCCAAAGAGCTTTAGAACAAGGCATAATTTTCCTTGCTGGCTCTCTGGGCGGGGGACCCATCTCCAGCCGTATGGCCATTTTTGTGCCTGGCGCGGCGCCAAGTGGGAAAGGGTGGTGTCGAGGCTGAAGGCAGCAGGAAAGCCCGCAGCCCCCAGGTCTGTGGGGCTACGCAAGCGGTTCCCAAAGAGCTTTAGAACAAGGCATAGTTTTCCCTGCTGGCTCTTTGGGCGGGGGACCCATCTCCAGCCGTATGGCCATTTTTGTGCCTGGCGCGGCGCCAAGTGGGAAAGGGTGGTTTTGAGGCTGAAGGCAGCAGGAAAGCCCGCAGCCCCCAGGTCTGTGGGGCCAAGCAAGCGGTTCCCAAAGAGCTTTAGAACAAGGCATAGTTTTCCCTGCTGGCTCTTTGGGCGGGGGACCCATCTCCAGCCGTATGGCCATTTTTGTGCCTGGCCCGGCGCCAAGCGGGAAACGGTGGCTTTGAGGCTGAAGGCAGCAGGAAAGCCCACACCCCCAGGTCTGTGGGGCTACGCAAGCGGTTCCCAAAGAGCTTTAGAAAAAGGCATAGTTTTCCCTGCTGGCTCTTTGGGCGGGGGACCCATCTCCAGCCGTATGGCCATTTTTGTGCTTGGCGCGGCGCCAAGTGGGAAAGGGTGGTTTTGACGCTGAAGGCAGCAGGAAAGCCCGCAGCCCCCAGGTCTGTGCGGCTACGCAAGCGGTTCCCAAAGAGCTTTAGAACAAGGCATAGTTTTCCCTGCTGGCTCTTTGGGCGGGGGACCCATCTCCAGCCGTATGGCCATTTTTGTGCCTGGCGCGGCGCCAAGTGGGAAAGGGTGGTTTTGAGGCTGAAGGCAGCAGCAAAGCCTGCAGCCCCCATGTCTGTGGGGCCAAGCAAGCGGTTCCCAAAGAGCTTTAGAACAAGGCATAGTTTTCCCTGCTGGCTCTTTGGGCATGGGACCCATCTCCAGCCATAGGCCATTTTTGTGCCTGGCGCGGCGCCAAGTGGGAAAGGGTGGCTTTGAGGCTGAAGGCAGCAGGAAAGCCTGCAGCCCCCAGGTCTCTGGGGCTACGCAAGCAGTTCCCAAAGAGCTTTAGAACAAGGCATAATTTTCCCTGGTGGCTCTTTGGGCGGGGGACCCATCTCCAGCCTTAGGCCGTTTTTGTGCCTGGCGCGGTGCCAAGTGGGAAAGGGTGCTGTCGAGGCTGAAGGCAGCAGCAAAGCCTGCAGCCCCCAGGTCTGTGGGGCTACGCAAGCGGTTCCCAAAGAGCTTTAGAACAAGGCATAGTTTTCCCTGCTGGCTCTTTGGGCGGGGGACCCATCTCCAGCCGTATGGCCATTTTTGTGCCTGGCGCGGCGCCAAGTGGGAAAGGGTGGTTTTGAGGCTGAAGGCAGCAGCAAAGCCTGCAGCCCCCAGGTCTGTGGGGCCAAGCAAGCGGTTCCCAAAGAGCTTTAGAACAAGGCATAGTTTTCCCTGCTGGCTCTTTGGGCATGGGACCCATCTCCAGCCATAGGCCATTTTTGTGCCTGGCGCGGCGCCAAGTGGGAAAGGGTGGCTTTGAGGCTGAAGGCAGCAGGAAAGCCTGCAGCCCCCAGGTCTCTGGGGCTACGCAAGCAGTTCCCAAAGAGCTTTAGAACAAGGCATAGTTTTCCCTGCTGGCTCTTTGGGCGGGGGACCCATCTCCAGCCTTAGGCCGTTTTTGTGCCTGGCGCGGCGCCAAGTGGGAAAGGGTGCTGTCGAGGCTGAAGGCAGCAGCAAAGCCTGCAGCCCCCAGGTCTGTGGGGCTACGCAAGCGGTTCCCAAAGAGCTTTAGAACAAGGCATAGTTTTCCCTGCTGGCTCTTTGGGCGGGGGACCCATCTCCAGCCATATGGCCATTTTTGTGCCTGGCGCGGTGCGTAGTGGGAAAGGGTGGTTTTGAGGCTGAAGGCAGCAGGAAAGCCCGCAGCCCCCAGGTCTGTGGGGCCAAGCAAGCGGTTCCCAAAGAGCTTTAGAACAAGGCATAGTTTTCCCTGCTGGCTCTTTGGGCATGGGACCCATCTCCAGCCATAGGCCATTTTTGTGCCTGGCGCGGCGCCAAGTGGGAAAGGGTGGCTTTGAGGCTGAAGGCAGCAGCAAAGCCCGCAGCCCCCAGGTCTGTGGGGCTACGCAAGCGGTTCCCAAAGAGCTTTAGAACAAGGCATAGTTTTCCCTGCTGGCTCTTTGGGCGGGGGACCCATCTCCAGCCGTATGGCCATTTTTGTGCCTGATAGGGCGCCAAGTGGGAAAGGGTGGTGTCGAGGCTGAAGGAAGCAGGAAAGCCCGCAACCCCCAGGTCTGTGGGGCTACGCAAGCGGTTCCCAAAGAGCTTTAGAACAAGGCATAGTTTTCCCTGCTGGCTCTTTGGGCGGGGGACCCATCTCCAGCCGTATGGCCATTTTTGAGCCTGGCGCGGCGCCAGGTGGGAAAGGGTGGCTTTGAGGCTGAAGGTAGGAGCAAAGCCTGCAGCCCCCAGGTCTGTGGGGCTACGCAAGCGGTTCCCAAAGAGCTTTAGAACAAGGCATAGTTTTCCCTGCTGGCTCTTTGGGCGGGGGACCCATCTCCAGCCGTATGGCCATTTTTGTGCTTGGCGCGGCGCCAAGTGGGAAAGGGTGGTGTCGAGGCTGAAGGCAGCAGGAAAGCCCACAGCCCCCAGGTCTGTGGGGCTACGCAAGTGGTTCCCAAAGAGCTTTAGAACAAGGCATAGTTTTCCCTGCTAGCTCTTTGGGCGGGGGACCCATCTCCAGCCGTATGGCCATTTTTGTGCCTGGCGCGGTGCGTAGTGGGAAAGGGTGGTTTTGAGGCTGAAGGCAGCAGGAAAGCCTGCAGCCCCCAGGTCTGTGGGGCCAAGCAAGCGGTTCCCAAAGAGCTTTAGAACAAGGCATAGTTTTCCCTGATGGCTCTTTGGGCATGGGACCCATCTCCAGGCATAGGCCATTTTTGTGCCTGATAGGGCGCCAAGTGGGAAAGGGTGGCTTTGAGGCTGAAGGCAGCAGGAAAGCCTGCAGCCCCCAGGTCTGTGGGGCTACGCAAGCGGTTCCCAAAGAGCTTTAGAACAAGGCATAGTTTTCCCTGCTGGCTCTTTGGACGGGGGACCCATTTCCAGCCGTATGGCCATTTTTGTGCCTGGCGCGGTGCGTAGTGGTAAAGGGTGGTTTTGACGCTGAAGGCAGCAGGAAAGCCCGCAGCCCCCAGGTCTCTGGGGCTACGCAAGCGGTTCCCAAAGAGCTTTAGAACAAGGCATAGTTTTCCCTGCTGGCTCTTTGGGCGGGGGACCCATCTCCAGCCGTATGGCCATTTTTGTGCCTGGCGCGGCGCCAAGTGGGAAAGGGTGGTTTTGAGGCTGAAGGCAGCAGCAAAGACTGCAGCCCCCAGGTCTGTGGGGCCAAGCAAGCGGTTCCCAAAGAGCTTTAGAACAAGGCATAGTTTTCCCTGCTCGCTCTTTGGGCATGGGACCCATCTCCAGCCATAGGCCATTTTTGTGCCTGGCGCGGCGCCAAGTGGGAAAGGGTGGCTTTGAGGCTGAAGGCAGCAGGAAAGCCTGCAGCCCCCAAGTCTCTGGGGCTACGCAAGCAGTTCCCAAAGAGCTTTAGAACAAGGCATAATTTTCCCTGCTGGCTCTCTGGGCGGGGGACCCATCTCCAGCCGTATGGCCGTTTTTGTGCCTGGCGCGGCGCCAAGTGGGAAAGGGTGCTGTCGAGGCTGAAGGCAGCAGCAAAGCCCGCAGCCCCCAGGTCTGTGGGGCTACGCAAGCGGTTCCCAAAGAGCTTTAGAACAAGGCATAGTTTTCCCTGCTGGCTCTTTGGGCGGGGGACCCATCTCCAGCCGTATGGCCATTTTTGTGCCTGGCACGGCGCCAAGTGGGAAAGGCTGGTGTCGAGGCTGAAGGCAGCAGGAAAGCCCGCAGCCCCCATGTCTGTAGGGCTACGCAAGCGGTTCCCAAAGAGCTTTAGAACAAGGCATAGTTTTCCCTGCTGGCTCTCTGGGCATGGGACCGATCTCCAGCCATAGGCCATTTTTTTACCTGATGGAGTGCCAAGTGGGAAAGGGTGGCTTTGAGGCTGAAGGCAGCAGGAAAGCCTGCAGCCCCCAGGTCTGTGCGGCTACGCAAGCGGTTCCGAAAGAGCTTTAGAACAAGGCATAATTTTCCTTGCTGGCTCTCTGGGCGGGGGACCCATCTCCAGCCGTATGGCCATTTTTGTGCCTAGCGCGACGCCAAGTGGGAAAGGGTGGCTTTGAGGCTGAAGGCAGCAGCAAAGCCCGCAGCCCCCAGGTCTGTGGGGCTACGCAAGCGGTTCCCAAAGAGCTTTAGAACAAGGCATAGTTTTCCCTGCTGGCTCTTTGGGCATGGGACCCATCTCCAGCCATAGGCCATTTTTGTGCCTGGCGCGACGCCAAGTGGGAAAGGGTGGCTTTGAGGCTGAAGGCAGCAGGAAAGCCCGCAGCGCCAGGTCTGTGCGGCTACGCAAGCGGTTCCCAAAGAGCTTTAGAACAAGGCATAATTTTCCTTGCTGGCTCTCTGGGCGGGGGACCCATCTCCAGCCGTATGGCCATTTTTGTGCCTGGCGCGGCGCCAAGTGGGAAAGGGTGGTGTCGAGGCTGAAGGCAGCAGGAAAGCCCGCAGCCCCCAGGTCTGTGGGGCTACGCAAGCGGTTCCCAAAGAGCTTTAGAACAAGGCATAGTTTTCCCTGCTGGCTCTTTGGGCGGGGGACCCATCTCCAGCCGTATGGCCATTTTTGTGCCTGGCGCGGCGCCAAGTGGGAAAGGGTGGTTTTGAGGCTGAAGGCAGCAGGAAAGCCCGCAGCCCCCAGGTCTGTGGGGCCAAGCAAGCGGTTCCCAAAGAGCTTTAGAACAAGGCATAGTTTTCCCTGCTGGCTCTTTGGGCGGGGGACCCATCTCCAGCCGTATGGCCATTTTTGTGCCTGGCCCGGCGCCAAGCGGGAAACGGTGGCTTTGAGGCTGAAGGCAGCAGGAAAGCCCACACCCCCAGGTCTGTGGGGCTACGCAAGCGGTTCCCAAAGAGCTTTAGAAAAAGGCATAGTTTTCCCTGCTGGCTCTTTGGGCGGGGGACCCATCTCCAGCCGTATGGCCATTTTTGTGCTTGGCGCGGCGCCAAGTGGGAAAGGGTGGTTTTGACGCTGAAGGCAGCAGGAAAGCCCGCAGCCCCCAGGTCTGTGCGGCTACGCAAGCGGTTCCCAAAGAGCTTTAGAACAAGGCATAGTTTTCCCTGCTGGCTCTTTGGGCGGGGGACCCATCTCCAGCCGTATGGCCATTTTTGTGCCTGGCGCGGCGCCAAGTGGGAAAGGGTGGTTTTGAGGCTGAAGGCAGCAGCAAAGCCTGCAGCCCCCATGTCTGTGGGGCCAAGCAAGCGGTTCCCAAAGAGCTTTAGAACAAGGCATAGTTTTCCCTGCTGGCTCTTTGGGCATGGGACCCATCTCCAGCCATAGGCCATTTTTGTGCCTGGCGCGGCGCCAAGTGGGAAAGGGTGGCTTTGAGGCTGAAGGCAGCAGGAAAGCCTGCAGCCCCCAGGTCTCTGGGGCTACGCAAGCAGTTCCCAAAGAGCTTTAGAACAAGGCATAATTTTCCCTGGTGGCTCTTTGGGCGGGGGACCCATCTCCAGCCTTAGGCCGTTTTTGTGCCTGGCGCGGCGCCAAGTGGGAAAGGGTGCTGTCGAGGCTGAAGGCAGCAGCAAAGCCTGCAGCCCCCAGGTCTGTGGGGCTACGCAAGCGGTTCCCAAAGAGCTTTAGAACAAGGCATAGTTTTCCCTGCTGGCTCTTTGGGCGGGGGACCCATCTCCAGCCGTATGGCCATTTTTGTGCCTGGCGCGGCGCCAAGTGGGAAAGGGTGGTTTTGAGGCTGAAGGCAGCAGCAAAGCCTGCAGCCCCCAGGTCTGTGGGGCCAAGCAAGCGGTTCCCAAAGAGCTTTAGAACAAGGCATAGTTTTCCCTGCTGGCTCTTTGGGCATGGGACCCATCTCCAGCCATAGGCCATTTTTGTGCCTGGCGCGGCGCCAAGTGGGAAAGGGTGGCTTTGAGGCTGAAGGCAGCAGGAAAGCCTGCAGCCCCCAGGTCTCTGGGGCTACGCAAGCAGTTCCCAAAGAGCTTTAGAACAAGGCATAGTTTTCCCTGCTGGCTCTTTGGGCGGGGGACCCATCTCCAGCCTTAGGCCGTTTTTGTGCCTGGCGCGGCGCCAAGTGGGAAAGGGTGCTGTCGAGGCTGAAGGCAGCAGCAAAGCCTGCAGCCCCCAGGTCTGTGGGGCTACGCAAGCGGTTCCCAAAGAGCTTTAGAACAAGGCATAGTTTTCCCTGCTGGCTCTTTGGGCGGGGGACCCATCTCCAGCCATATGGCCATTTTTGTGCCTGGCGCGGTGCGTAGTGGGAAAGGGTGGTTTTGAGGCTGAAGGCAGCAGGAAAGCCCGCAGCCCCCAGGTCTGTGGGGCCAAGCAAGCGGTTCCCAAAGAGCTTTAGAACAAGGCATAGTTTTCCCTGCTGGCTCTTTGGGCATGGGACCCATCTCCAGCCATAGGCCATTTTTGTGCCTGGCGCGGCGCCAAGTGGGAAAGGGTGGCTTTGAGGCTGAAGGCAGCAGCAAAGCCCGCAGCCCCCAGGTCTGTGGGGCTACGCAAGCGGTTCCCAAAGAGCTTTAGAACAAGGCATAGTTTTCCCTGCTGGCTCTTTGGGCGGGGGACCCATCTCCAGCCGTATGGCCATTTTTGTGCCTGATAGGGCGCCAAGTGGGAAAGGGTGGTGTCGAGGCTGAAGGAAGCAGGAAAGCCCGCAACCCCCAGGTCTGTGGGGCTACGCAAGCGGTTCCCAAAGAGCTTTAGAACAAGGCATAGTTTTCCCTGCTGGCTCTTTGGGCGGGGGACCCATCTCCAGCCGTATGGCCATTTTTGAGCCTGGCGCGGCGCCAGGTGGGAAAGGGTGGCTTTGAGGCTGAAGGTAGGAGCAAAGCCTGCAGCCCCCAGGTCTGTGGGGCTACGCAAGCGGTTCCCAAAGAGCTTTAGAACAAGGCATAGTTTTCCCTGCTGGCTCTTAGGGCGGGGGACCCATCTCCAGCCGTATGGCCATTTTTGAGCCTGGCGCGGCGCCAAGTGGGAAAGGGTGGTGTCGAGGCTGAAGGCAGCAGGAAAGCCCGCAGCCCCCAGGTCTGTGGGGCTACGCAAGCGGTTCCCAAAGAGCTTTAGAACAAGGCATAGTTTTCCCTGCTCGCTCTTTGGGCGGGGGACCCATCTCCAGCCGTATGGCCATTTTTGTGCCTGGCGAAGCCCCAAGAGGGAAAGGGTGGCTTTGAATCTGAAGGCAGCAGGAAAGCCCCCAGCCCCCAGGTCTGTGGGGCTACGCAAGCGGTTCCCAAAGAGCTTTAGAACAAGGCATAGTTTTCCCTGCTGGCTCTTTTGGCGGGGGACCCATCTCCAGCCGTATGGCCATTTTTGTGCCTGGCGCGGTGCGTAGTGGGAAAGGGTGGTGTTGAGGCTGAAGGCAGCAGCAAAGCCTGCAGCCCCCAGGTCTGTGGGGCCAAGCAAGCGGTTCCCAAAGAGCTTTAGAACAAGGCATAGTTTTCCCTGCTGGCTCTTTGGGCGGGGGACCCATCTCCAGCCGTATGGCCATTTTTGTGCCTGGCCCGGCGCCAAGTGGGAAAGGGTGGCTTTGAGGCTGAAGGCAGCAGCAAAGCCCGCAGCCCCCAGGTCTGTGGGGCTACGCAAGCGGTTCCCAAAGAGCTTTAGAACAAGGCATAGTTTTCCCTGCTGGCTCTCTGGGCGGGGGACCCATCTGCAGCCGTATGGCCATTTTTGAGCCTGGAGCAGTGCCAAGTGGGAAAGGGTGGTTTTGAGGGTGAAGGCAGCAGGAAAGCCCGCAGCCCCCAGGTCTGTGGGGCTACGCAAGCGGTTCCCAAAGAGCTTTAGAACAAGGCATAGTCTTCCCTGCTGGCTCTTTTGGCATGGGACCCATCTCCAGCCGTATGGCAATTTTTGTGCCTGGCCGGGGGCCAAGTGGGAAAGGGTGGTTTTGAGGCTGAAGGCAGCAGGAAAGCCCGCAGCCCCCAGGTCTGTGGGGCTACGCAAGCGGTTCCCAAAGAGCTTTAGAACAAGGCATAGTTTTCCCTGCTGGCTCTTTGGGCGGGGGACCCATCTCCAGCCGTATGGCCATTTTTGTGCCTGGCGCGGCGCCAAGTGGGAAAGGGTGGTGTCGAGGCTGAAGGCAGCAGCAAAGCCCGCAGCCCCCAGGTCTGTGGGGCTACGCAAGCGGTTCCCAAAGAGCTTTAGAACAAGGCATAGTTTTCCCTGCTGGCTCTTTGGGCGGGGGACCCATCTCCAGCCGTATGGCCATTTTTGTGCCTAGCGCGGCGCCAAGTGGGAAAGGGTGGTGTCGAGGCTGAAGGCAGCAGGAAAGCCCGCAGCCCCCAGGTCTGTGGGGCTACGCAAGCGGTTCCCAAAGAGCTTTAGAACAAGGCATAGTTTTCCCTGCTGGCTCTTTGGGCGGGGGACCCATCTCCAGCCGTATGGCCATTTTTGTGCCTGGCACGGCGCCAAGTGGGAAAGGGTGGTGTCGAGGCTGAAGGCAGCAGCAAAGCCCGCAGCCCCCAGGTCTGTAGGGCTACGCAAGCGGTTCCCAAAGAGCTTTAGAACAAGGCATAGTTTTCCCTGCTGGCTCTTTGGGCGGGGGACCCATCTCCAGCCGTATGGCCATTTTTGTGCCTGGCGCGGTGCCAAGTGTGAAAGGGTGGCTTTGAGGCTGAAGGGAGGGGCAAAGCCTGCAGCCCTAAGGTCTTTGGGGCTACGCAAGCGGTTCCCAAAGAGCTTTAGAACAAGGCATAGTTTTCCCTGCTGGCTGTTAGGGCATGGGACCCATCTCCAGCCATAGGCCATTTTTCTGCCAGGCGCGATGCCAAGTGGGAAAGGGTGGTGTCGAGTCTGAAGGCAGCAGGAAAGCCTGCAGCCCCGAGGTCTGTGGGGCTACACAAGCGGTTCCCAAAGAGCTTTAGAACAAGGCATAGTTTTCCCTGCTGGCTCTTTGGGCGGGGGACCCATCTCCAGCCGTATGGCCAATTTGTGCCTAGCGCGACGCCAAGTGAGAAAGGGTGGCTTTGAGGCTGAAGGCAGCAGCAAAGCCCACAGCCCCCAGGTCTGTGGGGCTACGCAAGCGGTTCCCAAAGAGCTTTAGAACAAGGCATAGTTTTCCCTGCTGGCTCTTTGGGCGGGGGACCCATCTCCAGCCTTATGGCCATTTTTGTGCCTGGCGCGGCGCCAAGTGGGAAAGGGTGGTGTCGAGGCTGAAGGCAGCAGGAGAGCCCGCAGCCCCCAGGTCTGTGGGGCTACGCAAGCGGTTCCCAAAGAGCTTTAGAACAAGGCATAGTTTTCCCTGCTGGCTCTTTGGGCATGGGACCCATCTCCAGCCGTATGGCCATTTTTGTGCCTGGCCCGGCGCGAAGCGGGAAAGGGTGGCTTTGAGGCTGAAGGCAGCAGCAAAGCCCACAGCCCCGAGGTCTGTGGGGCTACGCAAGCGGTTCCCAAAGAGCTTTAGAACAAGGCATAGTTTTCCCTGCTGGCTCTTTGGGCGGGGGACCCATCTCCAGCCGTATGGCCATTTTTGTGCCTGGCACGGCGCCAAGTGGGAAAGGGTGGTGTCGAGGCTGAAGGCAGCAGGAAAGCCCACAGCCCCCAGGTCTGTGGGGCTATGCAAGCGGTTCCCAAAGAGCTTTAGAACAAGGCATAGTTTTCCCTGGTGGCTCTTTGGGCATGGGACCCATCTCCACCCATAGGCCATTTTTCTGCCTGGCGCGACGCCAAGTGGGAAAGGGTGCTGTCGAAGCTGAAGGCAGCAGGAAAGCCTGCAGCCCCCAGGTCTGTGCGGCTACGCAAGCGGTTCCCAAAGAGCTTTAGAACAAGGCATAGTTTTCCCTGCTGGCTCTCTGGGCGGGGCACCCATCTGCAGCCGTAGGCTGTTTTTGTGCCTGGCCCGGCGCCCAGTGGGAAAGGGTGGCTTTGAGGCTGAAGGCAGCAGCAAAGCCTGCAGGCCCCACGTCTGTGGGGCCACGCAAGCGGTTCCCAAAGAGCTTTAGAACAAGGCATAGTTTTCCTTGCTGGGTCTTTGGGCATGGGACCGATCTCCAGCCATAGGCCATTTTTTTGCCTGATGGAGTGCCAAGTGGGAAAGGGTGGCTTTGAGGCTGAAGGCAGCAGGAAAGCCTGCAGCCCCCAGGTCTGTGGGGCTACGCAAGCGGTTCCCAAAGAGCTTTAGAACAAGGCATAGTTTTCCCTGCTGGGTCTTTGGGCATGGGACCCATCTCCAGCCATAGGCCATTTTTGTGCCTGGCGCGACGCCAAGTGGGAAAGGGTGGCTTTGAGGCTGAAGGCAGCAGGAAAGCCCGCAGCGCCAGGTCTGTGCGGCTACGCAAGCGGTTCCCAAAGAGCTTTAGAACAAGGCATAGTTTTCCTTGCTGGCTCTCTGGGTGGGGGACCCATCTCCAGCCGTATGGCCATTTTTGTGCCTGGCGCGGCGCCAAGTGGGAAAGGGTGGTGTCGAGGCTGAAGGCAGCAGGAAAGCCCGCAGCCCCCAGGTCTGTGGGGCTACGCAAGCGGTTCCCAAAGAGCTTTAGAACAAGGCATAGTTTTCCCTGCTGGCTCTTTGGGCGGGGGACCCATCTGCAGCCATAGGCTGTTTTTGTGCCTGGCGCGGCGCCAAGTGGGAAAGGGTGGCTTTGAGGCTGAAGGCAGCAGCAAAGCCTGCAGGCCCCACGTCTGTGGGGCCACGCAAGCGGTTCCCAAAGAGCTTTAGAACAAGGCATAGTTTTCCTTGCTGGGTCTTTGGGCATGGGACCGATCTCCAGCCATAGGCCATTTTTTTGCCTGATGGAGTGCCAAGTGGGAAAGGGTGGCTTTGAGGCTGAAGGCAGCAGGAAAGCCTGCAGCCCCCAGGTCTGTGTGGCTACGCAAGCGGTTCCCAAAGAGCTTTAGAACAAGGCATAGTTTTCCCTGCTGGGTCTTTGGGCATGGGACCCATCTCCAGCCATAGGCCATTTTTGTGCCTGGCGCGACGCCAAGTGGGAAAGGGTGGCTTTGAGGCTGAAGGCAGCAGGAAAGCCCGCAGCGCCAGGTCTGTGCGGCTACGCAAGCGGTTCCCAAAGAGCTTTAGAACAAGGCATAGTTTTCCTTGCTGGCTCTCTGGGTGGGGGACCCATCTCCAGCCGTATGGCCATTTTTGTGCCTGGCGCGGCGCCAAGTGGGAAAGGGTGGTGTCGAGGCTGAAGGCAGCAGGAAAGCCCGCAGCCCCCAGGTCTGTGGGGCTACGCAAGCGGTTCCCAAAGAGCTTTAGAACAAGGCATAGTTTTCCCTGCTGGCTCTTTGGGCGGGGGACCCATCTCCAGCCGTATGGCCATTTTTGTGCCTGGCGCGGCGCCAAGTGGGAAAGGGTGGTTTTGAGGCTGAAGGCAGCAGGAAAGCCCGCAGCCCCCAGGTCTGTGGGGCTACGCAAGCGGTTCCCAAAGAGCTTTAGAACAAGGCATAGTTTTCCCTGCTGGCTCTTTGGGCGGGGGACCCATCTCCAGCCGTATGGCCATTTTTGTGCCTGGCCCGGCGCCAAGCGGGAAACGGTGGCTTTGAGGCTGAAGGCAGCAGCAAAGCCCACACCCCCAGGTCTGTGGGGCTACGCAAGCGGTTCCCAAAGAGCTTTAGAAAAAGGCATAGTTTTCCCTGCTGGCTCTTTGGGCGGGGGACCCATCTCCAGCCGTATGGCCATTTTTGTGCTTGGCGCGGCGCCAAGTGGGAAAGGGTGGTGTCGAGGCTGAAGGCAGCAGGAAAGCCCACAGCCCCCAGGTCTGTGGGGCTACGCAAGTGGTTCCCAAAGAGCTTTAGAACAAGGCATAGTTTTCCCTGCTAGCTCTTTGGGCGGGGGACCCATCTCCAGCCGTATGGCCATTTTTGTGCCTGGCGCGGTGCGTAGTGGGAAAGGGTGGTTTTGAGGCTGAAGGCAGCAGGAAAGCCTGCAGCCCCCAGGTCTGTGGGGCCAAGCAAGCGGTTCCCAAAGAGCTTTAGAACAAGGCATAGTTTTCCCTGATGGCTCTTTGGGCATGGGACCCATCTCCAGGCATAGGCCATTTTTGTGCCTGATAGGGCGCCAAGTGGGAAAGGGTGGCTTTGAGGCTGAAGGCAGCAGGAAAGCCTGCAGCCCCCAGGTCTGTGGGGCTACGCAAGCGGTTCCCAAAGAGCTTTAGAACAAGGCATAGTTTTCCCTGCTGGCTCTTTGGACGGGGGACCCATTTCCAGCCGTATGGCCATTTTTGTGCCTGGCGCGGTGCGTAGTGGTAAAGGGTGGTTTTGACGCTGAAGGCAGCAGGAAAGCCCGCAGCCCCCAGGTCTCTGGGGCTACGCAAGCGGTTCCCAAAGAGCTTTAGAACAAGGCATAGTTTTCCCTGCTGGCTCTTTGGGCGGGGGACCCATCTCCAGCCGTATGGCCATTTTTGTGCCTGGCGCGGCGCCAAGTGGGAAAGGGTGGTTTTGAGGCTGAAGGCAGCAGCAAAGACTGCAGCCCCCAGGTCTGTGGGGCCAAGCAAGCGGTTCCCAAAGAGCTTTAGAACAAGGCATAGTTTTCCCTGCTCGCTCTTTGGGCATGGGACCCATCTCCAGCCATAGGCCATTTTTGTGCCTGGCGCGGCGCCAAGTGGGAAAGGGTGGCTTTGAGGCTGAAGGCAGCAGGAAAGCCTGCAGCCCCCAAGTCTCTGGGGCTACGCAAGCAGTTCCCAAAGAGCTTTAGAACAAGGCATAATTTTCCCTGCTGGCTCTCTGGGCGGGGGACCCATCTCCAGCCGTATGGCCGTTTTTGTGCCTGGCGCGGCGCCAAGTGGGAAAGGGTGCTGTCGAGGCTGAAGGCAGCAGCAAAGCCCGCAGCCCCCAGGTCTGTGGGGCTACGCAAGCGGTTCCCAAAGAGCTTTAGAACAAGGCATAGTTTTCCCTGCTGGCTCTTTGGGCGGGGGACCCATCTCCAGCCGTATGGCCATTTTTGTGCCTGGCACGGCGCCAAGTGGGAAAGGCTGGTGTCGAGGCTGAAGGCAGCAGGAAAGCCCGCAGCCCCCATGTCTGTAGGGCTACGCAAGCGGTTCCCAAAGAGCTTTAGAACAAGGCATAGTTTTCCCTGCTGGCTCTCTGGGCATGGGACCGATCTCCAGCCATAGGCCATTTTTTTACCTGATGGAGTGCCAAGTGGGAAAGGGTGGCTTTGAGGCTGAAGGCAGCAGGAAAGCCTGCAGTCCCCAGGTCTGTGGGGCTACGCAAGCGGTTCCCAAAGAGCTTTAGAACAAGGCAAAATTTTCCTTGCTGGCTCTCTGGGCGGGGGACCCATCTCCAGCCGTATGGCCATTTTTGTGCCTAGCACGACGCCAAGTGGGAAAGGGTGGCTTTGAGGCTGAAGGCAGCAGCAAAGCCTGCAGCCCCCAGGTCTGTGGGGCTACGCAAGCGGTTCCCAAAGAGCTTTAGAACAAGGCATAGTTTTCCCTGCTGGCTCTTTGGGCATGGGACCCATCTCCAGCCATAGGCCATTTTTGTGCCTGGCGCGACACCAAGTGGGAAAGGGTGGCTTTGAGGCTGAAGGCAGCAGGAAAGCCCGCAGCGCCAGGTCTGTGGGGCTACGCAAGCGGTTCCCAAAGAGCTTTAGAACAAGGCATAGTTTTCCCTGCTGGCTCTTTGGGCGGGGGACCCATCTCCAGCCGTATGGCCATTTTTGTGCCTGGCGCGGCGCCAAGTGGGAAAGGGTGGTTTTGAGGCTGAAGGCAGCAGGAAAGCCCGCAGCCCCCAGGTCTGTGGGGCTACGCAAGCGGTTCCCAAAGAGCTTTAGAACAAGGCATAGTTTTCCCTGCTGGCTCTTTGGGCGGGGGACCCATCTCCAGCCGTATGGCCATTTTTGTGCCTGGCCCGGCGCCAAGCGGGAAACGGTGGCTTTGAGGCTGAAGGCAGCAGCAAAGCCCACACCCCCAGGTCTGTGGGGCTACGCAAGCGGTTCCCAAAGAGCTTTAGAAAAAGGCATAGTTTTCCCTGCTGGCTCTTTGGGCGGGGGACCCATCTCCAGCCGTATGGCCATTTTTGTGCTTGGCGCGGCGCCAAGTGGGAAAGGGTGGTGTCGAGGCTGAAGGCAGCAGGAAAGCCCACAGCCCCCAGGTCTGTGGGGCTACGCAAGTGGTTCCCAAAGAGCTTTAGAACAAGGCATAGTTTTCCCTGCTAGCTCTTTGGGCGGGGGACCCATCTCCAGCCGTATGGCCATTTTTGTGCCTGGCGCGGTGCGTAGTGGGAAAGGGTGGTTTTGAGGCTGAAGGCAGCAGGAAAGCCTGCAGCCCCCAGGTCTGTGGGGCCAAGCAAGCGGTTCCCAAAGAGCTTTAGAACAAGGCATAGTTTTCCCTGATGGCTCTTTGGGCATGGGACCCATCTCCAGGCATAGGCCATTTTTGTGCCTGATAGGGCGCCAAGTGGGAAAGGGTGGCTTTGAGGCTGAAGGCAGCAGGAAAGCCTGCAGCCCCCAGGTCTGTGGGGCTACGCAAGCGGTTCCCAAAGAGCTTTAGAACAAGGCATAGTTTTCCCTGCTGGCTCTTTGGACGGGGGACCCATTTCCAGCCGTATGGCCATTTTTGTGCCTGGCGCGGTGCGTAGTGGTAAAGGGTGGTTTTGACGCTGAAGGCAGCAGGAAAGCCCGCAGCGCCAGGTCTGTGGGGCTACGCAAGCGGTTCCCAAAGAGCTTTAGAACAAGGCATAATTTTCCTTGCTGGCTCTCTGGGCGGGGGACCCATCTCCAGCCGTATGGCCATTTTTGTGCCTGGCGCGGCGCCAAGTGGGAAAGGGTGGTGTCGAGGCTGAAGGCAGCAGGAAAGCCCGCAGCCCCCAGGTCTGTGGGGCTACGCAAGCGGTTCCCAAAGAGCTTTAGAACAAGGCACAGTTTTCCCTGCTGGCTCTTTGGGCGGGGGACCCATCTCCAGCCGTATGGCCATTTTTGTGCCTGGCGCGGTGCGTAGTGGGAAAGGGTGGTTTTGAGGCTGAAGGCAGCAGGAAAGCCTGCAGCCCCCAGGTCTGTGGGGCTATGCAAGCGGTTCCCAAAGAGCTTTAGAACAAGGCATAGTTTTCCCTGCTGGCTCTTTGGGCATGGGACCCATCTCCAGCCATAGGCCATTTTTGTGCCTGGCGCGGCGCCAAGTGGGAAAGGGTGTCTTTGAGGCTGAAGGCAGCAGCAAAGCCTGCAGGCCCCACGTCTGTGGGGCCACGCAAGCGGTCCCCAAAGAGCTTTAGAACAAGGCATAGTTTTCCTTGCTGGGTCTTTGGGCATGGGACCGATCTCCAGCCATAGGCCATTTTTTTGCCTGATGGAGTGCCAAGTGGGAAAGGGTGGCTTTGAGGCTGAAGGCAGCAGGAAAGCCTGCAGCCCCCAGGTCTGTGGGGCTACGCAAGCGGTTCCCAAAGAGCTTTAGAACAAGGCATAGTTTTCCTTGCTGGCTCTTTGGGCATGGTACCCATCTCCAGCCATAGGCCATTTTTGTGCCTGATGCGGCGCCAAGTGGGAAAGGGTGGTTTTGAGGCTGAAGGCAGCAGGAAAGCCCGCAGCCCCCAGGTCTGTGCGGCTACGCAAGCGGTTCCCAAAGAGCTTTAGAACAAGGCATAATTTTCCTTGCTGGCTCTCTGGGCGGGGGACCCATCTCCAGCCGTATGGCCATTTTTGTGCCTAGCGCGACGCCAAGTGGGAAAGGGTGGCTTTGAGGCTGAAGGCAGCAGCAAAGCCCGCAGCCCCCAGGTCTGTGGGGCTACGCAAGCGGTTCCCAAAGAGCTTTAGAACAAGGCATAGTTTTCCCTGCTGGCTCTTTGGGCATGGGACCCATCTCCAGCCATAGGCCATTTTTGTGCCTGGCGCGACGCCAAGTGGGAAAGGGTGGCTTTGAGGCTGAAGGCAGCAGGAAAGCCCGCAGCGCCAGGTCTGTGCGGCTACGCAAGCGGTTCCCAAAGAGCTTTAGAACAAGGCATAATTTTCCCTGCTGGCTCTTTGGGCGGGGGACCCATCTGCAGCCATAGGCTGTTTTTGTGCCTGGCGCGGCGCCAAGTGGGAAAGGGTGGCTTTGAGGCTGAAGGCAGCAGCAAAGCCTGCAGGCCCCACGTCTGTGGGGCCACGCAAGCGGTTCCCAAAGAGCTTTAGAACAAGGCATAGTTTTCCTTGCTGGGTCTTTGGGCATGGGACCGATCTCCAGCCATAGGCCATTTTTTTGCCTGATGGAGTGCCAAGTGGGAAAGGGTGGCTTTGAGGCTGAAGGCAGCAGGAAAGCCTGCAGCCCCCAGGTCTGTGGGGCTACGCAAGCGGTTCCCAAAGAGCTTTAGAACAAGGCATAGTTTTCCCTGCTGGGTCTTTGGGCATGGGACCCATCTCCAGCCATAGGCCATTTTTGTGCCTGGCGCGACGCCAAGTGGGAAAGGGTGGCTTTGAGGCTGAAGGCAGCAGGAAAGCCCGCAGCGCCAGGTCTGTGCGGCTACGCAAGCGGTTCCCAAAGAGCTTTAGAACAAGGCATAGTTTTCCTTGCTGGCTCTCTGGGTGGGGGACCCATCTCCAGCCGTATGGCCATTTTTGTGCCTGGCGCGGCGCCAAGTGGGAAAGGGTGGTTTTGAGGGTGAAGGCAGCAGGAAAGCCCGCAGCCCCCAGGTCTGTGGGGCTACGCAAGCGGTTCCCAAAGAGCTTTAGAACAAGGCATAGTTTTCCCTGCTGGCTCTTTGGGCGGGGGACCCATCTCCAGCCGTATGGCCATTTTTGTGCCTGGCGCGGCGCCAAGTGGGAAAGGGTGGTTTTGAGGCTGAAGGCAGCAGGAAAGCCCGCAGCCCCCAGGTCTGTGGGGCTACGCAAGCGGTTCCCAAAGAGCTTTAGAACAAGGCATAGTTTTCCCTGCTGGCTCTTTGGGCGGGGGACCCATCTCCAGCCGTATGGCCATTTTTGTGCCTGGCCCGGCGCCAAGCGGGAAACGGTGGCTTTGAGGCTGAAGGCAGCAGCAAAGCCCACACCCCCAGGTCTGTGGGGCTACGCAAGCGGTTCCCAAAGAGCTTTAGAAAAAGGCATAGTTTTCCCTGCTGGCTCTTTGGGCGGGGGACCCATCTCCAGCCGTATGGCCATTTTTGTGCTTGGCGCGGCGCCAAGTGGGAAAGGGTGGTGTCGAGGCTGAAGGCAGCAGGAAAGCCCACAGCCCCCAGGTCTGTGGGGCTACGCAAGTGGTTCCCAAAGAGCTTTAGAACAAGGCATAGTTTTCCCTGCTAGCTCTTTGGGCGGGGGACCCATCTCCAGCCGTATGGCCATTTTTGTGCCTGGCGCGGTGCGTAGTGGGAAAGGGTGGTTTTGAGGCTGAAGGCAGCAGGAAAGCCTGCAGCCCCCAGGTCTGTGGGGCCAAGCAAGCGGTTCCCAAAGAGCTTTAGAACAAGGCATAGTTTTCCCTGATGGCTCTTTGGGCATGGGACCCATCTCCAGGCATAGGCCATTTTTGTGCCTGATAGGGCGCCAAGTGGGAAAGGGTGGCTTTGAGGCTGAAGGCAGCAGGAAAGCCTGCAGCCCCCAGGTCTGTGGGGCTACGCAAGCGGTTCCCAAAGAGCTTTAGAACAAGGCATAGTTTTCCCTGCTGGCTCTTTGGACGGGGGACCCATTTCCAGCCGTATGGCCATTTTTGTGCCTGGCGCGGTGCGTAGTGGTAAAGGGTGGTTTTGACGCTGAAGGCAGCAGGAAAGCCCGCAGCCCCCAGGTCTCTGGGGCTACGCAAGCGGTTCCCAAAGAGCTTTAGAACAAGGCATAGTTTTCCCTGCTGGCTCTTTGGGCGGGGGACCCATCTCCAGCCGTATGGCCATTTTTGTGCCTGGCGCGGCGCCAAGTGGGAAAGGGTGGTTTTGAGGCTGAAGGCAGCAGCAAAGACTGCAGCCCCCAGGTCTGTGGGGCCAAGCAAGCGGTTCCCAAAGAGCTTTAGAACAAGGCATAGTTTTCCCTGCTCGCTCTTTGGGCATGGGACCCATCTCCAGCCATAGGCCATTTTTGTGCCTGGCGCGGCGCCAAGTGGGAAAGGGTGGCTTTGAGGCTGAAGGCAGCAGGAAAGCCTGCAGCCCCCAAGTCTCTGGGGCTACGCAAGCAGTTCCCAAAGAGCTTTAGAACAAGGCATAATTTTCCCTGCTGGCTCTCTGGGCGGGGGACCCATCTCCAGCCGTATGGCCGTTTTTGTGCCTGGCGCGGCGCCAAGTGGGAAAGGGTGCTGTCGAGGCTGAAGGCAGCAGCAAAGCCCGCAGCCCCCAGGTCTGTGGGGCTACGCAAGCGGTTCCCAAAGAGCTTTAGAACAAGGCATAGTTTTCCCTGCTGGCTCTTTGGGCGGGGGACCCATCTCCAGCCGTATGGCCATTTTTGTGCCTGGCACGGCGCCAAGTGGGAAAGGGTGGTGTCGAGGCTGAAGGCAGCAGGAAAGCCCGCAGCCCCCATGTCTGTAGGGCTACGCAAGCGGTTCCCAAAGAGCTTTAGAACAAGGCATAGTTTTCCCTGCTGGCTCTCTGGGCATGGGACCGATCTCCAGCCATAGGCCATTTTTTTACCTGATGGAGTGCCAAGTGGGAAAGGGTGGCTTTGAGGCTGAAGGCAGCAGGAAAGCCTGCAGCCCCCAGGTCTGTGCGGCTACGCAAGCGGTTCCGAAAGAGCTTTAGAACAAGGCATAATTTTCCTTGCTGGCTCTCTGGGCGGGGGACCCATCTCCAGCCGTATGGCCATTTTTGTGCCTAGCGCGACGCCAAGTGGGAAAGGGTGGCTTTGAGGCTGAAGGCAGCAGCAAAGCCCGCAGCCCCCAGGTCTGTGGGGCTACGCAAGCGGTTCCCAAAGAGCTTTAGAACAAGGCATAGTTTTCCCTGCTGGCTCTTTGGGCATGGGACCCATCTCCAGCCATAGGCCATTTTTGTGCCTGGCGCGACGCCAAGTGGGAAAGGGTGGCTTTGAGGCTGAAGGCAGCAGGAAAGCCCGCAGCGCCAGGTCTGTGCGGCTACGCAAGCGGTTCCCAAAGAGCTTTAGAACAAGGCATAATTTTCCTTGCTGGCTCTCTGGGCGGGGGACCCATCTCCAGCCGTATGGCCATTTTTGTGCCTGGCGCGGCGCCAAGTGGGAAAGGGTGGTGTCGAGGCTGAAGGCAGCAGGAAAGCCCGCAGCCCCCAGGTCTGTGGGGCTACGCAAGCGGTTCCCAAAGAGCTTTAGAACAAGGCATAGTTTTCCCTGCTGGCTCTTTGGGCGGGGGACCCATCTCCAGCCGTATGGCCATTTTTGTGCCTGGCGCGGCGCCAAGTGGGAAAGGGTGGTTTTGAGGCTGAAGGCAGCAGGAAAGCCCGCAGCCCCCAGGTCTGTGGGGCCAAGCAAGCGGTTCCCAAAGAGCTTTAGAACAAGGCATAGTTTTCCCTGCTGGCTCTTTGGGCGGGGGACCCATCTCCAGCCGTATGGCCATTTTTGTGCCTGGCCCGGCGCCAAGCGGGAAACGGTGGCTTTGAGGCTGAAGGCAGCAGGAAAGCCCACACCCCCAGGTCTGTGGGGCTACGCAAGCGGTTCCCAAAGAGCTTTAGAAAAAGGCATAGTTTTCCCTGCTGGCTCTTTGGGCGGGGGACCCATCTCCAGCCGTATGGCCATTTTTGTGCTTGGCGCGGCGCCAAGTGGGAAAGGGTGGTTTTGACGCTGAAGGCAGCAGGAAAGCCCGCAGCCCCCAGGTCTGTGCGGCTACGCAAGCGGTTCCCAAAGAGCTTTAGAACAAGGCATAGTTTTCCCTGCTGGCTCTTTGGGCGGGGGACCCATCTCCAGCCGTATGGCCATTTTTGTGCCTGGCGCGGCGCCAAGTGGGAAAGGGTGGTTTTGAGGCTGAAGGCAGCAGCAAAGCCTGCAGCCCCCATGTCTGTGGGGCCAAGCAAGCGGTTCCCAAAGAGCTTTAGAACAAGGCATAGTTTTCCCTGCTGGCTCTTTGGGCATGGGACCCATCTCCAGCCATAGGCCATTTTTGTGCCTGGCGCGGCGCCAAGTGGGAAAGGGTGGCTTTGAGGCTGAAGGCAGCAGGAAAGCCTGCAGCCCCCAGGTCTCTGGGGCTACGCAAGCAGTTCCCAAAGAGCTTTAGAACAAGGCATAATTTTCCCTGGTGGCTCTTTGGGCGGGGGACCCATCTCCAGCCTTAGGCCGTTTTTGTGCCTGGCGCGGCGCCAAGTGGGAAAGGGTGCTGTCGAGGCTGAAGGCAGCAGCAAAGCCTGCAGCCCCCAGGTCTGTGGGGCTACGCAAGCGGTTCCCAAAGAGCTTTAGAACAAGGCATAGTTTTCCCTGCTGGCTCTTTGGGCGGGGGACCCATCTCCAGCCGTATGGCCATTTTTGTGCCTGGCGCGGCGCCAAGTGGGAAAGGGTGGTTTTGAGGCTGAAGGCAGCAGCAAAGCCTGCAGCCCCCAGGTCTGTGGGGCCAAGCAAGCGGTTCCCAAAGAGCTTTAGAACAAGGCATAGTTTTCCCTGCTGGCTCTTTGGGCATGGGACCCATCTCCAGCCATAGGCCATTTTTGTGCCTGGCGCGGCGCCAAGTGGGAAAGGGTGGCTTTGAGGCTGAAGGCAGCAGGAAAGCCTGCAGCCCCCAGGTCTCTGGGGCTACGCAAGCAGTTCCCAAAGAGCTTTAGAACAAGGCATAGTTTTCCCTGCTGGCTCTTTGGGCGGGGGACCCATCTCCAGCCTTAGGCCGTTTTTGTGCCTGGCGCGGCGCCAAGTGGGAAAGGGTGCTGTCGAGGCTGAAGGCAGCAGCAAAGCCTGCAGCCCCCAGGTCTGTGGGGCTACGCAAGCGGTTCCCAAAGAGCTTTAGAACAAGGCATAGTTTTCCCTGCTGGCTCTTTGGGCGGGGGACCCATCTCCAGCCATATGGCCATTTTTGTGCCTGGCGCGGTGCGTAGTGGGAAAGGGTGGTTTTGAGGCTGAAGGCAGCAGGAAAGCCCGCAGCCCCCAGGTCTGTGGGGCCAAGCAAGCGGTTCCCAAAGAGCTTTAGAACAAGGCATAGTTTTCCCTGCTGGCTCTTTGGGCATGGGACCCATCTCCAGCCATAGGCCATTTTTGTGCCTGGCGCGGCGCCAAGTGGGAAAGGGTGGCTTTGAGGCTGAAGGCAGCAGCAAAGCCCGCAGCCCCCAGGTCTGTGGGGCTACGCAAGCGGTTCCCAAAGAGCTTTAGAACAAGGCATAGTTTTCCCTGCTGGCTCTTTGGGCGGGGGACCCATCTCCAGCCGTATGGCCATTTTTGTGCCTGATAGGGCGCCAAGTGGGAAAGGGTGGTGTCGAGGCTGAAGGAAGCAGGAAAGCCCGCAACCCCCAGGTCTGTGGGGCTACGCAAGCGGTTCCCAAAGAGCTTTAGAACAAGGCATAGTTTTCCCTGCTGGCTCTTTGGGCGGGGGACCCATCTCCAGCCGTATGGCCATTTTTGAGCCTGGCGCGGCGCCAGGTGGGAAAGGGTGGCTTTGAGGCTGAAGGTAGGAGCAAAGCCTGCAGCCCCCAGGTCTGTGGGGCTACGCAAGCGGTTCCCAAAGAGCTTTAGAACAAGGCATAGTTTTCCCTGCTGGCTCTTAGGGCGGGGGACCCATCTCCAGCCGTATGGCCATTTTTGAGCCTGGCGCGGCGCCAAGTGGGAAAGGGTGGTGTCGAGGCTGAAGGCAGCAGGAAAGCCCGCAGCCCCCAGGTCTGTGGGGCTACGCAAGCGGTTCCCAAAGAGCTTTAGAACAAGGCATAGTTTTCCCTGCTCGCTCTTTGGGCGGGGGACCCATCTCCAGCCGTATGGCCATTTTTGTGCCTGGCGAAGCCCCAAGAGGGAAAGGGTGGCTTTGAATCTGAAGGCAGCAGGAAAGCCCGCAGCCCCCAGGTCTGTGGGGCTACGCAAGCGGTTCCCAAAGAGCTTTAGAACAAGGCATAGTTTTCCCTGCTGGCTCTTTTGGCAGGGGACCCATCTCCAGCCGTATGGCCATTTTTGTGCCTGGCGCGGTGCGTAGTGGGAAAGGGTGGTGTTGAGGCTGAAGGCAGCAGCAAAGCCTGCAGGCCCCAGGTCTGTGGGGCCAAGCAAGCGGTTCCCAAAGAGCTTTAGAACAAGGCATAGTTTTCCCTGCTGGCTCTTTGGGCATGGGACCCATCTCCAGCCATAGGCCATTTTTGTGCCTGGCGCGGCGCCAAGTGGGAAAGGGTGGCTTTGAGGCTGAAGGCAGCAGGAAAGCCTGCAGCCCCCAGGTCTCTGGGGCTACGCAAGCAGTTCCCAAAGAGCTTTAGAACAAGGCATAATTTTCCCTGCTGGCTCTTTGGGTGGGGGACCCATCTCCAGCCTTAGGCCGTTTTTGTGCCTGGCGCGGCGCCAAGTGGGAAAGGGTGCTGTCGAGGCTGAAGGCAGCAGCAAAGCCTGCAGCCCCCAGGTCTGTGGGGCTACGCAAGCGGTTCCCAAAGAGCTTTAGAACAAGGCATAGTTTTCCCTGCTGGCTCTTTGGGCGGGGGACCCATCTCCAGCCATATGGCCATTTTTGTGCCTGGCGCGGTGCGTAGTGGGAAAGGGTGGTTTTGAGGCTGAAGGCAGCAGGAAAGCCCGCAGCCCCCAGGTCTGTGGGGCCAAGCAAGCGGTTCCCAAAGAGCTTTAGAACAAGGCATAGTTTTCCCTGCTGGCTCTTTGGGCATGGGACCCATCTCCAGCCATAGGCCATTTTTGTGCCTGGCGCGGCGCCAAGTGGGAAAGGGTGGCTTTGAGGCTGAAGGCAGCAGCAAAGCCCGCAGCCCCCAGGTCTGTGGGGCTACGCAAGCGGTTCCCAAAGAGCTTTAGAACAAGGCATAGTTTTCCCTGCTGGCTCTTTGGGCGGGGGACCCATCTCCAGCCGTATGGCCATTTTTGTGCCTGATAGGGCGCCAAGTGGGAAAGGGTGGTGTCGAGGCTGAAGGAAGCAGGAAAGCCCGCAACCCCCAGGTCTGTGGGGCTACGCAAGCGGTTCCCAAAGAGCTTTAGAACAAGGCATAGTTTTCCCTGCTGGCTCTTTGGGCGGGGGACCCATCTCCAGCCGTATGGCCATTTTTGAGCCTGGCGCGGCGCCAGGTGGGAAAGGGTGGCTTTGAGGCTGAAGGTAGGAGCAAAGCCTGCAGCCCCCAGGTCTGTGGGGCTACGCAAGCGGTTCCCAAAGAGCTTTAGAACAAGGCATAGTTTTCCCTGCTGGCTCTTAGGGCGGGGGACCCATCTCCAGCCGTATGGCCATTTTTGAGCCTGGCGCGGCGCCAAGTGGGAAAGGGTGGTGTCGAGGCTGAAGGCAGCAGGAAAGCCCGCAGCCCCCAGGTCTGTGGGGCTACGCAAGCGGTTCCCAAAGAGCTTTAGAACAAGGCATAGTTTTCCCTGCTCGCTCTTTGGGCGGGGGACCCATCTCCAGCCGTATGGCCATTTTTGTGCCTGGCGAAGCCCCAAGAGGGAAAGGGTGGCTTTGAATCTGAAGGCAGCAGGAAAGCCCCCAGCCCCCAGGTCTGTGGGGCTACGCAAGCGGTTCCCAAAGAGCTTTAGAACAAGGCATAGTTTTCCCTGCTGGCTCTTTTGGCAGGGGACCCATCTCCAGCCGTATGGCCATTTTTGTGCCTGGCGCGGTGCGTAGTGGGAAAGGGTGGTGTTGAGGCTGAAGGCAGCAGCAAAGCCTGCAGCCCCCAGGTCTGTGGGGCCAAGCAAGCGGTTCCCAAAGAGCTTTAGAACAAGGCATAGTTTTCCCTGCTGGCTCTTTGGGCGGGGGACCCATCTCCAGCCGTATGGCCATTTTTGTGCCTGGCCCGGCGCCAAGTGGGAAAGGGTGGCTTTGAGGCTGAAGGCAGCAGCAAAGCCCGCAGCCCCCAGGTCTGTGGGGCTACGCAAGCGGTTCCCAAAGAGCTTTAGAACAAGGCATAGTTTTCCCTGCTGGCTCTCTGGGCGGGGGACCCATCTGCAGCCGTATGGCCATTTTTGAGCCTGGAGCAGTGCCAAGTGGGAAAGGGTGGTTTTGAGGGTGAAGGCAGCAGGAAAGCCCGCAGCCCCCAGGTCTGTGGGGCTACGCAAGCGGTTCCCAAAGAGCTTTAGAACAAGGCATAGTTTTCCCTGCTGGCTCTTTGGGCGGGGGACCCATCTCCAGCCGTATGGCCATTTTTGTGCCTGGCGCGGCGCCAAGTGGGAAAGGGTGGTGTCGAGGCTGAAGGCAGCAGGAAAGCTCGCAGCCCCCACGTCTGTGGGGCCAAGCAAGCGGTTCCCAAAGAGCTTTAGAACAAGGCATAGTTTTCCCTGCTGGCTCTTTGGGCCTGGGACCCATCTCCAGCCATAGGCCATTTTTGTGCTTGATAGGGCGCCAAGTGGGAAAGGGTGGCTTTGAGGCTTGAAGGCAGCAGGAAAGCCCGCAGCCCCCAGGTCTGTGGGGCTACGCAAGCGGTTCCCAAAGAGCTTTAGAACAAGGCATAATTTTCCCTGCTGGCTCCCTGGGCGGGGGACCCATCTCCAGCCGTATGGCCATTTTTGTGCCTGGCGCAGCGCCAAGTGGGAAAGGGTGGTTTTGAGGCTGAAGGCAGCAGCAAAGCCTGCAGCCCCCAGGTCTGTGGGGCTACGCAAGCGGTTCCCAAAGAGCTTTAGAACAAGGCATAGTTTTCCCTGCTGGCTCTTTGGGCGGGGGACCCATCTCCAGCCGTATGGCCATTTTTGTGCCTGGCCGGGGGCCAAGTGGGAAAGGGTGGTTTTGAGGCTGAAGGCAGCAGGAAAGCCCGCAGCCCCTAGGTCTGTGGGGCCAAGCAAGCGGTTCCCAAAGAGCTTTAGAACAAGGCATAGTTTTCCCTGCTGGCTCTTAGGGCGGGGGACCCATCTCCAGCCGTATGGCCATTTTTGAGCCTGGCGCGGCGCCAAGTGGGAAAGGGTGGTGTCGAGGCTGAAGGCAGCAGGAAAGCCCGCAGCCCCCAGGTCTGTGGGGCTACGCAAGCGGTTCCCAAAGAGCTTTAGAACAAGGCATAGTTTTCCCTGCTGGCTCTTTGGGCGGGGGACCCATCTCCAGCCGTATGGCCATTTTTGTGCCTGGCCCGGCGCCAAGTGGGAAAGGGTGGCTTTGAGGCTGAAGGCAGCAGCAAAGCCCGCAGCCCCCAGGTCTGTGGGGCTACGCAAGCGGTTCCCAAAGAGCTTTAGAACAAGGCATAGTTTTCCCTGCTGGCTCTCTGGGCGGGGGACCCATCTGCAGCCGTATGGCCATTTTTGAGCCTGGAGCAGTGCCAAGTGGGAAAGGGTGGTTTTGAGGCTGAAGGCAGCAGGAAAGCCCGCAGCCCCCAGGTCTGTGGGGCTACGCAAGCGGTTCCCAAAGAGCTTTAGAACAAGGCATAGTTTTCCCTGCTGGCTCTTTGGGCGGGGGACCCATCTCCAGCCGTATGGCCATTTTTGTGCCTGGCGCGGCGCCAAGTGGGAAAGGGTGGTGTCGAGGCTGAAGGCAGCAGGAAAGCCCGCAGCCCCCACGTCTGTGGGGCCAAGCAAGCGGTTCCCAAAGAGCTTTAGAACAAGGCATAGTTTTCCCTGCTGGCTCTTTGGGCCTGGGACCCATCTCCAGCCATAGGCCATTTTTGTGCTTGATAGGGCGCCAAGTGGGAAAGGGTGGCTTTGAGGCTGAAGGCAGCAGGAAAGCCTGCAGCCCCCAGGTCTGTGGGGCTACGCAAGCAGTTCCCAAAGAGCTTTAGAACAAGGCATAGTTTTCCCTGCTGGCTCTTTGTTCGGGGGACCCATCTCCAGCCATAGGCCATTTTTGTGCCTGGCCCGGCGCCCAGTGGGAAAGGGTGGCTTTGAGGCTTGAAGGCAGCAGGAAAGCCTGCAGCCCCCAGGTCTGTGGGGCTACGCAAGCGGTTCCCAAAGAGCTTTAGAACAAGGCATAGTTTTCCCTGCTGGCTCTCTGGGAGGGGGACCCATCTCCAGCCGTATGGCCATTTTTGAGCCTGGCGCGGCGCCAAGTGGGAAAGGGTTGTGTCGAGGCTAAAGGCAGCAGGAAAGCCCGCAGCCCCCAGGTCTGTGGGGCTACGCAAGCGGTTCCCAAAGAGCTTTAGAACAAGGCATAATTTTCCCTGCTGGCTCTTTGGGCGGGGGACCCATCTCCAGCCGTATGGCCATTTTTGTGCCTGGCGCAGCGCCAAGTGGGAAAGGGTGGTTTTGAGGCTGAAGGCAGCAGCAAAGCCTGCAGCCCCCAGGTCTGTGGGGCTACGCAAGCGGTTCCCAAAGAGCTTTAGAACAAGGCATAGTTTTCCCTGCTGGCTCTTTGGGCGGGGGACCCATCTCCAGCCGTATGGCCATTTTTGTGCCTGGCCGGGGGCCAAGTGGGAAAGGGTGGTTTTGAGGCTGAAGGCAGCAGGAAAGCCCGCAGCCCCCAGGTCTGTGGGGCTACGCAAGCGGTTCCCAAAGAGCTTTAGAACAAGGCATAGTTTTCCCTGCTGGCTCTTTGGGCGGGGGACCCATCTCCAGCCGTATGGCCATTTTTGTGCCTGGCCCGGCGCCAAGTGGGAAAGGGTGGCTTTGAGGCTGAAGGCAGCAGCAAAGCCCGCAGCCCCCAGGTCTGTGGGGCTACGCAAGCGGTTCCCAAAGAGCTTTAGAACAAGGCATAGTTTTCCCTGCTGGCTCTCTGGGCGGGGGACCCATCTGCAGCCGTATGGCCATTTTTGAGCCTGGAGCAGTGCCAAGTGGGAAAGGGTGGTTTTGAGGCTGAAGGCAGCAGGAAAGCCCGCAGCCCCCAGGTCTGTGGGGCTACGCAAGCGGTTCCCAAAGAGCTTTAGAACAAGGCATAGTTTTCCCTGCTGGCTCTTTGGGCGGGGGACCCATCTCCAGCCGTATGGCCATTTTTGTGCCTGGCGCGGCGCCAAGTGGGAAAGGGTGGTGTCGAGGCTGAAGGCAGCAGGAAAGCCCGCAGCCCCCACGTCTGTGGGGCCAAGCAAGCGGTTCCCAAAGAGCTTTAGAACAAGGCATAGTTTTCCCTGCTGGCTCTTTGGGCCTGGGACCCATCTCCAGCCATAGGCCATTTTTGTGCTTGATAGGGCGCCAAGTGGGAAAGGGTGGCTTTGAGGCTGAAGGCAGCAGGAAAGCCTGCAGCCCCCAGGTCTGTGGGGCTACGCAAGCAGTTCCCAAAGAGCTTTAGAACAAGGCATAGTTTTCCCTGCTGGCTCTTTGTTCGGGGGACCCATCTCCAGCCATAGGCCATTTTTGTGCCTGGCCCGGCGCCCAGTGGGAAAGGGTGGCTTTGAGGCTTGAAGGCAGCAGGAAAGCCTGCAGCCCCCAGGTCTGTGGGGCTACGCAAGCGGTTCCCAAAGAGCTTTAGAACAAGGCATAGTTTTCCCTGCTGGCTCTCTGGGAGGGGGACCCATCTCCAGCCGTATGGCCATTTTTGAGCCTGGCGCGGCGCCAAGTGGGAAAGGGTTGTGTCGAGGCTAAAGGCAGCAGGAAAGCCCGCAGCCCCCAGGTCTGTGGGGCTACGCAAGCGGTTCCCAAAGAGCTTTAGAACAAGGCATAATTTTCCCTGCTGGCTCTTTGGGCGGGGGACCCATCTCCAGCCGTATGGCCATTTTTGTGCCTGGCGCAGCGCCAAGTGGGAAAGGGTGGTTTTGAGGCTGAAGGCAGCAGCAAAGCCTGCAGCCCCCAGGTCTGTGGGGCTACGCAAGCGGTTCCCAAAGAGCTTTAGAACAAGGCATAGTTTTCCCTGCTGGCTCTTTGGGCGGGGGACCCATCTCCAGCCGTATGGCCATTTTTGTGCCTGGCCGGGGGCCAAGTGGGAAAGGGTGGTTTTGAGGCTGAAGGCAGCAGGAAAGCCCGCAGCCCCCAGGTCTGTGGGGCCAAGCAAGCGGTTCCCAAAGAGCTTTAGAACAAGGCATAGTTTTCCCTGCTGGCTCTTTGGGCCTGGGACCCATCTCCAGCCATAGGCCATTTTTGTGCTTGATAGGGCGCCAAGTGGGAAAGGGTTGCTTTGAGGCTGAAGACAGCAGGAAAGCCCGCAGCCCCCAGGTCTGTGGGGCTATGCAAGCGGTTCCCAAAGAGCTTTAGAACAAGGCATAGTTTTCCCTGCTGGCTCTCTGGGCGGGGGACCCATCTCCAGCCGTATGGCCATTTTTGAGCCTGGCGCGGCGCCAGGTGGGAAAGGGTGGCTTTGAGGCTGAAGGCCATTTTTGTGCCTGGCGCATTGCCAAGTGGGAAAGGGTGCTGTCGAGGCTGAAGGCAGCAGGAAAGCCCGCAGCCCCCAGGTCTGTGGGGCTATGCAAGCGGTTCCCAAAGAGCTTTAGAACAAGGCATAGTTTTCCCTGCTGGCTCTTTGGGCGGGGGACCCATCTCCAGTCGTATGGCTATTTTTATGCCTGGCGCGTTGCGTAGTGGGAAAGGGTGGTTTTGAGGCTGAAGGCAGCAGCAAAGCCTGCAGCCCCCAGGTCTGTGGGGCTACGCAAGCGGTTCCCAAAGAGCTTTAGAACAAGGCATAGTTTTCCCTGCTGGCTCTTTGGGCGGGGGACCCATCTCCAGCCGTATATCCATTTTTGTGCCTGATGCGGCGCAAAGTGGGAAAGGGTGGCTTTGAGGCTGAAGGCAGCAGGAAAGCCCGCAGCCCCCAGGTCTGTGCGGCTACGCAAGCGGTTCCCAAAGAGCTTTAGAACAAGGCATAGTTTTCCCTGCTGGCTCTTTGGGCGGGGGACCCATCTCCAGCCGTACGGCCATTTTTGTGCCTGGCGCGGCGCCAAGAGGGAAAGGGTGGTATCGAGGCTGAAGGCAGCAGGAAAGCCCGCAGCCCCCACGTCTGTGGGGCTACGCAAGCGGTTCCCAAAGAGCTTTAGAACAAGGCATAGTTTTCCCTGCTGGCTCTTTGGGCATGGGACCCATCTCCACCCATAGGCCATTTTTGTGCCTGATAGGGCGCCAAGTGGGAAAGGGTGGCTTTGAGGCTGAAGACAGCAGGAAAGCCTGCAGCCCCCAGGTCTGTGGGGCTACGCAAGCGGTTCCCAAAGAGCTTTAGAACAAGGCATAGTTTTCCCTGCTGGCTCTTTGGGTGGGGGACCCATCTCCAGCCGTATGGCTATTTTTGTGCCTGACGCGGTGCGTAGTGGCATAGGGTGGTTTTGACGCTGAAGGCAGCAGGAAAGCCCGCAGCCCCCAGGTCTGAGGGGCTACGCAAGCGGTTCCCAAAGAGCTTTAGAACAAGGCATAGTTTTCCCTGCTGGCTCTTTGGGCGGGGGACCCATCTCCAGCTGTATGGCCATTTTTGTGCCTGGCGCGGCGCCAAGTGGGTAAGGGTGGTGTCGAGGCTGAAGGCAGCAGCAAAGCCTGCAGCCCCCAGGTCTGTGGGGCCAAGCAAGCGGTTCCCAAAGAGCTTTAGAACAAGGCATAGTTTTCCCTGCTGGCTCTTTGGGCATGGGACCCATCTCCAGCCGTATGGCCATTTTTGTGCCTGGCGCGGCGCCAAGTGGGAAAGGGTGGCTTTGAGGCTGAAGGCAGCAGCAAAGCCCGCAGCCCCCAGGTCTGTGGGGCTACGCAAGCGGTTCCCAGAGACCTTTAGAACAAGGCATAGTTTTCCCTGCTGGCTCTTTGGGCATGGGACCCATCTCCAGCCATATGGCCATTTTTGTGCCTGGCCCGGCGCCAAGAGGGAAAGGGTGGTGTCGAGGCTAAAGGCAGCAGCAAAGCCTGCAGCCCCCAGGTCTGTGGGGCTACGCAAGCGGTTCCCAAAGAGCTTTAGAACAAGGCATAGTTTTCCCTGCTGGCTCTTTGGGCGGGGGACCCATCTCCAGCCGTATGGCCATTTTTGTTCATGGCGCAGCGCCAAGTGGGAAATGGTGGTATCGAGGCTGAAGGCAGCAGGAAAGCCCGCAGCCCCCACGTCTGTGGGGCTACGCAAGCGGTTCCCAAAGAGCTTTAGAACAAGGCATAGTTTTCCCTGCTGGCTCTTTGGGCATGGGACCCATCTCCACCCATAGGCCATTTTTGTGCCTGATAGGGCGCCAAGTGGGAAAGGGTGGCTTTGAGGCTGAAGACAGCAGGAAAGCCTGCAGCCCCCAGGTCTGTGGGGCTATGCAAGCGGTTCCCAAAGAGCTTTAGAACAAGGCATAGTTTTCCCTGCTGGCTCTTTGGGTGGGGGACCCATCTCCAGCCGTATGGCTATTTTTGTGCCTGACGCGGTGCGTAGTGGCATAGGGTGGTTTTGAGGCTGAAGGCAGCAGGAAAGCCCGCAGCCCCCACGTCTGTGGGGCCAAGCAAGCGGTTCCCAAAGAGCTTTAGAACAAGGCATAGTTTTCCCTGCTGGCTCTTTGGGCGGGGGACCCATCTCCAGCCGTATGGCCATTTTTGTGCCTGGCGCGGTGCGTAGTGGGAAAGGGTGGTTTTGACGCTGAAGGCAGCAGGAAAGCCCGCAGCCCCCACGTCTCTGGGGCCAAGCAAGCGGTTCCCAAAGAGCTTTAGAACAAGGCATAGTTTTCCCTGCTGGCTCTTTGGGCGGGGGACCCATCTCCAGCCGTATGGCCATTTTTGTGCCTGGCGCGGCGCCAAGTGGGAAAGGGTGGCTTTGAGGCTGAAGGCAGCAGCAAAGCCCGCAGCCCCCAGGTCTGTGGGGCTACGCAAGCGGTTCCCAAAGAGCTTTAGAACAAGGCATAGTTTTCCCTGCTGGCTCTTTGGGCGGGGGACCCATCTCCAGCCGTATGGCCATTTTTGTGCCTGATAGGGCGCCAAGTGGGAAAGGGTGGTGTCGAGGCTGAAGACAGCAGGAAAGCCTGCAGCCCCCAGGTCTGTGGGGCTACGCAAGCGGTTCCCAAAGAGCTTTAGAACAAGGCATAGTTTTCCCTGCTGGCTCTTTGGGCGGGGGACCCATCTCCAGCCGTATGGCCATTTTTGAGCCTGGCGCGGCGCCAGGTGGGAAAGGGTGGCTTTGAGGCTGAAGGCAGGAGCAAAGCCTGCAGCCCCCAGGTCTGTGGGGCTATGCAAGCGGTTCCCAAAGAGCTTTAGAACAAGGCATAGTTTTCCCTGCTGGCTCTTAGGGCGGGGGACCCATCTCCAGCCGTATGGCCATTTTTGAGCCTGGCGCAGCGCCAAGTGGGAAAGGGTGGTGTCGAGGCTGAAGACAGCAGGAAAGCCCGCAGCCCCCAGGTCTGTGGGGCTACGCAAGCGGTTCCCAAAGAGCTTTAGAACAATGCATAGTTTTCCCTGCTCGCTCTTTGGGCGGGGGACCCATCTCCAGCCGTATGGCCATTTTTGTGCCTGGCGAAGCCCCAAGAGGGAAAGGGTGGCTTTGAATCTGAAGGCAGCAGCAAAGACTGCAGCCCCCAGGTCTGTGGGGCCAAGCAAGCGGTTCCCAAAGAGCTTTAGAACAAGGCATAGTTTTCCCTGCTGGCTCTTTGGGCGGGGGACCCATCTCCAGCCGTATGGCCATTTTTGTGCCTGGCCCGGCGCCAAGTGGGAAAGGGTGGCTTTGAGGCTGAAGGCAGCAGCAAAGCCCGCAGCCCCCAGGTGTGTGGGGCTACGCAAGCGGTTCCCAAAGAGCTTTAGAACAAGGCATGGTTTTCCCTGCTGGCTCTTTGGGCGGGGGACCCATCTCCAGCCGTATATCCATTTTTGTGCCTGATGCGGCGCAAAGTGGGAAAGGGTGGCTTTGAGGCTGAAGGCAGCAGGAAAGCCCGCAGCCCCCAGGTCTGTGCGGCTACGCAAGCGGTTCCCAAAGAGCTTTAGAACAAGGCATAGTTTTCCCTGCTGGCTCTTTGGGCGGGGGACCCATCTCCAGCCGTACGGCCATTTTTGTGCCTGGCGCGGCGCCAAGAGGGAAAGGGTGGTATCGAGGCTGAAGGCAGCAGGAAAGCCCGCAGCCCCCACGTCTGTGGGGCTACGCAAGCGGTTCCCAAAGAGCTTTAGAACAAGGCATAGTTTTCCCTGCTGGCTCTTTGGGCATGGGACCCATCTCCAGCCATAGGCCATTTTTGTGCCTGATAGGGCGCCAAGTGGGAAAGGGTGGCTTTGAGGCTGAAGACAGCAGGAAAGCCTGCAGCCCCCAGGTCTGTGGGGCTACGCAAGCGGTTCCCAAAGAGCTTTAGAACAAGGCATAGTTTTCCCTGCTGGCTCTTTGGGTGGGGGACCCATCTCCAGCCGTATGGCTATTTTTGTGCCTGACGCGGTGCGTAGTGGCATAGGGTGGTTTTGACGCTGAAGGCAGCAGGAAAGCCCGCAGCCCCCAGGTCTGAGGGGCTACGCAAGCGGTTCCCAAAGAGCTTTAGAACAAGGCATAGTTTTCCCTGCTGGCTCTTTGGGCGGGGGACCCATCTCCAGCCGTATGGCCATTTTTGTGCCTGGCGCGGCGCCAAGTGGGTAAGGGTGGTGTCGAGGCTGAAGGCAGCAGCAAGCCTGCAGCCCCCAGGTCTGTGGGGCCAAGCAAGCGGTTCCCAAAGAGCTTTAGAACAAGGCATAGTTTTCCCTGCTGGCTCTTTGGGCATGGGACCCATCTCCAGCCGTATGGCCATTTTTGTGCCTGGCGCGGCGCCAAGTGGGAAAGGGTGGCTTTGAGGCTGAAGGCAGCAGCAAAGCCCGCAGCCCCCAGGTCTGTGGGGCTACGCAAGCGGTTCCCAGAGACCTTTAGAACAAGGCATAGTTTTCCCTGCTGGCTCTTTGGGCATGGGACCCATCTCCAGCCATATGGCCATTTTTGTGCCTGGCCCGGCGCCAAGAGGGAAAGGGTGGTGTCGAGGCTAAAGGCAGCAGGAAAGCCCGCAGCCCCCAGGTCTGTGCGGCTACGCAAGCGGTTCCCAAAGAGCTTTAGAACAAGGCATAGTTTTCCCTGCTGGCTCTTTGGGCGGGGGACTCATCTCCAGCCGTATGGCCATTTTTGTGCATGGCGCAGCGCCAAGTGGGAAATGGTGGTATCGAGGCTGAAGGCAGCAGGAAAGCCCGCAGCCCCCACGTCTGTGGGGCTACGCAAGCGGTTCCCAAAGAGCTTTAGAACAAGGCATAGTTTTCCCTGCTGGCTCTTTGGGCATGGGACCCATCTCCACCCATAGGCCATTTTTGTGCCTGATAGGGCGCCAAGTGGGAAAGGGTGGCTTTGAGGCTGAAGACAGCAGGAAAGCCTGCAGCCCCCAGGTCTGTGGGGCTATGCAAGCGGTTCCCAAAGAGCTTTAGAACAAGGCATAGTTTTCCCTGCTGGCTCTTTGGGTGGGGGACCCATCTCCAGCCGTATGGCTATTTTTGTGCCTGACGCGGTGCGTAGTGGCATAGGGTGGTTTTGAGGCTGAAGGCAGCAGGAAAGCCCGCAGCCCCCACGTCTGTGGGGCCAAGCAAGCGGTTCCCAAAGAGCTTTAGAACAAGGCATAGTTTTCCCTGCTGGCTCTTTGGGCGGGGGACCCATCTCCAGCCGTATGGCTATTTTTGTGCCTGACGCGGTGCGTAGTGGCATAGGGTGGTTTTGAGGCTGAAGGCAGCAGGAAAGCCCGCAGCCCCCACGTCTCTGGGGCCAAGCAAGCGGTTCCCAAAGAGCTTTAGAACAAGGCATAGTTTTCCCTGCTGGCTCTTTGGGCATGGGACCCATCTCCAGCCATAGGCCATTTTTGTGCCTGGCGCGGCGCCAAGTGGGAAAGGGTGGCTTTGAGGCTGAAGGCAGCAGCAAAGCCCGCAGCCCCCAGGTCTGTGGGGCTACGCAAGCGGTTCCCAAAGAGCTTTAGAACAAGGCATAGTTTTCCCTGCTGGCTCTTTGGGCGGGGGACCCATCTCCAGCCGTATGGCCATTTTTGTGCCTGATAGGGCGCCAAGTGGGAAAGGGTGGTGTCGAGGCTGAAGACAGCAGGAAAGCCTGCAGCCCCCAGGTCTGTGGGGCTACGCAAGCGGTTCCCAAAGAGCTTTAGAACAAGGCATAGTTTTCCCTGCTGGCTCTTTGGGCGGGGGACCCATCTCCAGCCGTATGGCCATTTTTGAGCCTGGCGCGGCGCCAGGTGGGAAAGGGTGGCTTTGAGGCTGAAGGCAGGAGCAAAGCCTGCAGCCCCCAGGTCTGTGGGGCTATGCAAGCGGTTCCCAAAGAGCTTTAGAACAAGGCATAGTTTTCCCTGCTGGCTCTTAGGGCGGGGGACCCATCTCCAGCCGTATGGCCATTTTTGAGCCTGGCGCAGCGCCAAGTGGGAAAGGGTGGCTTTGAGGCTGAAGGCAGCAGGAAAGCCCGCAGCCCCCAGGTCTGTGGGGCTACGCAAGCGGTTCCCAAAGAGCTTTAGAACAATGCATAGTTTTCCCTGCTCGCTCTTTGGGCGGGGGACCCATCTCCAGCCGTATGGCCATTTTTGTGCCTGGCGAAGCCCCAAGAGGGAAAGGGTGGCTTTGAATCTGAAGGCAGCAGGAAAGCCCGCAGCCCCCAGGTCTGTGGGGCTACGCAAGCGGTTCCCAAAGAGCTTTAGAACAAGGCATAGTTTTCCCTGCTGGCTCTTTTGGCAGGGGACCCATCTCCAGCCGTATGGCCATTTTTGAGCCTGGAGCAGTGCCAAGTGGGAAAGGGTGGTTTTGAGGGTGAAGGCAGCAGGAAAGCCCGCAGCCCCCAGGTCTGTGGGGATACGCAAGCGGTTCCCAAAGAGCTTTAGAACAAGGCATAGTTTTCCCTGCTGGCTCTTTGGGCGGGGGACCCATCTCCAGCCGTATGGCCATTTTTGTGCCTGGCGCGGCGCCAAGTGGGAAAGGGTGGTGTCGAGGCTGAAGGCAGCAGGAAAGCCCGCAGCCCCCACGTCTGTGGGGCCAAGCAAGCGGTTCCCAAAGAGCTTTAGAACAAGGCATAGTTTTCCCTGCTGGCTCTTTGGGCCTGGGACCCATGTCCAGCCATAGGCCATTTTTGTGCATGGCGCAGCGCCAAGTGGGAAAGGGTGGCTTTGAGGCTGAAGGCAGCAGGAAAGCCTGCAGCCCCCAGGTCTGTGGGGCTACGCAAGCAGTTCCCAAAGAGCTTTAGAACAAGGCATAGTTTTCCCTGCTGGCTCTTTGGGCGGGGGACCCATCTCCAGCCATAGGCCATTTTTGTGCCTGGCCCGGCGCCCAGTGGGAAAGGGTGGTTTTGAGGCTGAAGGCAGCAGCAAAGCCTGCAGCCCCCAGGTCTGTGGGGCTACGCAAGCGGTTCCCAAAGAGCTTTAGAACAAGGCATAGTTTTCCCTGCTGGCTCTTTGGGCGGGGGACCCATCTCCAGCCGTATGGCCATTTTTGTGCCTGGCCGGGGGCCAATTGGGAAAGGGTGGTTTTGAGGCTGAAGGCAGCAGGAAAGCCCGCAGCCCCCAGGTGTGTGGGGCTACGCAAGCGGTTCCCAAAGAGCTTTAGAACAAGGCATAGTTTTCCCTGCTGGCTCTTTGGGCATGGGACCCATCTCCAGCCATAGGCCATTTTTGTGCTTGATAGGGCGCCAAGTGGGAAAGGGTTGCTTTGAGGCTGAAGACAGCAGGAAAGCCCGCAGCCCCCAGGTCTGTGGGGCTACGCAAGCGGTTCCCAAAGAGCTTTAGAACAAGGCATAGTTTTCCCTGCTGGCTCTCTGGGCGGGGGACCCATCTCCAGCCGTATGGCCATTTTTGAGCCTGGCGCGGCGCCAGGTGGGAAAGGGTGGCTTTGAGGCTGAAGGCAGGAGCAAAGCCTGCAGCCCCCAGGTCTGTGGTGCTACGCAAGCGGTTCCCAAAGAGCTTTAGAACAAGGCATAGTTTTCCCAGCTGGCTCTTAGGGCATGGGACCCATCTCCAGCCATAGGCCATTTTTGTGCCTGGCGCGAAGCCAAGTGGGAAAGGGTGCTGTCGAGGCTGAAGGCAGCAGGAAAGCCCGCAGCCCCAAGGTCTGTGGGGCTACGCAAGCGGTTCCCAAAGAGCTTTAGAACAAGGCATAGTTTTCCCTGCTGGCTCTTTGGGCGGGGGACCCATCTCCAGTCGTATGGCTATTTTTATGCCTGGCGTGTTGCGTAGTGGGAAAGGGTGGTTTTGAGGCTGAAGGCAGCAGGAAAGCCTGCAGCCCCCAGGTCTGTGGGGCTACGCAAGCGGTTCCCAAAGAGCTTTAGAACAAGGCATAGTTTTCCCTGCTGGCTCTTTGGGCGGGGGACCCATCTCCAGCCGTATGGCCATTTTTGTGCCTGGCCGGGGGCCAAGTGGGAAAGGGTGGTTTTGAGGCTGAAGGCAGCAGGAAAGCCTGCAGCCCCCAGGTCTGTGGGGCTATGCAAGCGGTTCCCAAAGAGCTTTAGAACAAGGCATAGTTTTCCCTGCTGGCTCTTTGGGCATGGGACCCATCTCCAGCCATAGGCCATTTTTGTGCTTGACAGGGCGCCAAGTGGGAAAGGGTGGTGTCGAGGCTGAAGGCAGCAGGAAAGCCCGCAGCCCCCAGGTCTGTGCGGCTACGCAAGCGGTTCCCAAAGAGCTTTAGAACAAGGCATAATTTTCCCTGCTGGCTCTTTGGGCGGGGGACCCATCTCCAGCCGTATGGCCATTTTTGTGCCTGGCGCGGCGCCAAGAGGGAAAGGGTGGTGTCGAGGCTAAAGGCAGCAGGAAAGCCCGCAGCCCCCAGGTCTGTGGGGCTACGCAAGCAGTTCCCAAAGAGCTTTAGAACAAGGCATAGTTTTCCCTGCTGGCTCTTTGGGCATGGGACCCATCTCCAGCCGTATGGCCATTTTTGTGCATGGCGCAGCGCCAAGTGGGAAAGGGTGTCTTTGAGGCTGAAGGCAGCAGGAAAGCCCGCAGCCCCCAGGTCTGTGGGGCCAAGCAAGCGGTTCCCAAAGAGCTTTAGAACAAGGCATAGTTTTCCCTGCTGGCTCTTTGGGCATGGGACCCATCTCCACCCATAGGCCATTTTTGTGCCTGATAGGGCGCCAAGTGAGAAAGGGTGGCTTTGAGGCTAAAGACAGCAGGAAAGCCTGCAGCCCCCAGGTCTGTGGGGCTACGCAAGCGGTTCCCAAAGAGCTTTAGAACAAGACATAGTTTTCCCTGCTGGCTCTTTGGGTGGGGGACCCATCTCCAGCCGTATGGCTATTTTTGGGCCTGACGCGGTGCGTAGTGGCATAGGGTGGTTTTGAGGCTGAAGGCAGCAGGAAAGCCCGCAGCCCCCACGTCTGTGGGGCCAAGCAAGCGGTTCCCAAAGAGCTTTAGAACAAGGCATAGTTTTCCCTGCTGGCTCTTTGGGCAGGGGACCCATCTCCAGCCGTATGGCCATTTTTGTGCCTGGCGCGGTGCGTAGTGGGAAAGGGTGGTTTTGACGCTGAAGGCAGCAGGAAAGCCCGCAGCCCCCAGGTCTGTGGGGCTACGCAAGCGGTTCACCAAAGAGCTTTAGAACAAGGCATAGTTTTCCCTGCTGGCTCTTTGGGCAGGGGACCCATCTCCAGCCGTATGGCCATTTTTGTCCCTGGCCCGGCGCCAAGTGGGAAAGGGTGGTGTTGAGGCTGAAGGCAGCAGCAAAGACTGCAGCCCCCAGGTCTGTGGGGCCAAGCAAGCGGTTCCCAAAGAGCTTTAGAACAAGGCATAGTTTTCCCTGCTGGCTCTTTGGGCGGGGGACCCATCTCCAGCCGTATGGCCATTTTTGTGCCTGGCGCGGCGCCAAGTGGGAAAGGGTGGCTTTGAGGCTGAAGGCAGCAGCAAAGCCCGCAGCCCCCAGGTCTGTGGGGCTACGCAAGCGGTTCCCAAAGAGCTTTAGAACAAGGCATAGTTTTCCCTGCTGGCTCTTTGGGCATGGGACCCATCTCCAGCCATATGGCCATTTTTGTGCCTGGCGCGGCGCCAAGAGGGAAAGGGTGGTGTCGAGGCTAAAGGCAGCAGGAAAGCCTGCAGCCCCCACGTCTGTGGGGCTACGCAAGCGGTTCCCAAAGAGCTTTAGAACAAGGCATAGTTTTCCCTGCTGGCTCTTTGGGCGGGGGACCCATCTCCAGCCGTATGGCCATTTTTGTGCATGGCGCAGCGCCAAGTGGGAAATGGTGGTATCGAGGCTGAAGGCAGCAGGAAAGCCCGCAGCCCCCACGTCTGTGGGGCTACGCAAGCGGTTCCCAAAGAGCTTTAGAACAAGGCATAGTTTTCCCTGCTGGCTCTTTGGGCATGGGACCCATCTCCACCCATAGGCCATTTTTGTGCCTGATAGGGCGCCAAGTGGGAAAGGGTGGCTTTGAGGCTGAAGACAGCAGGAAAGCCTGCAGCCCCCAGGTCTGTGGGGCTACGCAAGCGGTTCCCAAAGAGCTTTAGAACAAGGCATAGTTTTCCCTGCTGGCTCTTTGGGTGGGGGACCCATCTCCAGCCGTATGGCTATTTTTGTGCCTGACGCGGTGCGTAGTGGCATAGGGTGGTTTTGAGGCTGAAGGCAGCAGGAAAGCCCGCAGCCCCCACGTCTGTGGGGCCAAGCAAGCGGTTCCCAAAGAGCTTTAGAACAAGGCATAGTTTTCCCTGCTGGCTCTTTGGGCGGGGGACCCATCTCCAGCCGTATGGCCATTTTTGTGCCTGGCGCGGTGCGTAGTGGGAAAGGGTGGTTTTGACGCTGAAGGCAGCAGGAAAGCCCGCAGCCCCCAGGTCTGTGGGGCTACGCAAGCGGTTCCCAAAGAGCTTTAGAACAAGGCATAGTTTTCCCTGCTGGCTCTTTGGGCGGGGGACCCATCTCCAGCCGTATGGCCATTTTTGTGCCTGGCGCGGTGCGTAGTGGGAAAGGGTGGTGTTGAGGCTGAAGGCAGCAGCAAAGACTGCAGCCCCCAGGTCTGTGGGGCCAAGCAAGCGGTTCCCAAAGAGCTTTAGAACAAGGCATAGTTTTCCCTGCTGGCTCTTTGGGCGGGGGACCCATCTCCAGCCGTATGGCCATTTTTGTGCCTGGCCCGGCGCCAAGTGGGAAAGGGTGGCTTTGAGGCTGAAGGCAGCAGCAAAGCCCGCAGCCCCCAGGTCTGTGGGGCTACGCAAGCGGTTCCCAAAGAGCTTTAGAACAAGGCATAGTTTTCCCTGCTGGCTCTTTGGGCGGGGGACCCATCTCCAGCCGTATGGCCATTTTTGAGCCTGGAGCAGTGCCAAGTGGGAAAGGGTGGTTTTGAGGGTGAAGGCAGCAGGAAAGCCCGCAGCCCCCAGGTCTGTGGGGATACGCAAGCGGTTCCCAAAGAGCTTTAGAACAAGGCATAGTTTTCCCTGCTGGCTCTTTGGGCGGGGGACCCATCTCCAGCCGTATGGCCATTTTTGTGCCTGGCGCGGCGCCAAGTGGGAAAGGGTGGTGTCGAGGCTGAAGGCAGCAGGAAAGCCCGCAGCCCCCACGTCTGTGGGGCCAAGCAAGCGGTTCCCAAAGAGCTTTAGAACAAGGCATAGTTTTCCCTGCTGGCTCTTTGGGCCTGGGACCCATCTCCAGCCATAGGCCATTTTTGTGCTTGATAGGGCGCCAAGTGGGAAAGGGTGGCTTTGAGGCTGAAGGCAGCAGGAAAGCCTGCAGCCCCCAGGTCTGTGGGGCTACGCAAGCAGTTCCCAAAGAGCTTTAGAACAAGGCATAGTTTTCCCTGCTGGCTCTTTGTTCGGGGGACCCATCTCCAGCCATAGGCCATTTTTGTGCCTGGCCCGGCGCCCAGTGGGAAAGGGTGGTTTTGAGGCTGAAGGCAGCAGCAAAGCCTGCAGCCCCCAGGTCTGTGGGGCTACGCAAGCGGTTCCCAAAGAGCTTTAGAACAAGGCATAGTTTTCCCTGCTGGCTCTTTGGGCGGGGGACCCATCTCCAGCCGTATGGCCATTTTTGTGCCTGGCCGGGGGCCAATTGGGAAAGGGTGGTTTTGAGGCTGAAGGCAGCAGGAAAGCCCGCAGCCCCCAGGTGTGTGGGGCTACGCAAGTGGTTCCCAAAGAGCTTTAGAACAAGGCATAGTTTTCCCTGCTGGCTCTTTGGGCATGGGACCCATCTCCAGCCATAGGCCATTTTTGTGCTTGATAGGGCGCCAAGTGGGAAAGGGTTGCTTTGAGGCTGAAGACAGCAGGAAAGCCCGCAGCCCCCAGGTCTGTGGGGCTACGCAAGCGGTTCCCAAAGAGCTTTAGAACAAGGCATAGTTTTCCCTGCTGGCTCTCTGGGCGGGGGACCCATCTCCAGCCATATGGCCATTTTTGAGCCTGGCGCGGCGCCAGGTGGGAAAGGGTGGCTTTGAGGCTGAAGGCAGGAGCAAAGCCTGCAGCCCCCAGGTCTGTGGTGCTACGCAAGCGGTTCCCAAAGAGCTTTAGAACAAGGCATAGTTTTCCCAGCTGGCTCTTAGGGCATGGGACCCATCTCCAGCCATAGGCCATTTTTGTGCCTGGCGCGAAGCCAAGTGGGAAAGGGTGCTGTCGAGGCTGAAGGCAGCAGGAAAGCCCGCAGCCCCAAGGTCTGTGGGGCTACGCAAGCGGTTCCCAAAGAGCTTTAGAACAAGGCATAGTTTTCCCTGCTGGCTCTTTGGGCGGGGGACCCATCTCCAGTCGTATGGCTATTTTTATGCCTGGCGTGTTGCGTAGTGGGAAAGGGTGGTTTTGAGGCTGAAGGCAGCAGGAAAGCCTGCAGCCCCCAGGTCTGTGGGGCTACGCAAGCGGTTCCCAAAGAGCTTTAGAACAAGGCATAGTTTTCCCTGCTGGCTCTTTGGGCGGGGGACCCATCTCCAGCCGTATGGCCATTTTTGTGCCTGGCCGGGGGCCAAGTGGGAAAGGGTGGTTTTGAGGCTGAAGGCAGCAGGAAAGCCCGCAGCCCCCACGTGTGTGGGGCTACGCAAGCGGTTCCCAAAGAGCTTTAGAACAAGGCATAGTTTTCCCTGCTGGCTCTTTGGGCATGGGACCCATCTCCAGCCATAGGCCATTTTTGTGCTTGATAGGGCGCCAAGTGGGAAAGGGTGGTGTCGAGGCTGAAGGCAGCAGGAAAGCCCGCAGCCCCCAGGTCTGTGCGGCTACGCAAGCGGTTCCCAAAGAGCTTTAGAACAAGGCATAATTTTCCCTGCTGGCTCTTTGGGCGGGGGACCCATCTCCAGCCGTACGGCCATTTTTGTGCCTGGCGCGGCGCCAAGAGGGAAAGGGTGGTGTCGAGGCTAAAGGCAGCAGGAAAGCCCGCAGCCCCCAGGTCTGTGGGGCTACGCAAGCAGTTCCCAAAGAGCTTTAGAACAAGGCATAGTTTTCCCTGCTGGCTCTTTGGGCGGGGGACCCATCTCCAGCCGTATGGCCATTTTTGTGCATGGCGCAGCGCCAAGTGGGAAAGGGTGGCTTTGAGGCTGAAGGCAGCAGGAAAGCCCGCAGCCCCCAGGTCTGTGGGGCTACGCAAGCGGTTCCCAAAGAGCTTTAGAACAAGGCATAGTTTTCCCTGCTGGCTCTTTGGGCATGGGACCCATCTCCACCCATAGGCCATTTTTGTGCCTGATAGGGCGCCAAGTGAGAAAGGGTGGCTTTGAGGCTGAAGACAGCAGGAAAGCCTGCAGCCCCCAGGTCTGTGGGGCTACGCAAGCGGTTCCCAAAGAGCTTTAGAACAAGGCATAGTTTTCCCTGCTGGCTCTTTGGGTGGGGGACCCATCTCCAGCCGTATGGCTATTTTTGTGCCTGACGCGGTGCGTAGTGGCATAGGGTGGTTTTGAGGCTGAAGGCAGCAGGAAAGCCCGCAGCCCCCACGTCTGTGGGGCCAAGCAAGCGGTTCACCAAAGAGCTTTAGAACAAGGCATAGTTTTCCCTGCTGGCTCTTTGGGCAGGGGACCCATCTCCAGCCGTATGGCCATTTTTGTCCCTGGCCCGGCGCCAAGTGGGAAAGGGTGGTGTTGAGGCTGAAGGCAGCAGCAAAGACTGCAGCCCCCAGGTCTGTGGGGCCAAGCAAGCGGTTCCCAAAGAGCTTTAGAACAAGGCATAGTTTTCCCTGCTGGCTCTTTGGGCGGGGGACCCATCTCCAGCCGTATGGCCATTTTTGTGCCTGATAGGGCGCCAAGTGGGAAAGGGTGGCTTTGAGGCTGAAGGCAGCAGCAAAGCCCGCAGCCCCCAGGTCTGTGGGGCTACGCAAGCGGTTCCCAAAGAGCTTTAGAACAAGGCATAGTTTTCCCTGCTGGCTCTTTGGGCATGGGACCCATCTCCAGCCATATGGCCATTTTTGTGCCTGGCGCGGCGCCAAGAGGGAAAGGGTGGTGTCGAGGCTAAAGGCAGCAGGAAAGCCTGCAGCCCCCACGTCTGGGGGGCTACGCAAGCGGTTCCCAAAGAGCTTTAGAACAAGGCATAGTTTTCCCTGCTGGCTCTTTGGGCGGGGGACCCATCTCCAGCCGTATGGCCATTTTTGTGCATGGCGCAGCGCCAAGTGGGAAATGGTGGTATCGAGGCTGAAGGCAGCAGGAAAGCCCGCAGCCCCCAGGTCTGTGGGGCTACGCAAGCGGTTCCCAAAGAGCTTTAGAACAAGGCATAGTTTTCCCTGCTGGCTCTTTGGGCATGGGACCCATCTCCACCCATAGGCCATTTTTGTGCCTGATAGGGCGCCAAGTGAGAAAGGGTGGCTTTGAGGCTAAAGACAGCAGGAAAGCCTGCAGCCCCCAGGTCTGTGGGGCTACGCAAGCGGTTCCCAAAGAGCTTTAGAACAAGACATAGTTTTCCCTGCTGGCTCTTTGGGTGGGGGACCCATCTCCAGCCGTATGGCTATTTTTGTGCCTGACGCGGTGCGTAGTGGCATAGGGTGGTTTTGAGGCTGAAGGCAGCAGGAAAGCCCGCAGCCCCCACGTCTGTGGGGCCAAGCAAGCGGTTCCCAAAGAGCTTTAGAACAAGGCATAGTTTTCCCTGCTGGCTCTTTGGGCAGGGGACCCATCTCCAGCCGTATGGCCATTTTTGTGCCTGGCGCGGTGCGTAGTGGGAAAGGGTGGTTTTGACGCTGAAGGCAGCAGGAAAGCCCGCAGCCCCCAGGTCTGTGGGGCTACGCAAGCGGTTCACCAAAGAGCTTTAGAACAAGGCATAGTTTTCCCTGCTGGCTCTTTGGGCAGGGGACCCATCTCCAGCCGTATGGCCATTTTTGTCCCTGGCCCGGCGCCAAGTGGGAAAGGGTGGTGTTGAGGCTGAAGGCAGCAGCAAAGACTGCAGCCCCCAGGTCTGTGGGGCCAAGCAAGCGGTTCCCAAAGAGCTTTAGAACAAGGCATAGTTTTCCCTGCTGGCTCTTTGGGCGGGGGACCCATCTCCAGCCGTATGGCCATTTTTGTGCCTGGCGCGGCGCCAAGTGGGAAAGGGTGGCTTTGAGGCTGAAGGCAGCAGCAAAGCCCGCAGCCCCCAGGTCTGTGGGGCTACGCAAGCGGTTCCCAAAGAGCTTTAGAACAAGGCATAGTTTTCCCTGTTGGCTCTTTGGGCATGGGACCCATCTCCAGCCATATGGCCATTTTTGTGCCTGGCGCGGCGCCAAGAGGGAAAGGGTGGTGTCGAGGCTAAAGGCAGCAGGAAAGCCTGCAGCCCCCACGTCTGTGGGGCTACGCAAGCGGTTCCCAAAGAGCTTTAGAACAAGGCATAGTTTTCCCTGCTGGCTCTTTGGGCGGGGGACCCATCTCCAGCCGTATGGCCATTTTTGTGCATGGCGCAGCGCCAAGTGGGAAATGGTGGTATCGAGGCTGAAGGCAGCAGGAAAGCCCGCAGCCCCCAGGTCTGTGGGGCTACGCAAGCGGTTCCCAAAGAGCTTTAGAACAAGGCATAGTTTTCCCTGCTGGCTCTTTGGGCATGGGACCCATCTCCACCCATAGGCCATTTTTGTGCCTGATAGGGCGCCAAGTGGGAAAGGGTGGCTTTGAGGCTGAAGACAGCAGGAAAGCCCGCAGCCCCCAGGTCTGTGGGGCTACGCAAGCGGTTCCCAAAGAGCTTTAGAACAAGGCATAGTTTTCCCTGCTGGCTCTTTGGGTGGGGGACCCATCTCCAGCCGTATGGCTATTTTTGTGCCTGACGCGGTGCGTAGTGGCATAGGGTGGTTTTGAGGCTGAAGGCAGCAGGAAAGCCCGCAGCCCCCACGTCTGTGGGGCCAAGCAAGCGGTTCCCAAAGAGCTTTAGAACAAGGCATAGTTTTCCCTGCTGGCTCTTTGGGCGGGGGACCCATCTCCAGCCGTATGGCCATTTTTGTGCCTGGCGCGGTGCGTAGTGGGAAAGGGTGGTTTTGACGCTGAAGGCAGCAGGAAAGCCCGCAGCCCCCAGGTCTGTGGGGCTACGCAAGCGGTTCCCAAAGAGCTTTAGAACAAGGCATAGTTTTCCCTGCTGGCTCTTTGGGCGGGGGACCCATCTCCAGCCGTATGGCCATTTTTGTGCCTGGCGCGGTGCGTAGTGGGAAAGGGTGGTGTTGAGGCTGAAGGCAGCAGCAAAGACTGCAGCCCCCAGGTCTGTGGGGCCAAGCAAGCGGTTCCCAAAGAGCTTTAGAACAAGGCATAGTTTTCCCTGCTGGCTCTTTGGGCGGGGGACCCATCTCCAGCCGTATGGCCATTTTTGTGCCTGGCCCGGCGCCAAGTGGGAAAGGGTGGCTTTGAGGCTGAAGGCAGCAGCAAAGCCCGCAGCCCCCAGGTCTGTGGGGCTACGCAAGCGGTTCCCAAAGAGCTTTAGAACAAGGCATAGTTTTCCCTGCTGGCTCTTTGGGCGGGGGACCCATCTCCAGCCGTATGGCCATTTTTGAGCCTGGAGCAGTGCCAAGTGGGAAAGGGTGGTTTTGAGGGTGAAGGCAGCAGGAAAGCCCGCAGCCCCCAGGTCTGTGGGGATACGCAAGCGGTTCCCAAAGAGCTTTAGAACAAGGCATAGTTTTCCCTGCTGGCTCTTTGGGCGGGGGACCCATCTCCAGCCGTATGGCCATTTTTGTGCCTGGCGCGGCGCCAAGTGGGAAAGGGTGGTGTCGAGGCTGAAGGCAGCAGGAAAGCCTGCAGCCCCCACGTCTGTGGGGCCAAGCAAGCGGTTCCCAAAGAGCTTTAGAACAAGGCATAGTTTTCCCTGCTGGCTCTTTGGGCCTGGGACCCATCTCCAGCCATAGGCCATTTTTGTGCTTGATAGGGCGCCAAGTGGGAAAGGGTGGCTTTGAGGCTAAAGACAGCAGGAAAGCCTGCAGCCCCCAGGTCTGTGGGGCTACGCAAGCAGTTCCCAAAGAGCTTTAGAACAAGGCATAGTTTTCCCTGCTGGCTCTTTGTTCGGGGGACCCATCTCCAGCCATAGGCCATTTTTGTGCCTGGCCCGGCGCCCAGTGGGAAAGGGTGGTTTTGAGGCTGAAGGCAGCAGCAAAGCCTGCAGCCCCCAGGTCTGTGGGGCTACGCAAGCGGTTCCCAAAGAGCTTTAGAACAAGGCATAGTTTTCCCTGCTGGCTCTTTGGGCGGGGGACCCATCTCCAGCCGTATGGCCATTTTTGTGCCTGGCCGGGGGCCAATTGGGAAAGGGTGGTTTTGAGGCTGAAGGCAGCAGGAAAGCCCGCAGCCCCCAGGTGTGTGGGGCTACGCAAGTGGTTCCCAAAGAGCTTTAGAACAAGGCATAGTTTTCCCTGCTGGCTCTTTGGGCATGGGACCCATCTCCAGCCATAGGCCATTTTTGTGCTTGATAGGGCGCCAAGTGGGAAAGGGTTGCTTTGAGGCTGAAGACAGCAGGAAAGCCCGCAGCCCCCAGGTCTGTGGGGCTACGCAAGCGGTTCCCAAAGAGCTTTAGAACAAGGCATAGTTTTCCCTGCTGGCTCTCTGGGCGGGGGACCCATCTCCAGCCATATGGCCATTTTTGAGCCTGGCGCGGCGCCAGGTGGGAAAGGGTGGCTTTGAGGCTGAAGGCAGGAGCAAAGCCTGCAGCCCCCAGGTCTGTGGTGCTACGCAAGCGGTTCCCAAAGAGCTTTAGAACAAGGCATAGTTTTCCCAGCTGGCTCTTAGGGCATGGGACCCATCTCCAGCCATAGGCCATTTTTGTGCCTGGCGCGAAGCCAAGTGGGAAAGGGTGCTGTCGAGGCTGAAGGCAGCAGGAAAGCCCGCAGCCCCAAGGTCTGTGGGGCTACGCAAGCGGTTCCCAAAGAGCTTTAGAACAAGGCATAGTTTTCCCTGCTGGCTCTTTGGGCGGGGGACCCATCTCCAGTCGTATGGCTATTTTTATGCCTGGCGTGTTGCGTAGTGGGAAAGGGTGGTTTTGAGGCTGAAGGCAGCAGGAAAGCCTGCAGCCCCCAGGTCTGTGGGGCTACGCAAGCGGTTCCCAAAGAGCTTTAGAACAAGGCATAGTTTTCCCTGCTGGCTCTTTGGGCGGGGGACCCATCTCCAGCCGTATGGCCATTTTTGTGCCTGGCCGGGGGCCAAGTGGGAAAGGGTGGTTTTGAGGCTGAAGGCAGCAGGAAAGCCCGCAGCCCCCACGTGTGTGGGGCTACGCAAGCGGTTCCCAAAGAGCTTTAGAACAAGGCATAGTTTTCCCTGCTGGCTCTTTGGGCATGGGACCCATCTCCAGCCATAGGCCATTTTTGTGCTTGATAGGGCGCCAAGTGGGAAAGGGTGGTGTCGAGGCTGAAGGCAGCAGGAAAGCCCGCAGCCCCCAGGTCTGTGCGGCTACGCAAGCGGTTCCCAAAGAGCTTTAGAACAAGGCATAATTTTCCCTGCTGGCTCTTTGGGCGGGGGACCCATCTCCAGCCGTACGGCCATTTTTGTGCCTGGCGCGGCGCCAAGAGGGAAAGGGTGGTGTCGAGGCTAAAGGCAGCAGGAAAGCCCGCAGCCCCCAGGTCTGTGGGGCTACGCAAGCAGTTCCCAAAGAGCTTTAGAACAAGGCATAGTTTTCCCTGCTGGCTCTTTGGGCGGGGGACCCATCTCCAGCCGTATGGCCATTTTTGTGCATGGCGCAGCGCCAAGTGGGAAAGGGTGGCTTTGAGGCTGAAGGCAGCAGGAAAGCCCGCAGCCCCCAGGTCTGTGGGGCTACGCAAGCGGTTCCCAAAGAGCTTTAGAACAAGGCATAGTTTTCCCTGCTGGCTCTTTGGGCATGGGACCCATCTCCACCCATAGGCCATTTTTGTGCCTGATAGGGCGCCAAGTGAGAAAGGGTGGCTTTGAGGCTGAAGACAGCAGGAAAGCCTGCAGCCCCCAGGTCTGTGGGGCTACGCAAGCGGTTCCCAAAGAGCTTTAGAACAAGGCATAGTTTTCCCTGCTGGCTCTTTGGGTGGGGGACCCATCTCCAGCCGTATGGCTATTTTTGTGCCTGACGCGGTGCGTAGTGGCATAGGGTGGTTTTGAGGCTGAAGGCAGCAGGAAAGCCCGCAGCCCCCACGTCTGTGGGGCCAAGCAAGCGGTTCACCAAAGAGCTTTAGAACAAGGCATAGTTTTCCCTGCTGGCTCTTTGGGCAGGGGACCCATCTCCAGCCGTATGGCCATTTTTGTCCCTGGCCCGGTGCCAAGTGGGAAAGGGTGGTGTTGAGGCTGAAGGCAGCAGCAAAGACTGCAGCCCCCAGGTCTGTGGGGCCAAGCAAGCGGTTCCCAAAGAGCTTTAGAACAAGGCATAGTTTTCCCTGCTGGCTCTTTGGGCGGGGGACCCATCTCCAGCCGTATGGCCATTTTTGTGCCTGGCGCGGCGCCAAGTGGGAAAGGGTGGCTTTGAGGCTGAAGGCAGCAGCAAAGCCCGCAGCCCCCAGGTCTGTGGGGCTACGCAAGCGGTTCCCAAAGAGCTTTAGAACAAGGCATAGTTTTCCCTGCTGGCTCTTTGGGCATGGGACCCATCTCCAGCCATATGGCCATTTTTGTGCCTGGCGCGGCGCCAAGAGGGAAAGGGTGGTGTCGAGGCTAAAGGCAGCAGGAAAGCCTGCAGCCCCCACGTCTGGGGGGCTACGCAAGCGGTTCCCAAAGAGCTTTAGAACAAGGCATAGTTTTCCCTGCTGGCTCTTTGGGCGGGGGACCCATCTCCAGCCGTATGGCCATTTTTGTGCATGGCGCAGCGCCAAGTGGGAAATGGTGGTATCGAGGCTGAAGGCAGCAGGAAAGCCCGCAGCCCCCACGTCTGTGGGGCTACGCAAGCGGTTCCCAAAGAGCTTTAGAACAAGGCATAGTTTTCCCTGCTGGCTCTTTGGGCATGGGACCCATCTCCACCCATAGGCCATTTTTGTGCCTGATAGGGCGCCAAGTGGGAAAGGGTGGCTTTGAGGCTGAAGGCAGCAGGAAAGCCCGCAGCCCCCAGGTCTGTGGGGCTACGCAAGCGGTTCCCAAAGAGCTTTAGAACAAGGCATAGTTTTCCCTGCTGGCTCTTTGGGTGGGGGACCCATCTCCAGCCGTATGGCTATTTTTGTGCCTGACGCGGTGCGTAGTGGCATAGGGTGGTTTTGAGGCTGAAGGCAGCAGGAAAGCCCGCAGCCCCCACGTCTGTGGGGCTACGCAAGCGGTTCCCAAAGAGCTTTAGAACAAGGCATAGTTTTCCCTGCTGGCTCTTTGGGCGGGGGACCCATCTCCAGCCGTATGGCCATTTTTGTGCCTGGCGCGGTGCGTAGTGGGAAAGGGTGGTTTTGACGCTGAAGGCAGCAGGAAAGCCCGCAGCCCCCAGGTCTGTGGGGCTACGCAAGCGGTTCCCAAAGAGCTTTAGAACAAGGCATAGTTTTCCCTGCTGGCTCTTTGGGCGGGGGACCCATCTCCAGCCGTATGGCCATTTTTGTGCCTGGCGCGGCGCCAAGTGGGTAAGGGTGGTGTCGAGGCTGAAGGCAGCAGCAAAGCCTGCAGCCCCCAGGTCTGTGGGGCCAAGCAAGCGGTTCCCAAAGAGCTTTAGAAGAAGGCATAGTTTTCCCTGCTGGCTCTTTGGGCATGGGACCCATCTCCAGCCGTATGGCCATTTTTGTCCCTGGCCCGGCGCCAAATGGAAAGGGTGGCTTTGAGGCTGAAGGCAGCAGGAAAGCCCGCAGCCCCCAGGTCTGTGGGGCTACGCAAGCGGTTCCCAAAGAGCTTTAGAACAAGGCATAGTTTTCCCTGCTGGCTCTTTGGGCGGGGGACCCATCTCCAGCCATATGGCCATTTTTGTGCCTGGCGAAGCCCCAAGTGCGAAAGGGTGGCTTTGAGGCTGAAGGCAGCAGGAAAGCCCGCAGCCCCCAGGTCTGTGGGGCTACGCAAGCGGTTCCCAAAGAGCTTTAGAACAAGGCATAGTTTTCCCTGCTGGCTCTTTTGGCAGGGGACCCATCTCCAGCCGTATGGCCATTTTTGAACCTGGAGCAGTGCCAAGTGGGAAAGGGTGGTGTCGTGGCTGCAGGCAGCAGGAAAGCCCGCAGCCCCCAGGTCTGTGGGGCTACGCAAGCAGTTCCCAAAGAGCTTTAGAACAAGGCATAGTTTTCCCTGCTGGCTCTTTGGGCGGGGGACCCATCTCCAGCCATAGGCCATTTTTGTGCCTGGCCCGGCGCCCAGTGGGAAAGGGTGGCTTTGAGGCTTGAAGGCAGCAGGAAAGCCCGCAGCCCCCACGTCTGTGGGGCTACGCAAGCGGTTCCCAAAGAGCTTTAGAACAAGGCATAATTTTCTCTGCTGGCTCTTTGGTCGGGGGACCCATCTCCAGCCATATGGCCATTTTTGTGCCTGGAGCAGCGCCAAGTGGGAAAGGGTGGTTTTGAGGCTGAAGGCAGCAGCAAAGCCTGCAGCCCCCAGGTCTGTGGGGCTACGCAAGCGGTTCCCAAAGAGCTTTAGAACAAGGCATAATTTTCCCTGCTGGCTCTTTGGGCGGGGGACCCATCTCCAGCCGTATGGCCATTTTTGTGCCTGGCCGGGGGCCAAGTGGGAAAGGGTGGTTTTGAGGCTGAAGGCAGCAGGAAAGCCCGCAGCCCCCACGTGTGTGGGGCTACGCAAGCGGTTCCCAAAGAGCTTTAGAACAAGGCATAGTTTTCCCTGCTGGCTCTTTGGGCATGGGACCCATCTCCAGCCATAGGCCATTTTTGTGCTTGATAGGGCGCCAAGTGGGAAAGGGTGGTGTCGAGGCTGAAGGCAGCAGGAAAGCCCGCAGCCCCCAGGTCTGTGCGGCTACGCAAGCGGTTCCCAAAGAGCTTTAGAACAAGGCATAATTTTCCCTGCTGGCTTTTTGGGCGGGGGACCCATCTCCAGCCGTACGGCCATTTTTGTGGCTGGCGCGGCGCCAAGAGGGAAAGGGTGGTGTCGAGGCTAAAGGCAGCAGCAAAGACTGCAGCCCCCAGGTCTGTGGGGCCAAGCAAGCGGTTCCCAAAGAGCTTTAGAACAAGGCATAGTTTTCCCTGCTGGCTCTTTGGGCGGGGGACCCATCTCCAGCCGTATGGCCATTTTTGTGCCTGGCGCGGCGCCAAGTGGGTAAGGGTGGTGTCGAGGCTGAAGGCAGCAGCAAAGCCTGCAGCCCCCAGGTCTGTGGGGCCAAGCAAGCGGTTCCCAAAGAGCTTTAGAACAAGGCATAGTTTTCCCTGCTGGCTCTTTGGGCATGGGACCCATCTCCAGCCGTATGGCCATTTTTGTCCCTGGCCCGGCGCCAAGTGGGAAAGGGTGGCTTTGAGGCTGAAGGCAGCAGGAAAGCCCGCAGCCCCCAGGTCTGTGGGGCTACGCAAGCGGTTCCCAAAGAGCTTTAGAACAAGGCATAGTTTTCCCTGCTGGCTCTTTGGGCGGGGGACCCATCTCCAGCCGTATGGCCATTTTTGTGCCTGATAGGGCGCCAAGTGGGAAAGGGTGGTGTCGAGGCTGAAGACAGCAGGAAAGCCCGCAGCCCCCACGTCTGTGGGGCCAAGCAAGCGGTTCCCAAAGAGCTTTAGAACAAGGCATAGTTTTCCCTGCTGGCTCTTTGGGCATGGGACCCATCTCCAGCCATAGGCCATTTTTGTGCCTGATAGGGCGCCAAGTGGGAAAGGGTGGCTTTGAGGGTGAAGACAGCAGGAAAGCCTGCAGCTCCCAGGTCTGTGGGGCTATGCAAGCGGTTCCCAAAGAGCTTTAGAACAAGGCATAGTTTTCCCTGCTGGCTCTTTGGGCGGGGGACCCATCTCCAGCCGTATGGCCATTTTTGTGCCTGGCGCGGCGCCAAGTGGGAAAGGGTGGTGTCGAGGCTGAAGGCAGCAGGAAAGCCCGCAGCCCCCAGGTCTGTGGGGCTACGCAAGCGGTTCCCAAAGAGCTTTAGAACAAGGCATAGTTTTCCCTGCTGGCTCTTTGGGTGGGGGACCCATCTCCAGACGTATGGCTATTTTTGTGCCTGGCGCGGTGCGTAGTGGCATAGGGTGGTTTTGAGGCTGAAGGCAGCAGGAAAGCCCGCAGCCCCCACGTCTGTGGGGCCAAGCAAGCGGTTCCCAAAGAGCTTTAGAACAAGGCATAGTTTTCCCTGCTGGCTCTTTGGGCGGGGGACCCATCTCCAGCCATATGGCCATTTTTGAGCCTGGAGCAGTGCCAAGTGGGAAAGGGTGGTGTCGAGGCTGAAGGCAGCAGGAAAGCCCGCAGCCCCCACGTCTGTGGGGCCAAGCAAGCGGTTCCCAAAGAGCTTTAGAACAAGGCATAGTTTTCCCTGCTGGCTCTTTGGGCATGGGACCCATCTCCAGCCATAGGCCATTTTTGTGCCTGGCGCGGCGCCAAGTGGGAAAGGGTGGCTTTGAGGCTGAAGGCAGCAGCAAAGCCCGCAGCCCCCAGGTCTGTGGGGCTACGCAAGCGGTTCCCAAAGAGCTTTAGAACAAGGCATAGTTTTCCCTGCTGGCTCTTTGGGCGGGGGACCCATCTCCAGCCGTATGGCCATTTTTGAGCCTGGCGCAGCGCCAAGTGGGAAAGGGTGGTGTCGAGCCTGAAGGCAGCAGGAAAGCCCGCAGCCCCCAGGTCTGTGGGGCTACGCAAGCGGTTCCCAAAGAGCTTTAGAACAAGGCATAGTTTTCCCTGCTCGCTCTTTGGGCGGGGGACCCATCTCCAGCCGTATGGCCATTTTTGTGCCTGGCGAAGCCCCAAGAGGGAAAGGGTGGCTTTGAATCTGAAGGCAGCAGGAAAGCCCGCAGCCCCCAGGTCTGTGGGGCTACGCAAGCGGTTCCCAAAGAGCTTTAGAACAAGGCATAGTTTTCCCTGCTGGCTCTTTTGGCAGGGGACCCATCTCCAGCCGTATGGCCATTTTTGTGCCTGGCGCGGTGCGTAGTGGGAAAGGGTGGTGTTGAGGCTGAAGGCAGCAGCAAAGACTGCAGTCCCCAAGTTTGTGGGGCCAAGCAAGCGGTTCCCAAAGAGCTTTAGAACAAGGCATAGTTTTCCCTGCTGGCTCTTTGGGCGGGGGACCCATCTCCAGCCGTATGGCCATTTTTGTGCCTGGCCCGGCGCCAAGTGGGAAAGGGTGGCTTTGAGGCTGAAGGCAGCAGCAAAGCCCGCAGCCCCCAGGTCTGTGGGGCTACGCAAGCGGTTCCCAAAGAGCTTTAGAACAAGGCATAGTTTTCCGTGCTTGTTCTTTGGGCGGGGGACCCATCTCCAGCCGTATGGCCATTTTTGAGCCTGGAGCAGTGCCAAGTGGGAAAGGGTGGTTTTGAGGGTGAAGGCAGCAGGAAAGCCCCCAGCCCCCAGGTCTGTGGGGCTACGCAAGCGGTTCGCAAAGAGCTTTAGAACAAGGCATAGTTTTCCCTGCTGGCTCTTTGGGCGGGGGACCCATCTCCAGCCGTATGGCCATTTTTGTGCCTGGCGCGGCGCCAAGTGGGAAAGGGTGCTGTCGAGGCTGAAGGCAGCAGGAAAGCCCGCAGCCCCCAGGTGTGTGGGGCTACGCAAGCGGTTCCCAAAGAGCTTTAGAACAAGGCATAGTTTTCCCTGCTGGCTCTTTGGGCCTGGGACCCATCTCCAGCCATAGGCCATTTTTGTGCTTGATAGGGCGCCAAGTGGGAAAGGGTGGCTTTGAGGCTGAAGGCAGCAGGAAAGCCTGCAGCCCCCAGGTCTGTGGGGCTGTGCAAGCAGTTCCCAAAGAGCTTTAGAACAAGGCATAGTTTTCCCTGCTGGCTCTTTGTTCGGGGGACCCATCTCCAGCCATAGGCCATTTTTGTGCCTGGCCCGGCGCCCAGTGGGAAAGGGTGGCTTTGAGGCTTGAAGGCAGCAGGAAAGCCCGCAGCCCCCAGGTCTGTGGGGCTACGCAAGCGGTTCCCAAAGAGCTTTAGAACAAGGCATAGTTTTCCCTGCTGGCTCTTTGGGCGGGGGACCCATCTCCAGCCGTATGGTCATTTTTGAGCCTGGCGCGGCGCCAAGTGGGAAAGGGTTGTGTCGAGGCTAAAGGCAGCAGGAAAGCCCGCAGCCCCCAGGTCTGTGGGGCTACGCAAGCGGTTCCCAAAGAGCTTTAGAACAAGGCATAATTTTCCCTGCTGGCTCTTTGGGCGGGGGACACATCTCCAGCCGTATGGCCATTTTTGTGCCTGGCGCAGCGCCAAGTGGGAAAGGGTGGTTTTGAGGCTGAAGGCAGCAGCAAAGCCCGCAGCCCCCAGGTCTGTGGGGCTACGCAAGCGGTTCCCAAAGAGCTTTAGAACAAGGCATAGTTTTCCCTGCTGGCTCTTTGGGCGGGGGACCCATCTCCAGCCGTATGGCCATTTTTGTGCCTGGCCGGGGGCCAAGTGGGAAAGGGTGGTTATGAGGCTGAAGGCAGCAGGAAAGCCCGCAGCCCCCAGGTGTGTGGGGCTACGCAAGCGGTTCCCAAAGAGCTTTAGAACAAGGCATAGTTTTCCCTGCTGGCTCTTTGGGCATGGGACCCATCTCCAGCCATAGGCCATTTTTGTGCTTGATAGGGCGCCAAGTGGGAAAGGGTTGCTTTGAGGCTGAAGACAGCAGGAAAGCCCGCAGCCCCCAGGTTTGTGGGGCTACGCAAGCGGTTCCCAAAGAGCTTTAGAACAAGGCATAGTTTTCGCTGCTGGCTCTCTGGGCGGGGGACCCATCTCCAGCCGTATGGCCATTTTTGAGCCTGGTGCGGCGCCAGGTGGGAAAGGGTGGCTTTGAGGCTGAAGGCAGGAGCAAAGCCTGCAGCCCCCAGGTCTGTGGTGCTACGCAAGCGGTTCCCAAAGAGCTTTAGAACAAGGCATAGTTTTCCCAGCTGGCTCTTAGGGCATGGGACCCATCTCCAGCCATAGGCCATTTTTGTGCCTGGCCCGGCGCCAAGTGGGAAAGGGTGCTGTCGAGGCTGAAGGCAGCAGGAAAGCCCGCAGCCCCAAGGTCTGTGGGGCTACGCAAGCGGTTCCCAAAGAGCTTTAGAACAAGGCATAGTTTTCCCTGCTGGCTCTTTGGGCGGGGGACCCATCTCCAGCCGTATGGCCATTTTTTTGCCTGATGCGGCGCAAAGTGGGAAAGGGTGGCTTTGAGGCTGAAGGCAGCAGGAAAGCCCGCAGCCCCCAGGTCTGTGCGGCTACGCAAGCGGTTCCCAAAGAGCTTTAGAACAAGGCATAGTTTTCCCTGCTGGCTCTTTGGGCGGGGGACCGATCTCCAGCCGTACGGCCATTTTTGTGCCTGGCGCGGAGCCAAGAGGGAAAGGGTGGTGTCGAGGCTAAAGGCAGCAGGAAAGCCCGCAGCCCCCAGGTCTGTGCGGCTACGCAAGCGGTTCCCAAAGAGCTTTAGAACAAGGCATAATTTTCCCTGCTGGCTCTTTGGGCGGGGGACCCATCTCCAGCCGTATGGCCATTTTTGTGCCTGGCCGGGGGCCAAGTGGGAAAGGGTGGTTTTGAGGCTGAAGGCAGCAGGAAAGCCCGCAGCCCCCAGGTCTGTGGGGCTACGCAAGCGGTTCCCAAAGAGCTTTAGAACAAGGCATAGTTTTCCCTGCTGGCTCTTTGGGCATGGGACCCACCTCCAGCCATAGGCCATTTTTGTGCTTGATAGGGCGCCAAGTGGGAAAGGGTGGTGTCGAGGCTGAAGGCAGCAGGAAAGCCCGCAGCCCCCAGGTCTGTGCGGCTACGCAAGCGGTTCCCAAAGAGCTTTAGAACAAGGCATAATTTTCCCTGCTGGCTCTTCGGACGGGGGACCCATCTCCAGCCGTACGGCCATTTTTGTGCCTGGCGCGGCGCCAAGAGGGAAAGGGTGGTGTCGAGGCTAAAGGCAGCAGGAAAGCCCGCAGCCCCCAGGTCTGTGGAGCTACGCAAGCAGTTCCCAAAGAGCTTTAGAACAAGGCATAGTTTTCCCTGCTGGCTCTTTGTTCGGGGGACCCATCTCCAGCCATAGGCCATTTTTGTGCCTGGCCCGGCGCCCAGTGGGAAAGGGTGGCTTTGAGGCTTGAAGGCAGCAGGAAAGCCCGCAGCCCCCAGGTCTGTGGGGCTACGCAAGCGATTCCCAAAGAGCTTTAGAACAAGGCATAATTTTCCCTGCTGGCTCTTTGGGCGGGGGACCCATCTCCAGCCGTATGGCCATTTTTGTGCCTGGCGCAGCGCCAAGTGGGAAAGGGTGGTTTTGAGGCTGAAGGCAGCAGCAAAGCCCGCAGCCCCCAGGTCTGTGGGGCTACGCAAGCGGTTCCCAAAGAGCTTTAGAACAAGGCATAGTTTTCCCTGCTGGCTCTTTGGGCGGGGGACCCATCTCCAGCCGTATGGCCATTTTTGTGCCTGGCCGGGGGCCAAGTGGGAAAGGGTGGTTTTGAGGCTGAAGGCAGCAGGAAAGCCCGCAGCCCCCAGGTGTGTGGGGCTACGCAAGCGGTTCCCAAAGAGCTTTAGAACAAGGCATAGTTTTCCCTGCTGGCTCTTTGGGCATGGGACCCATCTCCAGCCATAGGCCATTTTTGTGCTTGATAGGGCGCCAAGTGGGAAAGGGTTGCTTTGAGGCTGAAGACAGCAGGAAAGCCCGCAGCCCCCAGGTCTGTGGGGCTACGCAAGCGGTTCCCAAAGAGCTTTAGAACAAGGCATAGTTTTCGCTGCTGGCTCTCTAGGCGGGGGACCCATCTCCAGCCGTATGGCCATTTTTGAGCCTGGTGCGGCGCCAGGTGGGAAAGGGTGGCTTTGAGGCTGAAGGCAGGAGCAAAGCCTGCAGCCCCCAGGTCTGTGGTGCTACGCAAGCGGTTCCCAAAGAGCTTTAGAACAAGGCATAGTTTTCCCAGCTGGCTCTTAGGGCATGGGACCCATCTCCAGCCATAGGCCATTTTTGTGCCTGGCGCGAAGCCAAGTGGGAAAGGGTGCTGTCGAGGCTGAAGGCAGCAGGAAAGCCCGCAGCCCCCAGGTCTGTGGGGCTACGCAAGCGGTTTCCAAAGAGCTTTAGAACAAGGCATAGTTTTCCCTGCTGGCTCTTTGGGCGGGGGACCCATCTCCAGTCGTATGGCTATTTTTATGCCTGGCGTGTTGCGTAGTGGGAAAGGGTGGTTTTGAGGCTGAAGGCAGCAGGAAAGCCTGCAGCCCCCAGGTCTGTGGGGCTACGCAAGCGGTTCCCAAAGAGCTTTAGAACAAGGCATAGTTTTCCCTGCTGGCTCTTTGGGCGGGGGACCCATCTCCAGCCGTACGGCCATTTTTGTGCCTGGCGCGGAGCCAAGAGGGAAAGGGTGGTGTCGAGGCTAAAGGCAGCAGGAAAGCCCGCAGCCCCCAGGTCTGTGAGGCTACGCAAGCGGTTCCCAAAGAGCTTTAGAACAAGGCATAATTTTCCCTGCTGGCTCTTTGGGCGGGGGACCCATCTCCAGCCGTATGGCCATTTTTGTGCCTGGCCGGGGGCCAAGTGGGAAAGGGTGGTTTTGAGGCTGAAGGCAGCAGGAAAGCCCGCAGCCCCCACGTGTGTGGGGCTACGCAAGCGGTTCCCAAAGAGCTTTAGAACAAGGCATAGTTTTCCCTGCTGGCTCTTTGGGCATGGGACCCATCTCCAGCCATAGGCCATTTTTGTGCTTGATAGGGCGCCAAGTGGGAAAGGGTGGTGTCGAGGCTGAAGGCAGCAGGAAAGCCCGCAGCCCCCAGGTCTGTGCGGCTACGCAAGCGGTTCCCAAAGAGCTTTAGAACAAGGCATAGTTTTCCCTGCTGGCTCTTTGGGCGGGGGACCCATCTCCAGCCGTACGGCCATTTTTGTGCATGGCGCAGCGCCAAGTGGGAAAGGGTGGCTTTGAGGCTGATGGCAGCAGAAAAGCCTGCAGCCCCCAGGTCTGTGGGGCCAAGCAAGCGGTTCCCAAAGAGCTTTAGAACAAGGCATAGTTTTCCCTGCTGGCTCTTTGGGCATGGGACCCATCTCCAGCCATAGGCCACTTTTGTGCTTGATAGGGCGCCAAGTGGGAAAGGGTGGTGTCGAGGCTGAAGGCAGCAGGAAAGCCCGCAGCCCCCAGGTCTGTGCGGCTACGCAAGCGGTTCCCAAAGAGCTTTAGAACAAGGCATAATTTTCCCTGCTGGCTCTTTGGGTGGGGGACACATCTCCAGCCGTACGGCCATTTTTGTGCCTGGCGCGGCGCCAAGAGGGAAAGGGTGGTGTCGAGGCTAAAGGCAGCAGGAAAGCCCGCAGCCCCCAGGTCTGTGGATCTACGCAAGCAGTTCCCAAAGAGCTTTAGAACAAGGCATAGTTTTCCCTGCTGGCTCTTTGGGCGGGGGACCCATCTCCAGCCGTATGGCCATTTTTGTGCATGGCGCAGCGCCAAGTGGGAAAGGGTGGCTTTGAGGCTGAAGGCAGCAGGAAAGCCCGCAGCCCCCAGGTCTGTGGGGCTACGCAAGCGGTTCCCAAAGAGCTTTAGAACAAGGCATAGTTTTCCCTGCTGGCTCTTTGGGCATGGGACCCATCTCCACCCATAGGCCATTTTTGTGCCTGATAGGGCGCCAAGTGAGAAAGGGTGGCTTTGAGGCTAAAGACAGCAGGAAAGCCTGCAGCCCCCAGGTCTGTGGGGCTACGCAAGCGGTTCCCAAAGAGCTTTAGAACAAGGCATAGTTTTCCCTGCTGGCTCTTTGGGTGGGGGACCCATCTCCAGCCGTATGGCTATTTTTGTGCCTGACGCGGTGCGTAGTGGCATAGGGTGGTTTTGAGGCTGAAGGCAGCAGGAAAGCCCGCAGCCCCCACGTCTGTGGGGCCAAGCAAGCGGTTCCCAAAGAGCTTTAGAACAAGGCATAGTTTTCCCTGCTGGCTCTTTGGGCAGGGGACCCATCTCCAGCCGTATGGCCATTTTTGTCCCTGGCCCGGCGCCAAGTGGGAAAGGGTGGTGTTGAGGCTGAAGGCAGCAGCAAAGACTGCAGCCCCCAGGTCTGTGGGGCTACGCAAGCGGTTCCCAAAGAGCTTTAGAACAAGGCATAGTTTTCCCTGCTGGCTCTTTGGGCGGGGGACCCATCTCCAGCCGTATGGCCATTTTTGTGCCTGGCCCGGCGCCAAGTGGGAAAGGGTGGCTTTGAGGCTGAAGGCAGCAGGAAAGCCCGCAGCCCCCAGGTCTGTGGGGCTACGCAAGCGGTTCCCAAAGAGCTTTAGAACAAGGCATAGTTTTCCCTGCTGGCTCTTTGGGCGGGGGACCCATCTCCAGCCGTATGGCCATTTTTGAGCCTGGAGCAGTGCCAAGTGGGAAAGGGTGGTTTTGAGGGTGAAGGCAGCAGGAAAGCCCGCAGCCCCCAGGTCGGTGGGGCTACGCAAGCGGTTCCCAAAGAGCTTTAGAACAAGGCATAGTTTTCCCTGCTGGCTCTTTGGGTGGGGGACCCATCTCCAGCCGTATGGCCATTTTTGTGCCTGGCGCGGCGCCAAGTTTGAAAGGGTGGTGTCGAGGCTGAAGGCAGCAGGAAAGCCCGCAGCCCCCAGGTCTGTGGGGCCAAGCAAGCGGTTCCCAAAGAGCTTTAGAACAAGGCATAGTTTTCCCTGCTGGCTCTTTGGGCATGGGACCCATCTCCAGCCATAGGCCATTTTTGTGCTTGATAGGGCGCCAAGTGGGAAAGGGTGGTGTCAAGGCTGAAGGCAGCAGGAAAGCCCGCAGCCCCCAGGTGTGTGGGGCTACGCAAGCGGTTCCCAAAGAGCTTTAGAACAAGGCATAGTTTTCCCTGCTGGCTCTTTGGGCATGGGACCCATCTCCAGCCATAGGCCATTTTTGTGCTTGATAGGGCGCCAAGTGGGAAAGGGTTGCTTTGAGGCTGAAGACAGCAGGAAAGCCCGCAGCCCCCAGGTCTGTGGGGCTACGCAAGCGGTTCCCAAAGAGCTTTAGAACAAGGCATAGTTTTCCCTGCTGGCTCTTTGGGCATGGGACCCATCTCCAGCCGTATGGCCATTTTTGTGCCTGGCGCGAAGCCAAGTGGGAAAGGGTGCTGTCGAGGCTGAAGGCAGCAGGAAAGCCCGCAGCCCCAAGGTCTGTGGGGCTACGCAAGCGGTTCCCAAAGAGCTTTAGAACAAGGCATAGTTTTCCCTGCTGGCTCTTTGGGCGGGGGACCCATCTCCAGTCGTATGGCTATTTTTATGCCTGGCGCGTTGCGTAGTGGGAAAGGGTGGTTTTGAGGCTGAAGGCAGCAGGAAAGCCTGCAGCCCCCAGGTCTGTGGGGCTACGCAAGCGGTTCCCAAAGAGCTTTAGAACAAGGCATAGTTTTCCCTGCTGGCTCTTTGGGCGGGGGACCCATCTCCAGCCGTACGGCCATTTTTGTGCCTGGCGCGGCGCCAAGAGGGAAAGGGTGGTGTCGAGGCTAAAGGCAGCAGGAAAGCCCGCAGCCCCCAGGTCTGTGGGGCTGTGCAAGCGGTTCCCAAAGAGCTTTAGAACAAGGCATAGTTTTCCCTGCTGGCTCTTTGGGCAGGGGACCCATCTCCAGCCGTATGGCCATTTTTGTGCCTGGCGAAGCCCCAAGAGGGAAAGGGTGGCTTTGAATCTGAAGGCAGCAGGAAAGCCCGCAGCCCCCAGGTCTGTGGGGCTACGCAAGCGGTTCCCAAAGAGCTTTAGAACAAGGCATAGTTTTCCCTGCTGGCTCTTTTGGCAGGGGACCCATCTCCAGCCGTATGGCCATTTTTGTGCCTGGCGCGGTGCGTAGTGGGAAAGGGTGGTGTTGAGGCTGAAGGCAGCAGCAAAGACTGCAGTCCCCAAGTTTGTGGGGCCAAGCAAGCGGTTCCCAAAGAGCTTTAGAACAAGGCATAGTTTTCCCTGCTGGCTCTTTGGGCGGGGGACCCATCTCCAGCCGTATGGCCATTTTTGTGCCTGGCCCGGCGCCAAGTGGGAAAGGGTGGCTTTGAGGCTGAAGGCAGCAGCAAAGCCCGCAGCCCCCAGGTCTGTGGGGCTACGCAAGCGGTTCCCAAAGAGCTTTAGAACAAGGCATAGTTTTCCGTGCTTGTTCTTTGGGCGGGGGACCCATCTCCAGCCGTATGGCCATTTTTGAGCCTGGAGCAGTGCCAAGTGGGAAAGGGTGGTTTTGAGGGTGAAGGCAGCAGGAAAGCCCCCAGCCCCCAGGTCTGTGGGGCTACGCAAGCGGTTCGCAAAGAGCTTTAGAACAAGGCATAGTTTTCCCTGCTGGCTCTTTGGGCGGGGGACCCATCTCCAGCCGTATGGCCATTTTTGTGCCTGGCGCGGCGCCAAGTGGGAAAGGGTGCTGTCGAGGCTGAAGGCAGCAGGAAAGCCCGCAGCCCCCAGGTGTGTGGGGCTACGCAAGCGGTTCCCAAAGAGCTTTAGAACAAGGCATAGTTTTCCCTGCTGGCTCTTTGGGCCTGGGACCCATCTCCAGCCATAGGCCATTTTTGTGCTTGATAGGGCGCCAAGTGGGAAAGGGTGGCTTTGAGGCTGAAGGCAGCAGGAAAGCCTGCAGCCCCCAGGTCTGTGGGGCTGTGCAAGCAGTTCCCAAAGAGCTTTAGAACAAGGCATAGTTTTCCCTGCTGGCTCTTTGTTCGGGGGACCCATCTCCAGCCATAGGCCATTTTTGTGCCTGGCCCGGCGCCCAGTGGGAAAGGGTGGCTTTGAGGCTTGAAGGCAGCAGGAAAGCCCGCAGCCCCCAGGTCTGTGGGGCTACGCAAGCGGTTCCCAAAGAGCTTTAGAACAAGGCATAGTTTTCCCTGCTGGCTCTTTGGGCGGGGGACCCATCTCCAGCCGTATGGTCATTTTTGAGCCTGGCGCGGCGCCAAGTGGGAAAGGGTTGTGTCGAGGCTAAAGGCAGCAGGAAAGCCCGCAGCCCCCAGGTCTGTGGGGCTACGCAAGCGGTTCCCAAAGAGCTTTAGAACAAGGCATAATTTTCCCTGCTGGCTCTTTGGGCGGGGGACACATCTCCAGCCGTATGGCCATTTTTGTGCCTGGCGCAGCGCCAAGTGGGAAAGGGTGGTTTTGAGGCTGAAGGCAGCAGCAAAGCCCGCAGCCCCCAGGTCTGTGGGGCTACGCAAGCGGTTCCCAAAGAGCTTTAGAACAAGGCATAGTTTTCCCTGCTGGCTCTTTGGGCGGGGGACCCATCTCCAGCCGTATGGCCATTTTTGTGCCTGGCCGGGGGCCAAGTGGGAAAGGGTGGTTTTGAGGCTGAAGGCAGCAGGAAAGCCCGCAGCCCCCAGGTGTGTGGGGCTACGCAAGCGGTTCCCAAAGAGCTTTAGAACAAGGCATAGTTTTCCCTGCTGGCTCTTTGGGCATGGGACCCATCTCCAGCCATAGGCCATTTTTGTGCTTGATAGGGCGCCAAGTGGGAAAGGGTTGCTTTGAGGCTGAAGACAGCAGGAAAGCCCGCAGCCCCCAGGTTTGTGGGGCTACGCAAGCGGTTCCCAAAGAGCTTTAGAACAAGGCATAGTTTTCGCTGCTGGCTCTCTGGGCGGGGGACCCATCTCCAGCCGTATGGCCATTTTTGAGCCTGGTGCGGCGCCAGGTGGGAAAGGGTGGCTTTGAGGCTGAAGGCAGGAGCAAAGCCTGCAGCCCCCAGGTCTGTGGTGCTACGCAAGCGGTTCCCAAAGAGCTTTAGAACAAGGCATAGTTTTCCCAGCTGGCTCTTAGGGCATGGGACCCATCTCCAGCCATAGGCCATTTTTGTGCCTGGCGCGAAGCCAAGTGGGAAAGGGTGCTGTCGAGGCTGAAGGCAGCAGGAAAGCCCGCAGCCCCAAGGTCTGTGGGGCTACGCAAGCGGTTCCCAAAGAGCTTTAGAACAAGGCATAGTTTTCCCTGCTGGCTCTTTGGGCGGGGGACCCATCTCCAGCCGTATGGCCATTTTTTTGCCTGATGCGGCGCAAAGTGGGAAAGGGTGGCTTTGAGGCTGAAGGCAGCAGGAAAGCCCGCAGCCCCCAGGTCTGTGCGGCTACGCAAGCGGTTCCCAAAGAGCTTTAGAACAAGGCATAGTTTTCCCTGCTGGCTCTTTGGGCGGGGGACCGATCTCCAGCCGTACGGCCATTTTTGTGCCTGGCGCGGAGCCAAGAGGGAAAGGGTGGTGTCGAGGCTAAAGGCAGCAGGAAAGCCCGCAGCCCCCAGGTCTGTGCGGCTACGCAAGCGGTTCCCAAAGAGCTTTAGAACAAGGCATAATTTTCCCTGCTGGCTCTTTGGGCGGGGGACCCATCTCCAGCCGTATGGCCATTTTTGTGCCTGGCCGGGGGCCAAGTGGGAAAGGGTGGTTTTGAGGCTGAAGGCAGCAGGAAAGCCCGCAGCCCCCAGGTCTGTGGGGCTACGCAAGCGGTTCCCAAAGAGCTTTAGAACAAGGCATAGTTTTCCCTGCTGGCTCTTTGGGCATGGGACCCACCTCCAGCCATAGGCCATTTTTGTGCTTGATAGGGCGCCAAGTGGGAAAGGGTGGTGTCGAGGCTGAAGGCAGCAGGAAAGCCCGCAGCCCCCAGGTCTGTGCGGCTACGCAAGCGGTTCCCAAAGAGCTTTAGAACAAGGCATAATTTTCCCTGCTGGCTCTTCGGACGGGGGACCCATCTCCAGCCGTACGGCCATTTTTGTGCCTGGCGCGGCGCCAAGAGGGAAAGGGTGGTGTCGAGGCTAAAGGCAGCAGGAAAGCCCGCAGCCCCCAGGTCTGTGGAGCTACGCAAGCAGTTCCCAAAGAGCTTTAGAACAAGGCATAGTTTTCCCTGCTGGCTCTTTGTTCGGGGGACCCATCTCCAGCCATAGGCCATTTTTGTGCCTGGCCCGGCGCCCAGTGGGAAAGGGTGGCTTTGAGGCTTGAAGGCAGCAGGAAAGCCCGCAGCCCCCAGGTCTGTGGGGCTACGCAAGCGATTCCCAAAGAGCTTTAGAACAAGGCATAATTTTCCCTGCTGGCTCTTTGGGCGGGGGACCCATCTCCAGCCGTATGGCCATTTTTGTGCCTGGCGCAGCGCCAAGTGGGAAAGGGTGGTTTTGAGGCTGAAGGCAGCAGCAAAGCCCGCAGCCCCCAGGTCTGTGGGGCTACGCAAGCGGTTCCCAAAGAGCTTTAGAACAAGGCATAGTTTTCCCTGCTGGCTCTTTGGGCGGGGGACCCATCTCCAGCCGTATGGCCATTTTTGTGCCTGGCCGGGGGCCAAGTGGGAAAGGGTGGTTTTGAGGCTGAAGGCAGCAGGAAAGCCCGCAGCCCCCAGGTGTGTGGGGCTACGCAAGCGGTTCCCAAAGAGCTTTAGAACAAGGCATAGTTTTCCCTGCTGGCTCTTTGGGCATGGGACCCATCTCCAGCCATAGGCCATTTTTGTGCTTGATAGGGCGCCAAGTGGGAAAGGGTTGCTTTGAGGCTGAAGACAGCAGGAAAGCCCGCAGCCCCCAGGTCTGTGGGGCTACGCAAGCGGTTCCCAAAGAGCTTTAGAACAAGGCATAGTTTTCGCTGCTGGCTCTCTAGGCGGGGGACCCATCTCCAGCCGTATGGCCATTTTTGAGCCTGGTGCGGCGCCAGGTGGGAAAGGGTGGCTTTGAGGCTGAAGGCAGGAGCAAAGCCTGCAGCCCCCAGGTCTGTGGTGCTACGCAAGCGGTTCCCAAAGAGCTTTAGAACAAGGCATAGTTTTCCCAGCTGGCTCTTAGGGCATGGGACCCATCTCCAGCCATAGGCCATTTTTGTGCCTGGCGCGAAGCCAAGTGGGAAAGGGTGCTGTCGAGGCTGAAGGCAGCAGGAAAGCCCGCAGCCCCCAGGTCTGTGGGGCTACGCAAGCGGTTTCCAAAGAGCTTTAGAACAAGGCATAGTTTTCCCTGCTGGCTCTTTGGGCGGGGGACCCATCTCCAGTCGTATGGCTATTTTTATGCCTGGCGTGTTGCGTAGTGGGAAAGGGTGGTTTTGAGGCTGAAGGCAGCAGGAAAGCCTGCAGCCCCCAGGTCTGTGGGGCTACGCAAGCGGTTCCCAAAGAGCTTTAGAACAAGGCATAGTTTTCCCTGCTGGCTCTTTGGGCGGGGGACCCATCTCCAGCCGTACGGCCATTTTTGTGCCTGGCGCGGAGCCAAGAGGGAAAGGGTGGTGTCGAGGCTAAAGGCAGCAGGAAAGCCCGCAGCCCCCAGGTCTGTGAGGCTACGCAAGCGGTTCCCAAAGAGCTTTAGAACAAGGCATAATTTTCCCTGCTGGCTCTTTGGGCGGGGGACCCATCTCCAGCCGTATGGCCATTTTTGTGCCTGGCCGGGGGCCAAGTGGGAAAGGGTGGTTTTGAGGCTGAAGGCAGCAGGAAAGCCCGCAGCCCCCACGTGTGTGGGGCTACGCAAGCGGTTCCCAAAGAGCTTTAGAACAAGGCATAGTTTTCCCTGCTGGCTCTTTGGGCATGGGACCCATCTCCAGCCATAGGCCATTTTTGTGCTTGATAGGGCGCCAAGTGGGAAAGGGTGGTGTCGAGGCTGAAGGCAGCAGGAAAGCCCGCAGCCCCCAGGTCTGTGCGGCTACGCAAGCGGTTCCCAAAGAGCTTTAGAACAAGGCATAGTTTTCCCTGCTGGCTCTTTGGGCGGGGGACCCATCTCCAGCCGTACGGCCATTTTTGTGCATGGCGCAGCGCCAAGTGGGAAAGGGTGGCTTTGAGGCTGATGGCAGCAGAAAAGCCTGCAGCCCCCAGGTCTGTGGGGCCAAGCAAGCGGTTCCCAAAGAGCTTTAGAACAAGGCATAGTTTTCCCTGCTGGCTCTTTGGGCATGGGACCCATCTCCAGCCATAGGCCACTTTTGTGCTTGATAGGGCGCCAAGTGGGAAAGGGTGGTGTCGAGGCTGAAGGCAGCAGGAAAGCCCGCAGCCCCCAGGTCTGTGCGGCTACGCAAGCGGTTCCCAAAGAGCTTTAGAACAAGGCATAATTTTCCCTGCTGGCTCTTTGGGTGGGGGACACATCTCCAGCCGTACGGCCATTTTTGTGCCTGGCGCGGCGCCAAGAGGGAAAGGGTGGTGTCGAGGCTAAAGGCAGCAGGAAAGCCCGCAGCCCCCAGGTCTGTGGATCTACGCAAGCAGTTCCCAAAGAGCTTTAGAACAAGGCATAGTTTTCCCTGCTGGCTCTTTGGGCGGGGGACCCATCTCCAGCCGTATGGCCATTTTTGTGCATGGCGCAGCGCCAAGTGGGAAAGGGTGGCTTTGAGGCTGAAGGCAGCAGGAAAGCCCGCAGCCCCCAGGTCTGTGGGGCTACGCAAGCGGTTCCCAAAGAGCTTTAGAACAAGGCATAGTTTTCCCTGCTGGCTCTTTGGGCATGGGACCCATCTCCACCCATAGGCCATTTTTGTGCCTGATAGGGCGCCAAGTGAGAAAGGGTGGCTTTGAGGCTAAAGACAGCAGGAAAGCCTGCAGCCCCCAGGTCTGTGGGGCTACGCAAGCGGTTCCCAAAGAGCTTTAGAACAAGGCATAGTTTTCCCTGCTGGCTCTTTGGGTGGGGGACCCATCTCCAGCCGTATGGCTATTTTTGTGCCTGACGCGGTGCGTAGTGGCATAGGGTGGTTTTGAGGCTGAAGGCAGCAGGAAAGCCCGCAGCCCCCACGTCTGTGGGGCCAAGCAAGCGGTTCCCAAAGAGCTTTAGAACAAGGCATAGTTTTCCCTGCTGGCTCTTTGGGCAGGGGACCCATCTCCAGCCGTATGGCCATTTTTGTCCCTGGCCCGGCGCCAAGTGGGAAAGGGTGGTGTTGAGGCTGAAGGCAGCAGCAAAGACTGCAGCCCCCAGGTCTGTGGGGCTACGCAAGCGGTTCCCAAAGAGCTTTAGAACAAGGCATAGTTTTCCCTGCTGGCTCTTTGGGCGGGGGACCCATCTCCAGCCGTATGGCCATTTTTGTGCCTGGCCCGGCGCCAAGTGGGAAAGGGTGGCTTTGAGGCTGAAGGCAGCAGGAAAGCCCGCAGCCCCCAGGTCTGTGGGGCTACGCAAGCGGTTCCCAAAGAGCTTTAGAACAAGGCATAGTTTTCCCTGCTGGCTCTTTGGGCGGGGGACCCATCTCCAGCCGTATGGCCATTTTTGAGCCTGGAGCAGTGCCAAGTGGGAAAGGGTGGTTTTGAGGGTGAAGGCAGCAGGAAAGCCCGCAGCCCCCAGGTCGGTGGGGCTACGCAAGCGGTTCCCAAAGAGCTTTAGAACAAGGCATAGTTTTCCCTGCTGGCTCTTTGGGTGGGGGACCCATCTCCAGCCGTATGGCCATTTTTGTGCCTGGCGCGGCGCCAAGTTTGAAAGGGTGGTGTCGAGGCTGAAGGCAGCAGGAAAGCCCGCAGCCCCCAGGTCTGTGGGGCCAAGCAAGCGGTTCCCAAAGAGCTTTAGAACAAGGCATAGTTTTCCCTGCTGGCTCTTTGGGCATGGGACCCATCTCCAGCCATAGGCCATTTTTGTGCTTGATAGGGCGCCAAGTGGGAAAGGGTGGTGTCAAGGCTGAAGGCAGCAGGAAAGCCCGCAGCCCCCAGGTGTGTGGGGCTACGCAAGCGGTTCCCAAAGAGCTTTAGAACAAGGCATAGTTTTCCCTGCTGGCTCTTTGGGCATGGGACCCATCTCCAGCCATAGGCCATTTTTGTGCTTGATAGGGCGCCAAGTGGGAAAGGGTTGCTTTGAGGCTGAAGACAGCAGGAAAGCCCGCAGCCCCCAGGTCTGTGGGGCTACGCAAGCGGTTCCCAAAGAGCTTTAGAACAAGGCATAGTTTTCCCTGCTGGCTCTTTGGGCATGGGACCCATCTCCAGCCGTATGGCCATTTTTGTGCCTGGCGCGAAGCCAAGTGGGAAAGGGTGCTGTCGAGGCTGAAGGCAGCAGGAAAGCCCGCAGCCCCAAGGTCTGTGGGGCTACGCAAGCGGTTCCCAAAGAGCTTTAGAACAAGGCATAGTTTTCCCTGCTGGCTCTTTGGGCGGGGGACCCATCTCCAGTCGTATGGCTATTTTTATGCCTGGCGCGTTGCGTAGTGGGAAAGGGTGGTTTTGAGGCTGAAGGCAGCAGGAAAGCCTGCAGCCCCCAGGTCTGTGGGGCTACGCAAGCGGTTCCCAAAGAGCTTTAGAACAAGGCATAGTTTTCCCTGCTGGCTCTTTGGGCGGGGGACCCATCTCCAGCCGTACGGCCATTTTTGTGCCTGGCGCGGCGCCAAGAGGGAAAGGGTGGTGTCGAGGCTAAAGGCAGCAGGAAAGCCCGCAGCCCCCAGGTCTGTGGGGCTGTGCAAGCGGTTCCCAAAGAGCTTTAGAACAAGGCATAGTTTTCCCTGCTGGCTCTTTGGGCGGGGGACCCATCTCCAGCCATATGGCCATTTTTGTGCATGGCGCAGCGCCAAGTGGGAAATGGTGGTATCGAGGCTGAAGGCAGCAGGAAAGCCCGCAGCCCCCAGGTCTGTGGGGCTACGCAAGCGGTTCCCAAAGAGCTTTAGAACAAGGCATAGTTTTCCCTGCTGGCTCTTTGGGCGGGGGACCCATCTCCACCCATAGGCCATTTTTGTGCCTGATAGGGCGCCAAGTGGGAAAGGGTGGCTTTGAGGCTGAAGGCAGCAGGAAAGCCCGCAGCCCCCAGGTCTGCGGGGCTACGCAAGCGGTTCCCAAAGAGCTTTAGAACAAGGCATAGTTTTCCCTGCTGGCTCTTTGGGTGGGGGACCCATCTCCATCCGTATGGCTATTTTTGTGCCTGACGCGGTGCGTAGTGGCATAGGGTGGTTTTGAGGCTGAAGGCAGCAGGAAAGCCCGCAGCCCCCACGTCTGTGGGGCCAAGCAAGCGGTTCCCAAAGAGCTTTAGAACAAGGCATAGTTTTCCCTGCTGGCTCTTTGGGCGGGGGACCCATCTCCAGCCGTATGGCCATTTTTGTGCCTGGCGCGGCGCCAAGTGGGTAAGGGTGGTGTCGAGGCTGAAGGCAGCAGCAAAGCCTGCAGCCCCCAGGTCTGTGGGGCCAAGCAAGCGGTTCCCAAAGAGCTTTAGAACAAGGCATAGTTTTCCCTGCTGGCTCTTTGGGCATGGGACCCATCTCCAGCCGTATGGCCATTTTTGTCCCTGACCCGGCGCCAAGTGGGAAAGGGTGGCTTTGAGGCTGAAGGCAGCAGGAAAGCCCGCAGCCCCCAGGTCTGTGGGGCTACGCAAGCGGTTCCCAAAGAGCTTTAGAACAAGGCATAGTTTTCCCTGCTCGCTCTTTGGGCGGGGGACCCATCTCCAGCCATATGGCCATTTTTGTGCCTGGCGAAGCCCCAAGTGCGAAAGGGTGGCTTTGAGGCTGAAGGCAGCAGGAAAGCCCGCAGCCCCCAGGTCTGTGGGGCTACGCAAGCGGTTCCCAAAGAGCTTTAGAACAAGGCATAGTTTTCCCTGCTGGCTCTCTGGGCGGGGGACCCATCTCCAGCCGTATGGCCATTTTTGAGCCTGGAGCAGTGCCAAGTGGGAAAGGGTGGTTTTGAGGCTGAAGGCAGCAGGAAAGGCCGCAGCCCCCACGTGTGTGGGGCTACGCAAGCGGTTCCCAAAGAGCTTTAGAACAAGGCATAGTTTTCCCTGCTGGCTCTTTGGGCATGGGACCCATCTCCAGCCATAGGCCATTTTTGTGCTTGATAGGGCGCCAAGTGGGAAAGGGTGGTGTCGAGGCTGAAGGCAGCAGGAAAGCCCGCAGCCCCCAGGTCTGTGCGGCTACGCGAGCGGTTCCCAAAGAGCTTTAGAACAAGGCATAATTTTCCCTGCTGGCTCTTTGGGTGGGGGACCCATCTCCAGCCGTATGGCTATTTTTGTGCCTGACGCGGTGCGTAGTGGCACAGGGTGGTTTTGAGGCTGAAGGCAGCAGGAAAGCCCGCAGCCCCCACGTCTGTGGGGCCAAGCAAGCGGTTCCCAAAGAGCTTTAGAACAAGGCATATTTTTCCCTGCTGGCTCTTTGGGCGGGGGACCCATCTCCAGCCGTATGGCCATTTTTGTGCCTGGCGCGGTGCGTAGTGGGAAAGGGTGGTTTTGACGCTGAAGGCAGCAGCAAAGACTGCAGCCCCCAGGTCTGTGGGGCTACGCAAGCGGTTCCCAAAGAGCTTTAGAACAAGGCATAGTTTTCCCTGCTGGCTCTTTGGGCGGGGGACCCATCTCCAGCCGTATGGCCATTTTTGTGCCTGGCGCGGCGCCAAGTGGGAAAGGGTGGCTTTGAGGCTGAAGGCAGCAGCAAAGCCCGCAGCCCCCAGGTCTGTGGGGCTACGCAAGCGGTTCCCAAAGAGCTTTAGAACAAGGCATAGTTTTCCCTGCTGGCTCTTTGGGCATGGGACCCATCTCCAGCCATATGGCCATTTTTGTGCCTGGCCCGGCGCCAAGTGGGAAAGGGTGGTGTTGAGGCTGAAGGCAGCAGGAAAGCCCGCAGCCCCCAGGTCTGTGGGGCTACGCAAGCGGTTCCCAAAGAGCTTTAGAACAAGGCATAGTTTTCCCTGCTGGCTCTCTGGGCGGGGGACCCATCTCCAGCCGTATGGCCATTTTTGAGCCTGGAGCAGTGCCAAGTGGGAAAGGGTGGTTTTGAGGGTGAAGGCAGCAGGAAAGCCCGCAGCCCCCAGGTCTGTGCGGCTACGCAAGCGGTTCCCAAAGAGCTTTAGAATAAGGCATAGTTTTCCCTGCTGGCTCTTTGGGCGGGGGACCCATCTCCAGCCGTATGGCCATTTTTGTGCCTGGCGCGGCGCCAAGTGGGAAAGGGTGGTGTCGAGGCTGAAGTCAGCAGGAAAGCCCGCAGCCCCCAGGTCTGTGGGGCCAAGCAAGCGGTTCCCAAAGAGCTTTAGAACAAGGCATAATTTTCCCTGCTGGGTCTTTGGGCATGGGACCCATCTCCAGCCATAGGCCATTTTTGTGCTTGATAGGGCGCCAAGTGGGAAAGGGTGGCTTTGAGGCTGAAGGCAGCAGCAAAGCCTGCAGCCCCCAGGTCTGTGGGGCCAAGCAAGCGGTTCCCAAAGAGCTTTAGAACAAGGCATAGTTTTCCCTGCTGGCTCTTTGGGCGCGGGACCCATCTCCAGCCACAGGCCATTTTTGTGCCTGGCCCGGCGCCCAGTGGGAAAGGGTGGCTTTGAGGCTTGAATGCAGCAGGAAAGCCCGCAGCCCCCAGGTCTGTAGGGCTACGCAAGCGGTTCCCAAAGAGCTTTAAAACAAGGCATAATTTTCCCTGCTGGCTCTTTGGGCGGGGGACCCATCTCCAGCCGTATGGCCATTTTTGTGCCTGGCCGGGGGCCAAGTGGGAAAGGGTGGTTTTGAGGCTGAAGGCAGCAGGAAAGCCCGCAGCCCCCACGTGTGTTGGGCTACGCAAGCGGTTCCCAAAGAGCTTTAGAACAAGGCATAGTTTTCCCTGCTGGCTCTTTGGGCATGGGACCCATCTCCAGCCATAGGCCATTTTTGTTCTTGATAGGGCGCCAAGTGGGAAAGGGTGGTGTCGAGGCTGAAGGCAGCAGGAAAGCCCGCAGCCCCCAGGTCTGTGGGGCTACGCAAGCGGTTCCCAAAGAGCTTTAGAACAAGGCATAGTTTTCCCTGCTGGCTCTCTGGGCGGGGGACCCATCTCCAGCCGTATGGCCATTTTTGAGCCTGGCGCGGCACCAGGTCGGAAAGGGTGGCTTTGAGGCTGAAGGCAGGAGCAAAGCCTGCAGCCCCCAGGTTTGTGGTGCTACGCAAGCGGTTCCCAAAGAGCTTTAGAACAAGGCTTAGTTTTCCTAGCTGGCTCTTAGGGCATGGGACCCATCTCCAGCCATAGGCCATTTTTGTGCCTGGCGCGAAGCCAAGTGGGAAAGGGTGCTGTCGAGGCTGAAGGCAGCAGGAAAGCCTGCAGCCCCCAGGTGTGTGGGTCTACGCAAGCGGTTCCCAAAGAGCTTTAGAACAAGGCATAATTTTCCCTGCTGGCTCTTTGGGCGGGGGACCCATCTCCAGCCGTATGGCTATTTTTGTGCCTGGCGCGGTGCGTAGTGGCATAGGATGGTTTTGAGGCTGAAGGCAGCAGGAAAGCCTGCAGCCCCCAGGTCTGTGCGGATACACAAGCGGTTCCCAAAGAGCTTTAGAACAAGGCATAGTTTTCCCTGCTGGCTCTTTGGGCGGGGGACCCATCTCCAGCCGTATGGCCATTTTTGCGCCTGGCCCGGCGCCAAGTGGGAAAGGGTGGCTTTGAGGCTGAAGGCAGCAGCAAAGCCCGCAGCCCCCAGGTCTGTGCGGCTACGCAAGCGGTTCCCAAAGAGCTTTAGAACAAGGCATAGTTTTCCCTGCTGGCTCTTTGGGCGGGGGACCCATCTCCAGCCGTACGGCCATTTTTGTGCATGGCGCAGCGCCAAGTGGGAAAGGGTGGCTTTGACGCTGAAGGCAGCACAAACCCTGCAGCCCCAGGTCTGTGGGGCTACGCAAGCGGTTCCCAAAGAGCTTTAGAACAAGGCATAGTTTTCCCTGCTGGCTCTTTGGGCGGGGGACCCATCTCCAGCCGTATGGCCATTTTTGTGCCTGGCCCGGCGCCAAGAGGGAAAGGGTGGCTTTGAGGCTGAAGGCAGCAGGAAAGCCCGCAGCCCCCAGGTCTGTGGGGCTACGCAAGCGGTTCCCAAAGAGCTTTAGAACAAGGCATAGTTTTCCCTGCTGGCTCTCTGGGCGGGGGACCCATCTCCAGCCGTATGGCCATTTTTGAGCCTGGAGCAGTGCCAAGTGGGAAAGGGTGGTTTTGAGGGTGAAGGCAGCAGGAAAGCCCGCAGCCCCCAGGTCTGTGGGGCTACGCAAGCGGTTCCCAAAGAGCTTTAGAACAAGGCATAGTTTTCCCTGCTGGCTCTTTGGGCGGGGGACCCATCTCCAGCCGTATGGCCATTTTTGTGCCTGGCGCGGCGCCAAGTGGGAAAGGGTGGTGTCGAGGCTGAAGGCAGCAGGAAAGCCCGCAGCCCCCAGGTCTGTGGGGCCAAGCAAGCGGTTCCCAAAGAGCTTTAGAACAAGGCATAGTTTTCCCTGCTGGCTCTTTGGGCATGGGACCCATCTCCAGCCATAGGCCATTTTTGTGCTTGATAGGGCGCGAAGTGGGAAAGGGTGGCTTTGAGGCTGAAGGCAGCAGCAAAGCCTGCAGCCCCCAGGTCTGTGGGGCCAAGCAAGCGGTTCCCAAAGAGCTTTAGAACAAGGCATAGTTTTCCCTGCTGGCTCTTTGGGCGGGGGAACCATCTCCAGCCACAGGCCATTTTTGTGCCTGGCCCGGCGCCCAGTGGGAAAGGGTGGCTTTGAGGCTTGAATGCAGCAGGAAAGCCCGCAGCCCCCAGGTCTGTAGGGCTACGCAAGCGGTTCCCAAAGAGCTTTAAAACAAGGCATAATTTTCCCTGCTGGCTCTTTGGGCGGGGGACCCATCTCCAGCCGTATGGCCATTTTTGTGCCTGGCCGGGGGTCAAGTGGGAAAGGGTGGTTTTGAGGCTGAAGGCAGCAGGAAAGCCCGCAGCCCCCACGTGTGTGGGGCTACGCAAGCGGTTCCCAAAGAGCTTTAGAACAAGGCATAGTTTTCCCTGCTGGCTCTTTGGGCATGGGACCCATCTCCAGCCATAGGCCATTTTTGTGCTTGATAGGGCGCCAAGTGGGAAAGGGTGGTGTCGAGGCTGAAGGCAGCAGGAAAGCCCGCAGCCCCCAGGTCTGTGGGGCTACGCAAGCGGTTCCCAAAGAGCTTTAGAATAAGGCATAGTTTTCCCTGCTGGCTCTTTGGGCGGGGGACCCATCTCCAGCCGTATGGCTATTTTTGTGCCTGGCGCGGTGCGTAGTGGCATAGGATGGTTTTGAGGCTGAAGGCAGCAGGAAAGCCTGCAGCCCCAAGGTCTGTGCGGCTACACAAGCGGATCACAAAGAGCTTTAGAACAAGGCATAGTTTTCCCTGCTGGCTCTTTGGGCGGGGGACCCATCTCCAGCCGTATGGCCATTTTTGCGCCTGGCCCGGCGCCAAGTGGGAAAGGGTGGCTTTGAGGCTGAAGGCAGCAGCAAAGCCCGCAGCCCCCAGGTCTGTGCGGCTACGCAAGCGGTTCCCAAAGAGCTTTAGAACAAGGCATAGTTTTCCCTGCTGGCTCTTTGGGCGGGGGACCCATCTCCAGCCGTACGGCCATTTTTGTGCATGGCGCAGCGCCAAGTGGGAAAGGGTGGCTTTGAGGCTGAAGGCAGCAGAAAAGCCTGCAGCCCCCAGGTCTGTGGGGCCAAGCAAGCGGTTCCCAAAGAGCTTTAGAACAAGGCATAGTTTTCCCTGCTAGCTCTTTGGGCATGGGACCCATCTCCAGCCATAGGCCATTTTTGTGCCTGGCGCGGCGCCAAGTGGGAAAGGGTGGCTTTGAGGCTGAAGGCAGCAGGAAAGCCCGCAGCCCCCAGGTCTGTGGGGCTACGCAAGCGGTTCCCAAAGAGCTTTAGAACAAGGCATAGTTTTCCCTGCTGGCTCTTTTGGCAGGGGGCCCATCTCCAGCCATAGGCCATTTTTGTCCCTGGCACGGCGCCAAGTGGGAAAGGGTGGTGTCGAGGCTGAAGGCAGCAGGAAAGCCCGCAGCCCCCAGGTCTGTGGGGCTACGCAAGCGGTTCCCAAAGAGCTTTAGAACAAGGCATAGTTTTCCCTGCTGGCTCTTTGGGCGGGGGACCCATCTCCATCCGTATGGCCATTTTTGTGCCTGGCGCGGCGCCAAATGGGAAAGGGTGTCTTTGACGCTGAAGGCATCAGCAAAGCCCGCAGCCCCCAGGTCTGTGGGGCCAAGCAAGCGGTTCCCAAAGAGCTTTAGAACAAGGCATAGTTTTCCCTGCTGGCTCTTTGGGCGGGGGACCCATCTCCAGCCATAGGCCATTTTTGTGCCTGGCGCGGCGCCAAGTGGGAAAGGGTGGTTTTGAGGCTGAAGGCAGCAGGAAAGCCCGCAGCCCCCAGGTCTGTGGGGCTACGCAAGCAGTTCCCAAAGAGCTTTAGAACAAGGCATAGTTTTCCCTGCTGGCTCTTTGGGCGGGGGAACCATCTCCAGCCGTATGGCCATTTTTGTGCCTGGCCCGGCGCCCAGTGGGAAAGGGTGGCTTTGAGGCTTGAAGGCAGCAGGAAAGCCCGCAGCCCCCAGGTCTGTGGGGCTACGCAAGCGGTTCCCAAAGAGCTTTAGAACAAGGCATAGTTTTCCCTGCTGGCTCTCTGGGCGGGGGACCCATCTCCAGCCGTATGGCCATTTTTGTGCCTGGCGCGGCGCCAAGTGGGAAAGGGTGGTGTCGAGGCTGAAGGCAGCAGGAAAGCCCGCAGCCCCCAGGTCTGTGGGGCTACGCAAGCGGTTCCCAAAGAGCTTTAGAACAAGGCATAGTTTTCCCTGCTGGCTCTTTGGGCGGGGGACCCATCTGCAGACATATGGCCATTTTTGTGCCTGGCACGACGCCAAGTGGGAAAGGGTGGCTTTGAGGCTGAAGGCAGCAGCAAAGCCTGCAGCCCCCACGTCTGTGGGGCCAAGCAAGCGGTTCCCAAAGAGCTTTAGAACAAGGCATAGTTTTCCCTGCTGGGTCTTTGGGCGGGGGACCCATCTCCAGCCGTATGGCCATTTTTGTGCCTGGCGCGGCGCCAAGTGGGAAAGGGTGGCTTTGAGGCTGAAGGCAGCAGCAAAGCCCGCAGCCCCCAGGTCTGTGGGGCTACGCAAGCGGTTCCCAAAGAGCTTTAGAACAAGGCATAGTTTTCCCTGCTGGCTCTTTAGGCATGGGACCCATCTCCAGCCATAGGCCATTTTTGTGCCTGATAGGGCGCCAAGTGGGAAAGGGTTGCTTTGAGGCTGAAGACAGCAGGAAAGCCCGCAGCCCCCAGGTCTGTGGGGCTACGCAAGCGGTTCCCAAAGAGCTTTAGAACAAGGCATAGTTTTCCCTGCTGGCTCTTTGGGCGGGGGACCCATCTGCAGACATATGGCCATTTTTGTGCCTGGCACGACGCCAAGTGGGAAAGGGTGGCTTTGACGCTGAAGGCAGCAGGAAAGCCCTCAGCCCCCAGGTCTGTGGGGCTACGCAAGCGGTTCCCAAAGAGCTTTAGAACAAGGCATAGTTTTCCCTACTGGCTCTTTGGGCGGGAGACCCATCTCCAGCCATAGGCCATTTTTGTGCCTGGCGCGACACCAAGTGGGAAAGGGTGTTGTCGAGGCTGAAGGCAGCAGGAAAGCCCGCAGCCCCCAGGTCTGTGGGGCCAAGCAAGCGGTTCCCAAAGAGCTTTAGAACAAGGCATAGTTTTCCCTGCTGGCTCTTTGGGCATGGGACCCATCTCCAGCCATAGGCCATTTTTGTGCCTGATAGGGCGCCAAGTGGGAAAGGGTGGTGTCGAGGCTGAAGGCAGCAGGAAAGCCCGCAGCCCCAAGGTCTGTGGGGCCAAGCAAGCGGTTCCCAAAGAGCTTTAGAACAAGGCATAGTTTTCCCTGCTGGCTCCTTGGGCGGGGGACCCATCTCCAGCCATAGGCCATTTTTGTGCCTGGCGCGACGCCAAGTGGGAAAGGGTGGCTTTGAGGCTAAAGACAGCAGGAAAGCCTGCAGCCCCCAGGTCTGTGGGGCTACGCAAGCGGTTCCCAAAGAGCTTTAGAACAAGGCATAGTTTTCCCTGCTGGCTCCTTGGGCGGGGGACCCATCTCCAGCCGTATGGCCATTTTTGTGCCTGGCGCGGCGCCAAGTGGGAAAGGGTGGTGTCGAGTCTGAAGGCAGCAGGAAAGCCCGCAGCCTCCAGGTCTGTGGGACTACGCAAGCGGTTCCCAAAGAGCTTTAGAACAAGGCCTAGTTTTCCCTGCTGGCTCTTTGGGCGGGGGACCCATCTCCAGCCGTATGGCCATTTTTGAGCCTGGCGCGGCGCCAGGTGGGAAAGGGTGTCTTTGAGGCTGAAGGCAGGAGCAAAGCCTGCAGCCCCCAGGTCTGTGGGGCTACGCAAGCGGTTCCCAAAGAGCTTTAGAACAAGGCATAGTTTTCCCTGCTGGCTCTTTGGGCGGGGGACCCATCTCCAGCCATAGGCCATTTTTGTGCCTGATGCAGCGCCTAGTGGGAAAGGGTGGCTTTGAGGCTGAAGGCAGCAGGAAAGCCTGCAGCCCCCAGGTCTGTGGGGCTATGGAAGCGGTTCCCAAAGAGCTTTAGAACAAGGCATAGTTTTCCCTGCTGGCTCCTTGGGCTGGAGACCCATCTCCAGCCGTATGGCCATTTTTGTGCCTGGCGCGGCGCCAAGTGCGAAAGGGTGGCTTTGAGGCTGAAGGCAGCAGGAAAGCCTGCAGCCCCCAGGTCTGTGGGGCCAAGCAAGCGGTTCCCAAAGAGCTTTAGAACAAGGCATAGTTTTCCCTGCTGGCTCTTTGGGCGGGAGACCCATCTCCAGCCATAGGCCATTTTTTGTGCCTGGCACGACGCCAAGTGGGAAAGGGTGGTGTCGAGGCTGAAGGTAGCAGCAAAGCCTGCAGCCCCCAGGTCTGTGGGGCCAAGCAAGCGGTTCCCAAAGAGCTTTAGAACAAGGCATAGTTTTCCCTGCTGGCTCTTTGGGCATGGGACCCATCTCCAGCCGTATGGCCATTTTTGTGCCTGGCGCGGCGCCAAGTGGGAAAGGGTGGTTTTGAGGCTGAAGGCAGCAGCAAAGCCCGCAGCCCCCAGGTCTGTGGGGCTACGCAAGCAGTTCCCAAAGAGCTTTAGAACAAGGCATAGTTTTCCCTGCTGGCTCTTTAGGCATGGGACCCATCTCCAGCCATAGGCCATTTTTGTGCCTGATAGGGCGTCAAGTGGGAAAGGGTTGCTTTGAGGCTGAAGACAGCAGGAAAGCCCGCAGCCCCCAGGTCTGTGGGGCTACGCAAGCGGTTCTGAAAGAGCTTTAGAACAAGGCATAGTTTTCCCTGCTGGCTCTTTGGGCGGGGGACCCATCTGCAGACATATGGCCATTTTTGTGCCTGGCACGACGCCAAGTGGGAAAGGGTGGCTTTGACGCTGAAGGCAGCAGGAAAGCCCTCAGCCCCCAGGTCTGTGGGGCTACGCAAGCGGTTCCCAAAGAGCTTTAGAACAAGGCATAGTTTTCCCTACTGGCTCTTTGGGCGGGAGACCCATCTCCAGCCATAGGCCATTTTTGTGCCTGGCGCGACACCAAGTGGGAAAGGGTGTTGTCGAGGCTGAAGGCAGCAGGAAAGCCCGCAGCCCCCAGGTCTGTGGGGCCAAGCAAGCGGTTCCCAAAGAGCTTTAGAACAAGGCATAGTTTTCCCTGCTGGCTCTTTGGGCGGGGGACCCATCTCCAGCCATAGGCCATTTTTGTGCCTGATGCGGCGCCAAGTGGGAAAGGGTCCTGTGGAGGCTGAAGGCAGCAGGAAAGCCCGCAGCCCCAAGGTCTGTGGGGCCAAGCAAGCGGTTCCCAAAGAGCTTTAGAACAAGGCATAGTTTTCCCTGCTGGCTCCTTGGGCGGGGGACCCATCTCCAGCCATAGGCCATTTTTGTGCCTGGCGCGACGCCAAGTGGGAAAGGGTGGCTTTGAGGCTGAAGACAGCAGGAAAGCCTGCAGCCCCCAGGTCTGTGGGGCTACGCAAGCGGTTCCCAAAGAGCTTTAGAACAAGGCATAGTTTTCCCTGCTGGCTCCTTGGGCGGGGGACCCATCTCCAGCCGTATGGCCATTTTTGTGCCTGGCGCGGCGCCAAGTGGGAAAGGGTGGTGTCGAGTCTGAAGGCAGCAGGAAAGCCCGCAGCCCCCAGGTCTGTGGGGCTACGCAAGCGGTTCCCAAAGAGCTTTAGAACAAGGCATAGTTTTCCCTGCTGGCTCTCTGGGCGGGGGGACCCATCTCCAGCCGTATGGCCATTTTTGAGCCTGGCGCGGCGCCAGGTGGGAAAGGGTGTCTTTGAGGCTGAAGGCAGGAGCAAAGCCTGCAGCCCCCAGGTCTGTGGGGCTACGCAAGCGGTTCCCAAAGAGCTTTAGAACAAGTCATAGTTTTCCCAGCTGGCTCTTAGGGCATGGGACCCATCTCCAGCCATAGGCCATTTTTGTGCCTGATGCAGCGCCTAGTGGGAAAGGGTGGCTTTGAGGCTGAAGGCAGCAGGAAAGCCTGCAGCCCCCAGGTCTGTGGGGCTATGGAAGCGGTTCCCAAAGAGCTTTAGAACAAGGCATAGTTTTCCCTGCTGGCTCCTTGGGCTGGAGACCCATCTCCAGCCGTATGGCCATTTTTGTGCCTGGCGCGGCGCCAAGTGGGAAAGGGTGGCTTTGAGGCTGAAGGCAGCAGGAAAGCCCGCAGCCCCCAGGTCTGTGGGGCTACGCAAGCGGTTCCCAAAGAGCTTTAGAACAAGGCATAGTTTTCCCTGCTGGCTCTTTGGGCGGGGGACCCATATCCAGCCATATGGCCATTTTTATGCCTGGCGAAGCGCCAAGTGGGAAAGGGTGGTGTCGAGGCTGAAGGCAGCAGGAAAGCCTGCAGCCCCCAGGTCTGTGGGGCTACGCAAGCGGTTCCCAAAGAGCTTTAGAACAAGGCATAGTTTTCCCTGCTGGCTCTTTGGGCGGGGGACCCATCTCCAGCCGTATGGCCATTTTTGTGCCTTTCCCGGCGCCAAGCGGGAAAGGGTGGCTTTGAGGCTGAAGGCAGCAGGAGAGCCCGCAGCCCCCAGGTCTGTGCGGCTACGCAAGCGGTTCCCAAAGAGCTTTAGAACAAGGCATAGTTTTCGCTGCTGGCTCTTTGGGCGGGGGACCCATCTCCAGCCGTATGGCCATTTTTGTGCCTGGCGCGGTGCGTCGTGGGAAAGGGTGGTTTTGAGGCTGAAGGCAGCAGGAAAGCCTGCCGTCCGAGGGTTTCTTAATGCCTTTTCTTAATGATGTCTCCACAGTGTGAAGTTTTGCAGGATTTGAAAAAGTAATAGACACAGTGAAATTGAGTCTATTGGAAACTTCCATACTTTTCCCTCCCTCTAAAATCTCTGGTGTCCTGTAGTATCCACTGCCTGCAACTGCTGTTGCAGGAGCAGACAGATTGGTATCAAATTTAGAAAAAAGGGACATCATTAAGAGGATTCACTCGCCTTATTTTTCACCGGTGTGGCCAGTAAAGAAACCAAAAAGGCAATGGCATTTCACAGTAGATTACGGAAAATTAAACGCCAACACTGCACCTCTGACCGCTGCTGTTCCGAATATCGCGGAAATTGTGACAATGATAAAAGGAGCTGCCCATCCTTGCAGGGTTGCCTTAGATTTTAAAGACATATTTTTTTATGATTCTCCTCCTTGAGCAGGACAAAGCGCAGTTTGCATTCACATGGAAAGGAGTCCAATATACCTTTAACCGCTTTCCACAAGGATACAAACATTCCCCCACTATTGCCCATAATGCTTTGGCTAAAGTGCTATCAGAGATTCCTGTTTCACAGGGATGTACAATATACCAATATATTATTGATGACATCTTAATAGGGGAGAGAACCAAGAAAGTGTACAAGACATGATGGAAAACATCCGAAAAACATTATCAGATTTGGGATTGGAAATTCCCGACTCAAAGTGTCAGGGACCCGCACAGGAAGTTAAATTCCTGGGGGTCTGGTGGATTAAGGGAGCTGCTTCTGTCCCTCAGGATACCCTGAAAAAATAGAACATGGACAGAATCCTTCCAGCACGAAGGAGTTACAGCAAGTCCTGGGAACTTTAAGTTATTAGCGTAAACACATCCCTGGCTTTTCCATCATTGCTCGCCCCCTTTATTGTTTGCTCAAAAAAGGTAAATCCTGGGAGTCGACTGAACAACATACTAATGCACTAGAATTGCTAATAAAAGAGCTAAGGTTATTCCAACAACTTGGCCCCATACATCCAACTGACCCTGTCCATGTAGAATGGGGGCTCAGTGAACATGGTTCCCGTTGTAATTTATGCCAGAAGGGACCAGCAGGACCGGAGAGACCATTAGAATTTAGCTCTCACGCCTTTAATGATACTGAGAGCAGCTATTCAGACCTGGAGAAGGGTTTACTGTCCCTGGTGCGAGCATTGCAACGAGCAGAGCAGATAAGGAGATAACAGAGCGTGATTGTTCGGGGCCCTTTTCGCCTCCCAGATGTGGTCCTTAAAGGGACACCACCACCAGCTGGCATTGCCCAGAAACCCACAGTTCGAAAGTGGTATGCTTATTTAGAAGGCATTAATGATATCATGCCAATCTCTGAAGGTAGTATCAAAGTATCCGTGCTCCAGAAGGATAGAGATGGTGCCCTATTGTTCCAATCCCCACCAAACAGACCATCTCCAATCCAAGAAGCACCTCCTCTGAAAGCAGGCAGTGATCTTACAGGAGTGTGGTTTACTGGTGTGTCATCTCACCGTGAGAACAGCAAGTGGAAATACAAGGCCGTAGCACTGGAAGTAGCAACGGGGGAAAGAGCAATTGAAACAGGAGAAGGTAGGGCACAAGTAGGGGAACTCAGAGCCGTCCTACTAGCTGCACAACATGGAGCTACTTACATTTACACTGACTCATATGCTGTTTTTAAAGGAGCCACTGAATGGCTAGGACACTGGGCAGCCAACGATTGGCAGGTGAATAGAGTCCCAATCTGGGAGACAGACAGTTGGAAGCAACTGTTGGAAATAGGAGGACAGAGACCATTGCACATTGCTTGGGTAAAAGGCCACGATCGTTCAAACTCGATCACTGCTCAGTTCAACCAACAGGTAGATAGCCTCACGCGGCTACAACAAATTGACACTGTAGATGATGGTCGGGAATGGTTACATATTAAGCCTGGCCACACAGGCCGTGCTGATCTGTATCAGGAAGGTCTAGCCCGGGGGTGGCCTGTGTCGGTTAAGCTGTGCGAACAAGTAGTAACTGCCTGGTCACAATGTCGCCTATGACTCAGCAAAGATCATCCGAGTAAGGCGCCTCCCTTACACATGCGGGACAAGAAAATGTTGTGGCATTCATGGCAGATTGATTATATTGGGCCCTTGAGATCATCAGGTGGGAAAAGATATGTCCTAGTCGGAGTGGAGATTATCTCCAGCCTCAGTATGGCCACTGGCTTCAAATCAGCTGCTGGGGACAACACAGTGAAAGGCCTAAAAGGGTGGTTCAGCACACTTCCCCTTCCCGAGGAAATCCAAAGTGATAACGGTTCACACTTTACCGCTACAGTGGTACAAGATTGGGCCAAAGAAGAAGGGATTCGATGGGTATTTCATACTCCCTATTATCCTCAGGCTAATGGCATTGTTGAATGCACCAACGGATTGGTTAAGCGTTTTGCAAAAACTCATAAATCATAAGGGAAGGTGAAGAAGGCACCTTGCCCACCGAAATTCGAAAAGTAATATGGGATAACGCAATTGAATTTGAGAGAAAATTTCAATCCTGGTGGTATCTGGTTAATTTCACCTACGATCCCACTGAGAGCAAAGCCACAGCTTTTGTCTTAACGATACGCAATGCCTCAGTATCCACCATATACCCAATCATCGCACTGGGGTTGAATCACCAAGGAGCTCTACTCTATCCAACACAGCACAGAGGTTGGGCACGACAAAATGAGACTAAATGGCAAACTGCTGATGTTGACGCATGCGTTTCACGAGACCAACAAGGATTCATTTGTGAGAGTAATACTCTCAAAGCACAAGACCTTTGTCTTGACACCAACCAGAATGCTTGTCACTTTGAGACACATCCCGATGAAACCCCAGAGACTGTGCTTGACTATATTGGGAAAGGGTGCGTTAGCATGAGGTCTCCCTGTAGTCTTGTATTATAGACGAGAAAGGCTTGAGACCATGGCCACTCTGGGTCTCTTTGACTACAAACAACAGGGAATAAAAAGGTGAAACTGAATAGCATCAATTCCATCTGCCAATTCGTCATTTTAGAATTTGGGCCTCCAAATAGCCATACATCATAAAAGTAGTATTATTGCCAGGTTCAATGTCAGGATTCCCTGGAGACATTCAAAGGTAGCGTAGGCCAATCCGTCTGTACAGCTCATCCAAGGTTCCTGTAAGACATAAAGGAAAAGAAAATCTGCTCGGTCTTATTCGACCGACGGGGTTAAAAAGAAGGTGCGGTCCACCGGGTGCTGATCCGGTGTATCTTCCCTGAACAATCCTTGGCTTCCCATGCATAGGGATTTTTGGGAGTAGCTAGCACCATTGGCACCGTCCCATTTTGAGGCATTTTCACTAGCACAGGTAGTCCAGGGTGAAATCTTCCGGGGTATTTTCCCGGTTCATTGGCAGCCTTTGGCGAGATAATATTGGCAGGTACACAGAAAGCTTTCATTTTAGGACAGCCGTCTCCACTCCATTTGTTATTTAGTTGATAGATGGCATCATCCAATCGCAAATGCCAACCAGGTTCATGACTTTTTGCAAAACGCTTAACCAATCTATTGGTGCGTTCAACAATGCCATTAGCCTGGGGATAACAGGGAGTATGAAATACCCATCGAATCCCTTCTTCCTTGGCCCAATCTTGTACCACCGAAGCCGTAAAGTGTGAAACGTTATCACTCTGGATTTCGTCGGGAAGGGGAAGTGTGCTGAACCACCCTGTTAGGCCTTTCACTGTGTTGTCCCTCGTAGCTGGTTTGAAACTGCTGGCCATACTGAGGCTGGAGATAATCTCCACTCCTACCAGGACATATCTTTTCCCACCTGATGATCTCAAGGGCCCAATATAATCAAGCTGCCATGAATGCCACAACGCTTTCTTGTCCCGCATGTGTAAGGGAGGCGCCTTACTCGGATGATCTTTGCTGAGTCGTAGGCGACATTGTGAACAGGCAGTTACTATTTGTTCGCACAGCTTAACTGACACAAGCCACCCACCTTCCCGATACAGGTCAGGACGGCCTGTGCGGCCACGTTTAACATGTAACGATTCAAGTAAGCGTTCCCATTCCCGACCATCATCTACAATGTCAATTTGTTGCAGCCGCGTGAGGCCATCTACCTGTTGGTTGAACTGAGCAGTGATCGAGTTTGAACGATCGTGGCCTTTTACCCAAGCAATGTGCAATGGTCTCTGTCCTCCTATTTCCAACAGTTGCTTCCAATTATCTGTCTCCCAAACTGGGACTCTATTCACCTGCCAATCGTTGGCTGCCCAGTGTCCTAGCCATTCAGTGGCTCCTTTAAGAACAGCATATGACTCAGCGTAAAAGGAGGTGGCTCCATGTTGTGCAGCTAGTAGGACAGCTCTGAGTTCCCCTACCCTCCCCTATTTCAATTGCTCTTTCTCCCGTTGTTACTTCCAGTGCTACGGCCTTATATTTGCACTTATTTTTTTAACGGTGAGATGACGCACCAGTAAACCACACTCCTCTAAGATCACTGCTGTCCCTCAAAGGAGGTGCTTCTTGGATCGGAGATGGTCTGTTTGGTGGGGATTGGAACAATAGGGCACCATCTATATCCTTTGGTATCCTTGTGAAGTAGCCTTGGATACTTTAACACTGCCTTCAGAGACTGGCTTGATTTCATTAATGCCTTCTAAATAAGCATACCACTTTCGAACTGTAGGTCTCTGGGCAATGCCAGCTGGTGGTGGTGTCCCTTTAAGGACCACATCTGGGAGGCGAAAAGGTCCCAGGAAAGATCACACTCTGTTCTCTTCTTATCTGCTCTGCTCGTTGCAACGCTCGCACCAGGGACAGTAAACCCTTCTCCAGGTCTGAATAGCTGCATTCAGTATCATTGAAGGAGTGTGAGCAAAATTCTAATGGTCTCTCCGGTCCTGCTGGTCCCTTCTGCCATAAATTACAACGGGAACCATGTTCACTGAGCCCCCATTCTACATGGACAGGGTCAGTTGGATGTATGGGGCCAAGTTGTTGGAATAACCTTAGCTCCTTTATTAGTAATTGCAGAGCATTAGTGTGTTGTTCAGTCCACACCCAGGATTTACCCTTTTTTGGCAAGCTATGAAGGGGGCGAGCAATGATGGAAAAGCCAGGGATGTGTTTACGCCAATAACTTAAAGTTCCCAGGACCTGCTGTAACTCCTTCGTGCTGGAAGGATTCTGTCCATGTTCTATTTTTTCAGGGTATCCTGAGGGACAGAAGCAGCTCCCTTAATCCACCAGACCCCCAGGAATTTAACTTCCTGTGCGGGTCCCTGACACTTTGAGTCGGGTCTACGTGAGGCACCCACTAACACTTCTGCCCTAGTCATTCGCTGCTCTCCCGGCAACCAGAGGTTAATTTTTGCAGTGGGGCATGTTTTTACCACACCATCAATTCCTGTGAAGTTGACTCTGCGTCGGGTGGGATTTATACCTAGAAGTTGTGCTGTTTCGTTAGTGATTGCAGACATTTGGGCTCCGGTATCAATAATAAAATTTACCAATATCTTCCGGGGTCCAACAGGAATGACAATAACAGGTTCGGAGTCTTTATGAGAGCGCCATTGGATTGCTAGTACCTGCCCGACAGGGTTGCTCAGTGCCCTCCCCGGGGATAGGAGTGTTGTGGCTGGGACTCTGTCAAATCAATCAAGTTATGTTCCGGTGCAGAAGGCACAGTTTTCTCACGGCTTGGGGATTCTCTGGTTAGACTTTTCTCCCCAGCCGCATTATTCTTTCTAGGTAGAGATTGGACTAGCGTACGGAGATCTCCCGTAGGGTCACCGTGCAAGAATTGTCGGGGCACCCCTAATTGTAGGGCTTTACGCCACAACTCATTCCGGTCCTTATCAGGCTTAAACCTTCCCTCTGATTTAGGGTTTTGAGTGTGAGTTTGGACTTGGCGAACCTTTCGCGGGTGTTCGGAGGATTTCTCACTAGTTTGGCTGGCCCAGCCCATTCGGCGCCCATATTGATCTATTTCCTGTACATTCCAGGTGGGCATGTAGTGACGACGGCCCCGCCCATGAGCACCCCGAGCATCCCGTATACGATCTTGAGTGCGAACAAGGAACGGTTTCAGGCAATCGGGAAGACCACGGATGAGAGGGGCTAATCGATCGGGGTCGATAGGGGCTGACATTGGGGATTTCCGAAATTCCTCTCTGTCATACATGGCTTGCAGACAAGCTGCTTTCCGTACAGCCGCAAACAGATCAGAGTAGCCTGTAGCTCTAATCTCTAACGGCTCCCCCCTCTCTCGCGGATCCATACCCCCTGCCCAATAGGCTGCTCGAGCGGTTAGGGAATAATTATGATCCCCAGGCATAGTGGTTAAAAACACTCCTGGTCCCCAAGAGTCTCCTGCTTCTTCCTCACTCAGCATAATTCTGCCCCCCCCTTCAGAAGAAACTCGCCACACGTACTCAACAGCTGACTCTTCTGGTCGCCTCGAATATTTCTCCCTTATTTTTGTTAACTCGGTTGGTGTCCATGGAACGGTACGCACAGTGGTGTGAATTTCATCACCATCATCAACTGCAGTTTCAGTTTTAACCAGAGGACGTAAAGGAAAAACTTGGGATTTCAAAGTAAAAGTCCTTTCCTCCTCATCTTCTTCGTCATCCTCACTATTAGACAAAAAAATCTCCGGTCTGGGTTCCGGAATTTGGATAACACATTAACTTACGAATCTGTTGGACCTGGGTCGAGGGCTGCATTTTATCTAAGAGCCCGGTCACCCTTTCAATAACATTTTAAGTTGGCGATTTTCACTCCCAAGTTGAGCATTCCGGTTTCCTAAACATTCATTCTCACTCACAAGCTTATCGACTTGAGTTCTTAATCTTTCTCCTGTCTCCTTTTGCAAGGCTAATGATGACTTCAGCACCTCATTCTCCGATTTCAGGGTTGCATATTCTACAGCTGAAATCAGATTAGGAGCGGGGGTTTCTCTAGCTTCTTGTTGTGCACAAGATAAACAGGCGCCTAACACAGCACAAATCACACCCTTGCCTTTCCCCGCTCTGAGCTTCTGTGAAACCCGACGCTCTTCAATACGTTCCACCACTTTCTCTTCATCCTTCCAAAATTTTTGGGCCCACTCCTTCCCACCCTGGGAAGGGGCACAATCATATTTTTGCAGCAGTTTATCCATGGCAATCCTGCCGACTACGCCAAATTCTGTTGCGTGAAACGGGGCCAAGCGGTTTTGGCAGAAGATAAACCCCCTTGCGTTCTAACACTCCTCACCGAGGTGGGAGGCCAGGTGCGGCTGGGTTTCAATTCTGAGTGATGCCCAATTCAGCACTATCAGGCCAATCGCGTTTACTATGTGTTAAACTATTACGATTTGGAGACACTAATAGTGGGCTGCACCTTCAGTCTAGTCGTGCTCCTGAACCAGCACGGCCTCTCTCAAGTTTTGGTCGCGTTCAGTGAGAAAGCGAAACGACTAGCTACTGAAACAGTGCAGTTTATTTAAACAACAGATATACAGGTTCTTTAGGATTGCCGGTGATAAATACACTGTCTGCAAAGCACGTGCAAATAAAGACATTGTTAAATAGACAAACGCGCGACAAAATTATAAACGATACAGCCTGGCTATAAATGTAGGGTAGAGATTCTCTAGAGAAATTTCTAGAGTCCCCGAGAAAGCACTCGGTGTAATCAAAGTCTTACCCAAAGGCGTCCTTATGAGGGGGAAGAAAGGCTCAGCCCGTCGACTGATCCCAGAAAACAGCGGTGGGATTCTTCGCGATGGTGTCTTCCCAGACATTCCCCCTCTCTTGGGCTATTTTTATATTATTTTTTTAACTTCAAAGTGGAGTTTGAGTGACTTTAGTCATATGTACTTTTATTATGATTAATGTACTCAAGGAGGAGTGTTCACACCTCGGGGGCGGATAGCCTCCGGGATGGAGGTGTGTTTTGGTACATTGTGGTGAGCAAAGTTCGCACAAAAGGACAGCATTTCATCAACATTTGACGAAATGTTGGCTCGGGTGGCGTGTAGGCCGCTTATCAGTTCCGTAGTACCATCTCGTCCCCATATCTGCTATTCGTCACAAGGGAAGGCCACGGAACAAGCGCGTTCCGTTCCATCCCTCGTGTAGTTTCGCAAACAACCTTGTACAGGGAATCACAGCTGTTGCATTCTTCGTGTGCTAGCTGCGGCTGTATTCTACCTCAGAAGCCTCTTGATTTTATGACTTTCCTTAATGTGTGAACAATGCTGTATTTTTGTATTCTTGGCCAATTTAGTAATTATTCCACAAGAACACACATTGGTTGCCGATTTATCAACGGGTCTAATCACCACAGGCCAACTGTAATCAAAACCATCTATGTAGACTCTACCAAAGCGGACAAATACAACACTGATTGTTACAAAATTATGGAGCCAAATTCAGATTGCTGGCACAATTTCACTTTCATCAAACCTACAGTAGTGTACTGTATTTGGGGCTACAAGGGCACAGAATTGTTATTTGAATTTATGATTGACTCAAATACACCTGAACTTGCTGAAATGAATCCAGAACCTACACCCCACAAACTCTCAAAGGCTCTCTCTTCTAAGAGAAAAAAAAAAAAACCACCTCTCTCTTTTCTAAGCCCTCCATTAGACTAACTCCTTACATTTTCAACATTGGCCCTTACGTTATTAAACACACACAGGTCAACAACAGGTACTGTTTAATCCCACATATTCCCTCAAACGAGCAGAATTGTCAATGCAGATTAAAATCTCTGCGATCAAACCCACCTGCTTACCATTCCTGAGTACATCTTATGCAGAATGGTCAGCATGGTTACGCAAACGAACTCTTGCCACTTCACACGGACGGAAGAGGGATGCGACTGGTATCTTAGGAACAGGCCTGGGAGTCTTGAATAGTATAGATGCTGAGATACTTGCCAACAAACTAGTCACAACCGCTACTGATCTGGACAAATTAAGACATCCCCTACGGTCCTCTCTATTAGCATTGGGAAACCACCAACGGCTTTTATCGAATATATTGCCTCAATGGGAAGAAACGGGTGAAAAAGACCATCAGCTGATCACAGATGCACTTGGTACAACTCAAAGCAATGTTTCCTTGGCTCTTAGTTGTATCCAAGCCCAATTGTGGATGCAATCTATGACAGCCGCAATCATAAGGGAAGGTAAAGAAGGCACCTTGCCCACCGAAATTCGAAAAGTAATATGGGATAACGCAATTGAATTTGAGAAAAAATTTCAGTCCAGGTGGTATCTGGTTAATTTCACCTACGATCCCACTGAGAGCAAAGCCACAGCTTTTGTCTTAACGATACGCAATGCCTCCGTATACACCACATACCCAATCATCGCACTGGGGTTGAATCACCAAGGAGCTCTACTCTATCCAACACAGCACAGAGGTTGGGCACGACAAAATGAGACTAAATGGCAAACTGCTGATGTTGACGCATGCGTTTCACGAGACCAACAAGGATTCATTTGTGAGAGTAATACTCTCAAAGCACAAGACCTTTGTCTTGACACCAACCAGAATGTTTGTCACTTTGAGACACATCCCGATGAAACCCCAGAGACTGTGCTTGACTATATTGGGAAAGGGTGCGTTAGCATGAGGTCTCCCTGTAGTCTTGTATTCAGAGATGACATAGTAATCACTCAAATCTTTGTGTTTGAACTTTACTAACACAAAGTTACGGGATGCGACTTCAATTATTAAGCTCCTGTTACGTCTTTTCAATTGCTACAACCTAATTATACGTTGATTCGAGATTGTTGCCTGCCCCTATCGGAATGAATCTCTCCCTGGTGAAGAAGCTGCTAAAACACAATGAATTGAAGCGACTCTTGAAAGAGGCCCAAGAAAATAGACAGACAACTTTGATTACCGTCCATCATCAGGTTGAAGAAATACACAAAGCGTTGGAAAGAGTGAAGAGAGGCGAAGGACATAGATGGGGAGATCCTCTTTTTGGATGGTCACCGACAGTTACAGGACTTTATAACAAGATGCTTCACTCTGTTGTTGTTTTACTAATACTCACTGTATTGTGCTTTACTTAGACAATTGTTTTGCATGTTAGACTTTGGATTATGATGAAAAGTTTAAATCGCTTGATCACTCCGCGAGAAGGATTTCCACTTGATATCCCTCAGCACAAGAACACATGTGATCTTTCTTATCAGTGTTGAGTACGTCGACCTTGACTGACTGTAGACAAAGCTTTCCCTGCAGGCTCTTTGGGCGGGGGACCCATCTCCAGCCGTATGGCCATTTTTGTGCCTGGCGCGACGCCAAGTGGGAAAGGGTGGTTTTGAGGCTGAAGGCAGCAGGAAAGCCTGCAGCCCCCAGGTCTGTGGGGCTACGCAAGCGGTTCCCAAAGAGCTTTAGAACAAGACATAGTTTTCCCTGCTGGCTCTTTGGGCATGGGACCCATCTCCAGCCGTATGGCCATTTTTGTGCCTGGCGCGGCGCCAAGTGTGAAAGGGTGGCTTTGAGGCTGAAGGCAGCAGGAAAGCCCACAGCCCCCAGGTCTGTGGGGCTACGCAAGCGGTTCCCAAAGAGCTTTAGAACAAGGCATAGTTTTCCCTGCTGGCTCCTTGGGCGGGGGACCCATCTCCAGCTGTATGGCCATTTTTGTGCCTAGCGCGACGCCAAGTGGGAAAGGGTGGCTTTGAGGCTGAAGGCAGCAGCAAAGCCTGCAGCCCCCAGGTCTGTGGGGCTACGCAAGTGGTTCCCAAAGAGCTTTAGAACAAGGCATAGTTTTCCCTGCTGGCTCTTTGGGCGGGGGACCCATCTCCAGCCGTATGGCCATTTTTGAGCCTGGCGCGGCGCCAAGTGGGAAAGGGTGGTTTTGAGGCTGAAGGCAGCAGCAAAGCCTGCAGCCCTAAGGTCTGTGGGGCTACGCAAGCGGTTCCCAAAGAGCTTTAGAACAAGGCAGAGTTTTCCCTGCTGGCTCTTTGGGCGGCGGACACATGTCCAGTCGTATGGCCATTTTTGTGCCTGGCGCGGCGCCAAGTGGGAAAGGGTGGTGTCGAGTCTGAAGGCAGCAGGAAAGCCTGCAGCCCCCAGGTCTGTGGGGCTACGCAAGCGGTTCCCAAAGAGCTTTAGAACAAGGCATAGTTTTCCCTGCTGGCTCTTTGGGCGGGGGACCCATCTCCAGCCGTATGGCCATTTTTGTGCCTGATACGGCGCCAAGTGGGAAAGGGTGGTGTCGAGGCTGAAGACAGCAGGAAAGCCCGCAGCCCCCACGTCTGTGGGGCCAAGCAAGCAGTTCCCAAAGAGCTTTAGAACAAGGCATAGTTTTCCCTGCTGGCTCTTAGGGCGGGGGACCCATCTCCACCCATAGGCCATTTTTGTGCCTGATAGGGCGCCAAGTGGGAAAGGGTGGCTTTGAGGCTGAAGACAGCAGGAAAGCCTGCAGCTCCCAGGTCTGTGGGGCTATGCAAGCGGTTCCCAAAGAGCTTTAGAACAAGGCATAGTTTTCCCTGCTGGCTCTTTGGGCGGGGGACCCATCTCCAGCCGTATGGCCATTTTTGTGCCTGGCGCGGCGCCAAGTGGGAAAGGGTGGCTTTGAGGATGAAGGCAGCAGGAAAGCCCGCAGCCCCCAGGTCTGTGGGGCTACGCAAGCGGTTCCCAAAGAGCTTTAGAACAAGGCATAGTTTTCCCTGCTGGCTCTTTGGGTGGGGGACCCATCTCCAGACGTATGGCTATTTTTGTGCCTGGCGCGGTGCGTAGTGGCATAGGGTGGTGTCGAGGCTGAAGGCAGCAGGAAAGCCCGCAGCCCCCACGTCTGTGGGCCCAAGCAAGCGGTTCCCAGAGAGCTTTAGAACAAGGCATAGTTTTCCCTGCTGGCTCTTTGGGCGGGGGACCCATCTCCAGCCATATGGCCATTTTTGTGCCTGGCGCGGTGCGTAGTGGGAAAGGGTGGTTTTGAGGCTGAAGGCAGCAGGAAAGCCCGCAGCCCCCAGGTCTGTGGGGCCAAGCAAGCGGTTCCCAAAGAGCTTTAGAACAAGGCATAGTTTTCCCTGCTGGCTCTTTGGGCATGGGACCCATCTCCAGCCATAGGCCATTTTTGTGCCTGGCACGGCGCCAAGTGGGAAAGGGTGGCTTTGAGGCTGAAGGCAGCAGCAAAGCCCGCAGCCCCCAGGTCTGTGGGGCTACGCAAGCGGTTCCCAAAGAGCTTTAGAACAAGGCATAGTTTTCCCTGCTGGCTCTTTGGGCGGGGGACCCATCTCCAGCCGTATGGCCATTTTTGTGCCTGATAGGGCGCCAAGTGGGAAAGGCTGGTGTCGAGGCTGAAGGCAGCAGGAAATCCCGCAGCCCCCAGGTCTGTGGGGCTACGCAAGCGGTTCCCAAATAGCTTTAGAACAAGGCATAGTTTTCCCTGCTGGCTCTTTGGGCGGGGGACCCATCTCCAGCCGTATGGCCATTTTTGTGCCTGATAGGGCGCCAAGTGGGAAAGGGTGGCTTTGAGGCTGAAGACAGCAGGAAAGCCCGCAGCCCCCAGGTCTGTGGGGCTATGCAAGCGGTTCCCAAAGAGCTTTAGAACAAGGCATAGTTTTCCCTGCTGGCTCTTTGGGCGGGGGACCCATCTCCAGCCGTATGGCCATTTTTGTGCCTGGCGCGGCGCCAAGTGGGAAAGGGTGGTGTCGAGGCTGAAGGCAGCAGGAAAGCCTGCAGCCCCCAGGTCTGTGGGGCTACGCAAGCGGTTCCCAAAGAGCTTTAGAACAAGGCATAGTTTTCCCTGCTGGCTCTCTGGGCGGGGACCCATCTCCAGCCGTATGGCCATTTTTGAGCCTGGCGCGGCGCCAAGTGGGAAAGGGTGGCTTTGAATCTGAAGGCAGCAGGAAAGCCCGCAGCCCCCACGTCTGTGGGGCCAAGCAAGCGGTTCCCAAAGAGCTTTAGAACAAGGCATAGTTTTCCCTGCTGGCTCTTTGCGCCTGGGACCCATCTCCAGCCATAGGCCATTTTTGTGCTTGATAGGGCGCCAAGTGGGAAAGGGTTGCTTTGAGGCTGAAGGCAGCAGGAAAGCCTGCAGCCCCCAGGTCTGTGGGGCTACGCAAGCGGTTCCCAAAGAGCTTTAGAACAAGGCATAGTTTTCCCTGCTGGCTCTTTGGGCGGGGGACCCATCTCCAGCCGTATGGCCATTTTTGTGCCTGATAGGGCGCCAAGTGGGAAAGGGTGGTGTCGAGGCTGAAGACAGCAGGAAAGCCCGCAGCCCCCACGTCTGTGGGGCCAAGCAAGCAGTTCCCAAAGAGCTTTAGAACAAGGCATAGTTTTCCCTGCTGGCTCTTTGGGCGGGGGACCCATCTCCAGCCGTATGGCCATTTTTGTGCCTGATAGGGCGCCAAGTGGGAAAGGGTGGCTTTGAGGCTGAAGACAGCAGGAAAGCCTGCAGCTCCCAGGTCTGTGGGGCTATGCAAGAGGTTCCCAAAGAGCTTTAGAACAAGGCATAGTTTTCCCTGCTGGCTCTTTGGGCGGGGGACCCATCTCCAGCCGTATGGCCATTTTTGTGCCTGGCGCGGCGCCAAGTGGGAAAGGGTGGCTTTGAGGATGAAGGCAGCAGGAAAGCCCGCAGCCCCCAGGTCTGTGGGGCTACGCAAGCGGTTCCCAAAGAGCTTTAGAACAAGGCATAGTTTTCCCTGCTGGCTCTTTGGGTGGGGGACCCATCTCCAGACGTATGGCTATTTTTGTGCCTGGCGCGGTGCGTAGTGGCATAGGGTGGTGTCGAGGCTGAAGGCAGCAGGAAAGCCCGCAGCCCCCAGGTCTGTGGGCCCAAGCAAGCGGTTCCCAGAGAGCTTTAGAACAAGGCATAGTTTTCCCTGCTGGCTCTTTGGGCGGGGGACCCATCTCCAGCCATATGGCCATTTTTGTGCCTGGCGCGGTGCGTAGTGGGAAAGGGTGGTTTTGAGGCTGAAGGCAGCAGGAAAGCCCGCAGCCCCCAGGTCTGTGGGGCCAAGCAAGCGGTTCCCAAAGAGCTTTAGAACAAGGCATAGTTTTCCCTGCTGGCTCTTTGGGCATGGGACCCATCTCCAGCCATAGGCCATTTTTGTGCCTGGCACGGCGCCAAGTGGGAAAGGGTGGCTTTGAGGCTGAAGGCAGCAGCAAAGCCCGCAGCCCCCAGGTCTGTGGGGCTACGCAAGCGGTTCCCAAAGAGCTTTAGAACAAGGCATAGTTTTCCCTGCTGGCTCTTTGGGCGGGGGACCCATCTCCAGCCGTATGGCCATTTTTGTGCCTGATAGGGCGCCAAGTGGGAAAGGGTGGCTTTGAGGCTGAAGACAGCAGGAAAGCCCGCAGCCCCCAGGTCTGTGGGGCTATGCAAGCGGTTCCCAAAGAGCTTTAGAACAAGGCATAGTTTTCCCTGCTGGCTCTTTGGGCGGGGGACCCATCTCCAGCCGTATGGCCATTTTTGTGCCTGGCGCGGCGCCAAGTGGGAAAGGGTGGTGTCGAGGCTGAAGGCAGCAGGAAAGCCTGCAGCCCCCAGGTCTGTGGGGCTACGCAAGCGGTTCCCAAAGAGCTTTAGAACAAGGCATAGTTTTCCCTGCTGGCTCTTAGGGCGGGGGACCCATCTCCAGCCGTATGGCCATTTTTGAGCCTGGCGCGGCGCCAGGTGGGAAAGGGTGGCTTTGAGGCTGAAGGCAGCAGCAAAGCCTGCAGCCCCCAGGTCTGTGGGGCTACGCAAGCGGTTCCCAAAGAGCTTTAGAACAAGGCATAGTTTTCCCTGCTGGCTCTTAGGGCGGGGGACCCATCTCCAGCCGTATGGCCATTTTTGTGCCTGGCGCGGCGCCAAGTGGGAAAGGGTGGTGTCGAGGCTGAAGGCAGCAGGAAAGCCCGCAGCCCCCAGGTCTGTGGTGCTACGCAAGCGGTTCCCAAAGAGCTTTAGAACAAGGCATAGTTTTCCCTGCTCGCTCTTTGGGCGGGGGACCCATCTCCAGCCGTATGGCCATTTTTGTGCCTGGCGAAGCCCCAAGAGGGAAAGGGTGGCTTTGAATCTGAAGGCAGCAGGAAAGCCCGCAGCCCCCAGGTCTGTGGGGCTACGCAAGCGGTTCCCAAAGAGCTTTAGAACAAGGCATAGTTTTCCCTGCTGGCTCTTTTGGCAGGGGACCCATCTCCAGCCGTATGGCCATTTTTGTGCCTGGCGCGGCGCCAAGTGGGAAAGGGTGGTGTTGAGGCTGAAGACAGCAGCAAAGCCCGCAGCCCCCAGGTCTGTGGGGCTACGCAAGCGGTTCCCAAAGAGCTTTAGAACAAGGCATAGTTTTCCCTGCTGGCTCTCTGGGCGGGGGACCCATCTGCAGCCGTATGGCCATTTTTGAGCCTGGAGCAGTGCCAAGTGGGAAAGGGTGGTTTTGAGGGTGAAGGCAGCAGGAAAGCCCGCAGCCCCCAGGTCTGTGGGGCTACGCAAGCGGTTCCCAAAGAGCTTTAGAACAAGGCATAGTTTTCCCTGCTGGCTCTTTGGGCGGGGGACCCATCTCCAGCCATAGGCCATTTTTGTGCTTGATAGGGCGCCAAGTGGGAAAGGGTGGCTTTGAGGCTGAAGGCAGCAGGAAAGCCTGCAGCCCCCAGGTCTGTGGGGCTACGCAAGCAGTTCCCAAAGAGCTTTAGAACAAGGCATAGTTTTCCCTGCTGGCTCTTTGTTCGGGGGACCCATCTCCAGCCATAGGCCATTTTTGTGCCTGGCGCGGCGCCCAGTGGGAAAGGGTGGCTTTGAGGCTTGAAGGCAGCAGGAAAGCCCGCAGCCCCCAGGTCTGTGGGGCTACGCAAGCGGTTCCCAAAGACCTTTAGAACAAGGCATAGTTTTCCCTGCTGGCTCTCTGGGCGGGGGACCCATCTCCAGCCGTATGGCCATTTTTGAGCCTGGCGCGGCGCCAAGTGGGAAAGGGTTGTGTCGAGGCTAAAGGCAGCAGGAAAGCCCGCAGCCCCCAGGTCTGTGGGGCTACACAAGCGGTTCCCAAAGAGCTTTAGAACAAGGCATAATTTTCCCTGCTGGCTCTTTGGGCGGGGGACCCATCTCCAGCCGTATGGCCATTTTTGTGCCTGGCGCAGCGCCAAGTGGGAAAGGGTGGTTTTGAGGCTGAAGGCAGCAGCAAAGCCTGCAGCCCCCAGGTCTGTGGGGCTACGCAAGCGGTCCCCAAAGAGCTTTAGAACAAGGCATAGTTTTCCCTGCTGGCTCTTTGGGCGGGGGACCCATCTCCAGCCGCATGGCCATTTTTGTGCCTGGCCGGGGGCCAAGTGGGAAAGGGTGGTTTTGAGGCTGAAGGCAGCAGGAAAGCCCGCAGCCCCCAGGTCTGTGGGGCTACGCAAGCGGTTCCCAAAGAGCTTTAGAACAAGGCATAGTTTTCCCTGCTGGCTCTCTGGGCGGGGGACCCATCTCCAGCCGTATGGCCATTTTTGAGCCTGGCGCGGCGCCAGGTGGGAAAGGGTGGCTTTGAGGCTGAAGGCAGGAGCAAAGCCTGCAGCCCCCAGGTCTGTGGTGCTACGCAAGCGGTTCCCAAAGAGCTTTAGAACAAGGCATAGTTTTCCCAGCTGGCTCTTAGGGCATGGGACCCATCTCCAGCCATAGGCCATTTTTGTGCCTGGCGCGGCGCCAAGTGGGAAAGGGTGCTGTCGAGGCTGAAGACAGCAGGAAAGCCTGCAGCCCCCAGGTCTGTGGGGCTACGCAAGCGGTTCCCAAAGAGCTTTAGAACAAGGCATAGTTTTCCCTGCTGGCTCCTTGGGTGGGGGACCCATCTCCAGCCGTATGGCTATTTTTGTGCCTGACGCGGTGCGTAGTGGCATAGGGTGGTTTTGAGGCTGAAGGCAGCAGGAAAGCCCGCAGCCCCCACGTCTGTGGGGCCAAGCAAGCGGTTCCCAAAGAGCTTTAGAACAAGGCATAGTTTTCCCAGCTGGCTCTTTGGGCGGGGGACCCATCTCCAGCCGTATGGCCATTTTTGAGCCTGGCGCGGCGCCAAGTGGGAAAGGGTGGTTTTGAGGCTGAAGGCAGCAGCAAAGCCTGCAGCCCTAAGGTCTGTGGGGCTACGCAAGCGGTTCCCAAAGAGCTTTAGAACAAGGCAGAGTTTTCCCTGCTGGCTCTTTGGGCGGCGGACACATGTCCAGTCGTATGGCCATTTTTGTGCCTGGCGCGGCGCCAAGTGGGAAAGGGTGGTGTCGAGTCTGAAGGCAGCAGGAAAGCCTGCAGCCCCCAGGTCTGTGGGGCTATGGAAGCGGTTCCCAAAGAGCTTTAGAACAAGGCATAGTTTTCCCAGCTGGCTCTTTGGGCGGGGGACCCATCTCCAGCCGTATGGCCATTTTTGAGCCTGGCGCGGCGCCAAGTGGGAAAGGGTGGTTTTGAGGCTGAAGGCAGCAGCAAAGCCTGCAGCCCTAAGGTCTGTGGGGCTACGCAAGCGGTTCCCAAAGAGCTTTAGAACAAGGCAGAGTTTTCCCTGCTGGCTCTTTGGGCGGCGGACACATGTCCAGTCGTATGGCCATTTTTGTGCCTGGCGCGGCGCCAAGTGGGAAAGGGTGGTGTCGAGTCTGAAGGCAGCAGGAAAGCCTGCAGCCCCCAGGTCTGTGGGGCTATGGAAGCGGTTCCCAAAGAGCTTTAGAACAAGGCAGAGTTTTCCCTGCTGGCTCTTTGGGCGGGGGACCCATCTCCAGCCGTATGGCCATTTTTGTGCCTGGCGCGGCGCCAAGTGGGAAAGGGTGGTGTCGAGGCTGAAGGCAGCAGGAAAGCCCGCAGCCCCCACGTCTGTGGGGCCAAGCAAGCGGTTCCCAAAGAGCTTTAGAACAAGGCATAGTTTTCCCTGCTGGCTCTTTGGGCGGGGGACCCATCTCCAGACGTATGGCTATTTTTGTGCCTGGCGCGGTGCGTAGTGGCATAGGGTGGTTTTGAGGCTGAAGGCAGCAGGAAAGCCCGCAGCCCCCAGGTCTGTGGGCCCAAGCAAGCGGTTCCCAAAGAGCTTTAGAACAAGGCATAGTTTTCCCTGCTGGCTCTTTGGGCATGGGACCCATCTCCAGCCATAGGCCATTTTTGTGCCTGATAGGGCGCCAAGTGGGAAAGGGTGGCTTTGAGGCTGAAGACAGCAGGAAAGCCTGCAGCTCCCAGGTCTGTGGGGCTATGCAAGCGGTTCCCAAAGAGCTTTAGAACAAGGCATATTTTTCCCTGCTGGCTCTTTGGGCGGGGGACCCATCTCCAGCCGTATGGCCATTTTTGTGCCTGGCGCGGCGCCAAGTGGGAAAGGGTGGTGTCGAGGCTGAAGGCAGCAGGAAAGCCCGCAGCCCCCAGGTCTGTGGGGCTACGCAAGCGGTTCCCAAAGAGCTTTAGAACAAGGCATAGTTTTCCCTGCTGGCTCTTTGGGTGGGGGACCCATCTCCAGACGTATGGCTATTTTTGTGCCTGGCGCGGTGCGTAGTGGCATAGGGTGGTGTCGAGGCTGAAGGCAGCAGGAAAGCCCGCAGCCCCCAGGTCTGTGGGCCCAAGCAAGCGGTTCCCAGAGAGCTTTAGAACAAGGCATAGTTTTCCCTGCTGGCTCTTTGGGCGGGGGACCCATCTCCAGCCATATGGCCATTTTTGTGCCTGGCGCGGTGCGTAGTGGGAAAGGGTGGTTTTGAGGCTGAAGGCAGCAGGAAAGCCCGCAGCCCCCAGGTCTGTGGGGCCAAGCAAGCGGTTCCCAAAGAGCTTTAGAACAAGGCATAGTTTTCCCTGCTGGCTCTTTGGGCATGGGACCCATCTCCAGCCATAGGCCATTTTTGTGCCTGGCACGGCGCCAAGTGGGAAAGGGTGGCTTTGAGGCTGAAGGCAGCAGCAAAGCCCGCAGCCCCCAGGTCTGTGGGGCTACGCAAGCGGTTCCCAAAGAGCTTTAGAACAAGGCATAGTTTTCCCTGCTGGCTCTTTGGGCGGGGGACCCATCTCCAGCCGTATGGCCATTTTTGTGCCTGATAGGGCGCCAAGTGGGAAAGGGTGGCTTTGAGGCTGAAGACAGCAGGAAAGCCCGCAGCCCCCAGGTCTGTGGGGCTATGCAAGCGGTTCCCAAAGAGCTTTAGAACAAGGCATAGTTTTCCCTGCTGGCTCTTTGGGCGGGGGACCCATCTCCAGCCGTATGGCCATTTTTGTGCCTGGCGCGGCGCCAAGTGGGAAAGGGTGGTGTCGAGGCTGAAGGCAGCAGGAAAGCCTGCAGCCCCCAGGTCTGTGGGGCTACGCAAGCGGTTCCCAAAGAGCTTTAGAACAAGGCATAGTTTTCCCTGCTGGCTCTTAGGGCGGGGGACCCATCTCCAGCCGTATGGCCATTTTTGAGCCTGGCGCGGCGCCAGGTGGGAAAGGGTGGCTTTGAGGCTGAAGGCAGCAGCAAAGCCTGCAGCCCCCAGGTCTGTGGGGCTACGCAAGCGGTTCCCAAAGAGCTTTAGAACAAGGCATAGTTTTCCCTGCTGGCTCTTAGGGCGGGGGACCCATCTCCAGCCGTATGGCCATTTTTGTGCCTGGCGCGGCGCCAAGTGGGAAAGGGTGGTGTCGAGGCTGAAGGCAGCAGGAAAGCCCGCAGCCCCCAGGTCTGTGGTGCTACGCAAGCGGTTCCCAAAGAGCTTTAGAACAAGGCATAGTTTTCCCTGCTCGCTCTTTGGGCGGGGGACCCATCTCCAGCCGTATGGCCATTTTTGTGCCTGGCGAAGCCCCAAGAGGGAAAGGGTGGCTTTGAATCTGAAGGCAGCAGGAAAGCCCGCAGCCCCCAGGTCTGTGGGGCTACGCAAGCGGTTCCCAAAGAGCTTTAGAACAAGGCATAGTTTTCCCTGCTGGCTCTTTTGGCAGGGGACCCATCTCCAGCCGTATGGCCATTTTTGTGCCTGGCGCGGCGCCAAGTGGGAAAGGGTGGTGTCGAGTCTGAAGGCAGCAGGAAAGCCTGCAGCCCCCAGGTCTGTGGGGCTATGGAAGCGGTTCCCAAAGAGCTTTAGAACAAGGCATAGTTTTCCCAGCTGGCTCTTTGGGCGGGGGACCCATCTCCAGCCGTATGGCCATTTTTGAGCCTGGCGCGGCGCCAAGTGGGAAAGGGTGGTTTTGAGGCTGAAGGCAGCAGCAAAGCCTGCAGCCCTAAGGTCTGTGGGGCTACGCAAGCGGTTCCCAAAGAGCTTTAGAACAAGGCAGAGTTTTCCCTGCTGGCTCTTTGGGCGGCGGACACATGTCCAGTCGTATGGCCATTTTTGTGCCTGGCGCGGCGCCAAGTGGGAAAGGGTGGTGTCGAGTCTGAAGGCAGCAGGAAAGCCTGCAGCCCCCAGGTCTGTGGGGCTATGGAAGCGGTTCCCAAAGAGCTTTAGAACAAGGCAGAGTTTTCCCTGCTGGCTCTTTGGGCGGGGGACCCATCTCCAGCCGTATGGCCATTTTTGTGCCTGGCGCGGCGCCAAGTGGGAAAGGGTGGTGTCGAGGCTGAAGGCAGCAGGAAAGCCCGCAGCCCCCACGTCTGTGGGGCCAAGCAAGCGGTTCCCAAAGAGCTTTAGAACAAGGCATAGTTTTCCCTGCTGGCTCTTTGGGCGGGGGACCCATCTCCAGACGTATGGCTATTTTTGTGCCTGGCGCGGTGCGTAGTGGCATAGGGTGGTTTTGAGGCTGAAGGCAGCAGGAAAGCCCGCAGCCCCCAGGTCTGTGGGCCCAAGCAAGCGGTTCCCAAAGAGCTTTAGAACAAGGCATAGTTTTCCCTGCTGGCTCTTTGGGCATGGGACCCATCTCCAGCCATAGGCCATTTTTGTGCCTGATAGGGCGCCAAGTGGGAAAGGGTGGCTTTGAGGCTGAAGACAGCAGGAAAGCCTGCAGCTCCCAGGTCTGTGGGGCTATGCAAGCGGTTCCCAAAGAGCTTTAGAACAAGGCATATTTTTCCCTGCTGGCTCTTTGGGCGGGGGACCCATCTCCAGCCGTATGGCCATTTTTGTGCCTGGCGCGGCGCCAAGTGGGAAAGGGTGGTGTCGAGGCTGAAGGCAGCAGGAAAGCCCGCAGCCCCCAGGTCTGTGGGGCTACGCAAGCGGTTCCCAAAGAGCTTTAGAACAAGGCATAGTTTTCCCTGCTGGCTCTTTGGGTGGGGGACCCATCTCCAGACGTATGGCTATTTTTGTGCCTGGCGCGGTGCGTAGTGGCATAGGGTGGTGTCGAGGCTGAAGGCAGCAGGAAAGCCCGCAGCCCCCAGGTCTGTGGGCCCAAGCAAGCGGTTCCCAGAGAGCTTTAGAACAAGGCATAGTTTTCCCTGCTGGCTCTTTGGGCGGGGGACCCATCTCCAGCCATATGGCCATTTTTGTGCCTGGCGCGGTGCGTAGTGGGAAAGGGTGGTTTTGAGGCTGAAGGCAGCAGGAAAGCCCGCAGCCCCCAGGTCTGTGGGGCCAAGCAAGCGGTTCCCAAAGAGCTTTAGAACAAGGCATAGTTTTCCCTGCTGGCTCTTTGGGCATGGGACCCATCTCCAGCCATAGGCCATTTTTGTGCCTGGCACGGCGCCAAGTGGGAAAGGGTGGCTTTGAGGCTGAAGGCAGCAGCAAAGCCCGCAGCCCCCAGGTCTGTGGGGCTACGCAAGCGGTTCCCAAAGAGCTTTAGAACAAGGCATAGTTTTCCCTGCTGGCTCTTTGGGCGGGGGACCCATCTCCAGCCGTATGGCCATTTTTGTGCCTGATAGGGCGCCAAGTGGGAAAGGGTGGCTTTGAGGCTGAAGACAGCAGGAAAGCCCGCAGCCCCCAGGTCTGTGGGGCTATGCAAGCGGTTCCCAAAGAGCTTTAGAACAAGGCATAGTTTTCCCTGCTGGCTCTTTGGGCGGGGGACCCATCTCCAGCCGTATGGCCATTTTTGTGCCTGGCGCGGCGCCAAGTGGGAAAGGGTGGTGTCGAGGCTGAAGGCAGCAGGAAAGCCTGCAGCCCCCAGGTCTGTGGGGCTACGCAAGCGGTTCCCAAAGAGCTTTAGAACAAGGCATAGTTTTCCCTGCTGGCTCTTAGGGCGGGGGACCCATCTCCAGCCGTATGGCCATTTTTGAGCCTGGCGCGGCGCCAGGTGGGAAAGGGTGGCTTTGAGGCTGAAGGCAGCAGCAAAGCCTGCAGCCCCCAGGTCTGTGGGGCTACGCAAGCGGTTCCCAAAGAGCTTTAGAACAAGGCATAGTTTTCCCTGCTGGCTCTTAGGGCGGGGGACCCATCTCCAGCCGTATGGCCATTTTTGTGCCTGGCGCGGCGCCAAGTGGGAAAGGGTGGTGTCGAGGCTGAAGGCAGCAGGAAAGCCCGCAGCCCCCAGGTCTGTGGTGCTACGCAAGCGGTTCCCAAAGAGCTTTAGAACAAGGCATAGTTTTCCCTGCTCGCTCTTTGGGCGGGGGACCCATCTCCAGCCGTATGGCCATTTTTGTGCCTGGCGAAGCCCCAAGAGGGAAAGGGTGGCTTTGAATCTGAAGGCAGCAGGAAAGCCCGCAGCCCCCAGGTCTGTGGGGCTACGCAAGCGGTTCCCAAAGAGCTTTAGAACAAGGCATAGTTTTCCCTGCTGGCTCTTTTGGCAGGGGACCCATCTCCAGCCGTATGGCCATTTTTGTGCCTGGCGCGGCGCCAAGTGGGAAAGGGTGGTGTTGAGGCTGAAGACAGCAGCAAAGCCCGCAGCCCCCAGGTCTGTGGGGCTACGCAAGCGGTTCCCAAAGAGCTTTAGAACAAGGCATAGTTTTCCCTGCTGGCTCTCTGGGCGGGGGACCCATCTGCAGCCGTATGGCCATTTTTGAGCCTGGAGCAGTGCCAAGTGGGAAAGGGTGGTTTTGAGGGTGAAGGCAGCAGGAAAGCCCGCAGCCCCCAGGTCTGTGGGGCTACGCAAGCGGTTCCCAAAGAGCTTTAGAACAAGGCATAGTTTTCCCTGCTGGCTCTTTGGGCGGGGGACCCATCTCCAGCCATAGGCCATTTTTGTGCTTGATAGGGCGCCAAGTGGGAAAGGGTGGCTTTGAGGCTGAAGGCAGCAGGAAAGCCTGCAGCCCCCAGGTCTGTGGGGCTACGCAAGCAGTTCCCAAAGAGCTTTAGAACAAGGCATAGTTTTCCCTGCTGGCTCTTTGTTCGGGGGACCCATCTCCAGCCATAGGCCATTTTTGTGCCTGGCGCGGCGCCCAGTGGGAAAGGGTGGCTTTGAGGCTTGAAGGCAGCAGGAAAGCCCGCAGCCCCCAGGTCTGTGGGGCTACGCAAGCGGTTCCCAAAGACCTTTAGAACAAGGCATAGTTTTCCCTGCTGGCTCTCTGGGCGGGGGACCCATCTCCAGCCGTATGGCCATTTTTGAGCCTGGCGCGGCGCCAAGTGGGAAAGGGTTGTGTCGAGGCTAAAGGCAGCAGGAAAGCCCGCAGCCCCCAGGTCTGTGGGGCTACACAAGCGGTTCCCAAAGAGCTTTAGAACAAGGCATAATTTTCCCTGCTGGCTCTTTGGGCGGGGGACCCATCTCCAGCCGTATGGCCATTTTTGTGCCTGGCGCAGCGCCAAGTGGGAAAGGGTGGTTTTGAGGCTGAAGGCAGCAGCAAAGCCTGCAGCCCCCAGGTCTGTGGGGCTACGCAAGCGGTCCCCAAAGAGCTTTAGAACAAGGCATAGTTTTCCCTGCTGGCTCTTTGGGCGGGGGACCCATCTCCAGCCGCATGGCCATTTTTGTGCCTGGCCGGGGGCCAAGTGGGAAAGGGTGGTTTTGAGGCTGAAGGCAGCAGGAAAGCCCGCAGCCCCCAGGTCTGTGGGGCTACGCAAGCGGTTCCCAAAGAGCTTTAGAACAAGGCATAGTTTTCCCTGCTGGCTCTCTGGGCGGGGGACCCATCTCCAGCCGTATGGCCATTTTTGAGCCTGGCGCGGCGCCAGGTGGGAAAGGGTGGCTTTGAGGCTGAAGGCAGGAGCAAAGCCTGCAGCCCCCAGGTCTGTGGTGCTACGCAAGCGGTTCCCAAAGAGCTTTAGAACAAGGCATAGTTTTCCCAGCTGGCTCTTAGGGCATGGGACCCATCTCCAGCCATAGGCCATTTTTGTGCCTGGCGCGGCGCCAAGTGGGAAAGGGTGCTGTCGAGGCTGAAGACAGCAGGAAAGCCTGCAGCCCCCAGGTCTGTGGGGCTACGCAAGCGGTTCCCAAAGAGCTTTAGAACAAGGCATAGTTTTCCCTGCTGGCTCCTTGGGTGGGGGACCCATCTCCAGCCGTATGGCTATTTTTGTGCCTGACGCGGTGCGTAGTGGCATAGGGTGGTTTTGAGGCTGAAGGCAGCAGGAAAGCCCGCAGCCCCCACGTCTGTGGGGCCAAGCAAGCGGTTCCCAAAGAGCTTTAGAACAAGGCATAGTTTTCCCAGCTGGCTCTTTGGGCGGGGGACCCATCTCCAGCCGTATGGCCATTTTTGAGCCTGGCGCGGCGCCAAGTGGGAAAGGGTGGTTTTGAGGCTGAAGGCAGCAGCAAAGCCTGCAGCCCTAAGGTCTGTGGGGCTACGCAAGCGGTTCCCAAAGAGCTTTAGAACAAGGCAGAGTTTTCCCTGCTGGCTCTTTGGGCGGCGGACACATGTCCAGTCGTATGGCCATTTTTGTGCCTGGCGCGGCGCCAAGTGGGAAAGGGTGGTGTCGAGTCTGAAGGCAGCAGGAAAGCCTGCAGCCCCCAGGTCTGTGGGGCTATGGAAGCGGTTCCCAAAGAGCTTTAGAACAAGGCATAGTTTTCCCAGCTGGCTCTTTGGGCGGGGGACCCATCTCCAGCCGTATGGCCATTTTTGAGCCTGGCGCGGCGCCAAGTGGGAAAGGGTGGTTTTGAGGCTGAAGGCAGCAGCAAAGCCTGCAGCCCTAAGGTCTGTGGGGCTACGCAAGCGGTTCCCAAAGAGCTTTAGAACAAGGCAGAGTTTTCCCTGCTGGCTCTTTGGGCGGCGGACACATGTCCAGTCGTATGGCCATTTTTGTGCCTGGCGCGGCGCCAAGTGGGAAAGGGTGGTGTCGAGTCTGAAGGCAGCAGGAAAGCCTGCAGCCCCCAGGTCTGTGGGGCTATGGAAGCGGTTCCCAAAGAGCTTTAGAACAAGGCAGAGTTTTCCCTGCTGGCTCTTTGGGCGGGGGACCCATCTCCAGCCGTATGGCCATTTTTGTGCCTGGCGCGGCGCCAAGTGGGAAAGGGTGGTGTCGAGGCTGAAGGCAGCAGGAAAGCCCGCAGCCCCCACGTCTGTGGGGCCAAGCAAGCGGTTCCCAAAGAGCTTTAGAACAAGGCATAGTTTTCCCTGCTGGCTCTTTGGGCGGGGGACCCATCTCCAGACGTATGGCTATTTTTGTGCCTGGCGCGGTGCGTAGTGGCATAGGGTGGTTTTGAGGCTGAAGGCAGCAGGAAAGCCCGCAGCCCCCAGGTCTGTGGGCCCAAGCAAGCGGTTCCCAAAGAGCTTTAGAACAAGGCATAGTTTTCCCTGCTGGCTCTTTGGGCATGGGACCCATCTCCAGCCATAGGCCATTTTTGTGCCTGATAGGGCGCCAAGTGGGAAAGGGTGGCTTTGAGGCTGAAGACAGCAGGAAAGCCTGCAGCTCCCAGGTCTGTGGGGCTACGCAAGCGGTTCCCAAAGAGCTTTAGAACAAGGCATATTTTTCCCTGCTGGCTCTTTGGGCGGGGGACCCATCTCCAGCCGTATGGCCATTTTTGTGCCTGGCGCGGCGCCAAGTGGGAAAGGGTGGTGTCGAGGCTGAAGGCAGCAGGAAAGCCCGCAGCCCCCAGGTCTGTGGGGCTACGCAAGCGGTTCCCAAAGAGCTTTAGAACAAGGCATAGTTTTCCCTGCTGGCTCTTTGGGTGGGGGACCCATCTCCAGACGTATGGCTATTTTTGTGCCTGGCGCGGTGCGTAGTGGCATAGGGTGGTTTTGAGGCTGAAGGCAGCAGGAAAGCCCGCAGCCCCCACGTCTGTGGGCCCAAGCAAGCGGTTCCCAGAGAGCTTTAGAACAAGGCATAGTTTTCCCTGCTGGCTCTTTGGGCGGGGGACCAACTCCAGCCATATGGCCATTTTTGTGCCTGGCGCGGTGCGTAGTGGGAAAGGGTGGTTTTGAGGCTGAAGGCAGCAGGAAAGCCCGCAGCCCCCAGGTCTGTGGGGCCAAGCAAGCGGTTCCCAAAGAGCTTTAGAACAAGGCATAGTTTTCCCTGCTGGCTCTTTGGGCATGGGACCCAGCTCCAGCCATAGGCCATTTTTGTGCCTGGCGCGGCGCCAAGTGGGAAAGGGTGGCTTTGAGGCTGAAGGCAGCAGCAAAGCCCGCAGCCCCCAGGTCTGTGGGGCTACGCAAGCGGTTCCCAAAGAGCTTTAGAACAAGGCATAGTTTTCCCTGCTGGCTCTTTGGGCGGGGGACACATCTCCAGCCGTATGGCCATTTTTGTGCCTGATAGGGCGCCAAGTGGGAAAGGGTGGTGTCGAGGCTGAAGGCAGCAGGAAAGCCCGCAGCCCCCAGGTCTGTGGGGCTACGCAAGCGGTTCCCAAAGAGCTTTAGAACAAGGCATAGTTTTCCCTGCTGGCTCTTTGGGCGGGGGACCCATCTCCAGCCGTATGGCCATTTTTGTGCCTGATAGGGCGCCAAGTGGGAAAGGGTGGCTTTGAGGCTGAAGACAGCAGGAAAGCCTGCAGCCCCCAGGTCTGTGGGGCTATGCAAGCGGTTCCCAAAGAGCTTTAGAACAAGGCATAGTTTTCCCTGCTGGCTCTCTGGGCGGGGACCCATCTCCAGCCGTATGGCCATTTTTGAGCCTGGCGCGGCGCCAGGTGGGAAAGGGTGGCTTTGAGGCTGAAGGCAGGAGCAAAGCCTGCAGCCCCCAGGTCTGTGGGGCTACGCAAGCGGTTCCCAAAGAGCTTTAGAACAAGGCATAGTTTTCCCTGCTGGCTCTTAGGGCGGGGGACCCATCTCCAGCCGTATGGCCATTTTTGAGCCTGGCGCGGCGCCAAGTGGGAAAGGGTGGTGTCGAGGCTGAAGGCAGCAGGAAAGCCCGCAGCCCCCAGGTCTGTGGGGCTACGCAAGCGGTTCCCAAAGAGCTTTAGAACAAGGCATAGTTTTCGCTGCTCGCTCTTTGGGCGGGGGACCCATCTCCAGCCGTATGGCCATTTTTGTGCCTGGCGAAGCCCCAAGAGGGAAAGGGTGGCTTTGAATCTGAAGGCAGCAGGAAAGCCCGCAGCCCCCAGGTCTGTGGGGCTATGCAAGCGGTTCCCAAAGAGCTTTAGAACAAGGCATAGTTTTCCCTGCTGGCTCTTTTGGCAGGGGACCCATCTCCAGCCGTATGGTCATTTTTGTGCCTGGCCCGGCGCCAAGTGGGAAAGGGTGGTGTTGAGGCTGAAGGCAGCAGCAAAGACTGCAGCCCCCAGGTCTGTGGGGCCAAGCAAGCGGTTCCCAAAGAGCTTTAGAACAAGGCATAGTTTTCCCTGCTGGCTCTTTGGGCGGGGGACCCATCTCCAGCCGTATGGCCATTTTTGTGCCTGGCACGGCGCCAAGTGGGAAAGGGTGGCTTTGAGGCTGAAGGCAGCAGCAAAGCCCGCAGCCCCCAGGTCTGTGGGGCTACGCAAGCGGTTCCCAAAGAGCTTTAGAACAAGGCATAGTTTTCCCTGCTGGCTCTTTGGGCGGGGGACCCATCTCCAGCCGTATGGCCATTTTTGTGCCTGGCCCGGCGCCAAGTGGGAAAGGGTGGCTTTGAGGCTGAAGGCAGCAGCAAAGCCTGCAGCCCCCAGGTCTGTGGGGCTACGCAAGCGGTTCCCAAAGAGCTTTAGAACAAGGCATAGTTTTCCCTGCTGGCTCTTTGGGCGGGGGACCCATCTCCAGCCGTATGGCCATTTTTGAGCCTGGAGCAGTGCCAAGTGGGAAAGGGTGGTTTTGAGGGTGAAGGCAGCAGGAAAGCCCGCAGCCCCCAGGTCTGTGGGGCTACGCAAGCGGTTCCCAAAGAGCTTTAGAACAAGGCATAGTTTTCCCTGCTGGCTCTTTGGGCGGGGGACCCATCTCCAACCGTATGGCCATTTTTGTGCCTGGCGCGGCGCCAAGTGGGAAAGGGTGGTGTCGAGGCTGAAGGCAGCAGGAAAGCCCGCAGCCCCCACGTCTGTGGGGCCAAGCAAGCGGTTCCCAAAGAGCTTTAGAACAAGGCATAGTTTTCCCTGCTGGCTCTTTGGGCATGGGACCCATCTCCACCCATAGGCCATTTTTGTGCTTGATAGGGCGCCAAGTGGGAAAGGGTGGCTTTGAGGCTGAAGGCAGCAGGAAAGCCTGCAGCCCCCAGGTCTGTGGGGCTACACAAGCAGTTCCCAAAGAGCTTTAGAACAAGGCATAGTTTTCCCTGCTGGCTCTTTGTTCGGGGGACCCATCTCCAGCCATAGGCCATTTTTGTGCCTGGCCCGGCGCCCAGTGGGAAAGGGTGGCTTTGAGGCTTGAAGGCAGCAGGAAAGCCCGCAGCCCCCAGGTCTGTGGGGCTACGCAAGCGGTTCCCAAAGAGCTTTAGAACAAGGCATAGTTTTCCCTGCTGGCTCTCTGGGCGGGGGACCCATCTCCAGCCGTATGGCCATTTTTGAGCCTGGCGCGGCGCCAAGTGGGAAAGGGTTGTGTCGAGGCTAAAGGCAGCAGGAAAGCCCGCAGCCCCCAGGTCTGTGGGGCTACGCAAGCGGTTCCCAAAGAGCTTTAGAACAAGGCATAATTTTCCCTGCTGGCTCTTTGGGCGGGGGACCCATCTCCAGCCGTATGGCCATTTTTGTGCCTGGCGCGGCGCCAAGTGGGAAAGGGTGGCTTTGAGGCTGAAGGCAGCAGCAAAGCCCGCAGCCCCCAGGTCTGTGGGGCTACGCAAGCGGTTCCCAAAGAGCTTTAGAACAAGGCATAGTTTTCCCTGCTGGCTCTTTGGGCGGGGGACACATCTCCAGCCGTATGGCCATTTTTGTGCCTGATAGGGCGCCAGGTGGGAAAGGGTGGTGTCGAGGCTGAAGGCAGCAGGAAAGCCCGCAGCCCCCACGTCTGTGGGGCTACGCAAGCGGTTCCCAAAGAGCTTTAGAACAAGGCATAGTTTTCCCTGCTGGCTCTTTGGGCGGGGGACCCATCTCCAGCCGTATGGCCATTTTTGTGCCTGATAGGGCGCCAAGTGGGAAAGGGTGGCTTTGAGGCTGAAGACAGCAGGAAAGCCTGCAGCCCCCAGGTCTGTGGGGCTATGCAAGCGGTTCCCAAAGAGCTTTAGAACAAGGCATAGTTTTCCCTGCTGGCTCTTTGGGCGGGGGACCCATCTCCAGCCGTATGGCCATTTTTGTGCCTGGCGCGGCGCCAAGTGGGAAAGGGTGGTGTCGAGGCTGAAGGCAGCAGGAAAGCCCGCAGTCCCCAGGTCTGTGGGGCTACGCAAGCGGTTCCCAAAGAGCTTTAGAACAAGGCATAGTTTTCCCTGCTGGCTCTCTGGGCAGGGACCCATCTCCAGCCGTATGGCCATTTTTGAGCCTGGCGCGGCGCCAGGTGGGAAAGGGTGGCTTTGAGGCTGAAGGCAGGAGCAAAGCCTGCAGCCCCCAGGTCTGTGGGGCTACGCAAGCGGTTCCCAAAGAGCTTTAGAACAAGGCATAGTTTTCCCTGCTGGCTCTTAGGGCGGGGGACCCATCTCCAGCCGTATGGCCATTTTTGAGCCTGGCGCGGCGCCAAGTGGGAAAGGGTGGTGTCGAGGCTGAAGGCAGCAGGAAAGCCCGCAGCCCCCAGGTCTGTGGGGCTACGCAAGCGGTTCCCAAAGAGCTTTAGAACAAGGCATAGTTTTCGCTGCTCGCTCTTTGGGCGGGGACCCATCTCCAGCCGTATGGCCATTTTTGTGCCTGGCGAAGCCCCAAGAGGGAAAGGGTGGCTTTGAATCTGAAGGCAGCAGGAAAGCCCGCAGCCCCCAGGTCTGTGGGGCTACGCAAGCGGTTCCCAAAGAGCTTTAGAACAAGGCATAGTTTTCCCTGCTGGCTCTTTGGGCGGGGGACCCATCTCCAGCCGTATGGCCATTTTTGTGCCTGATAGGGCGCCAAGTGGGAAAGGGTGGTGTTGAGGCTGAAGGCAGCAGCAAAGACTGCAGCCCCCAGGTCTGTGGGGCCAAGCAAGCGGTTCCCAAAGAGCTTTAGAACAAGGCATAGTTTTCCCTGCTGGCTCTTTGGGCGGGGGACCCATCTCCAGCCGTATGGCCATTTTTGTGCCTGGCACGGCGCCAAGTGGGAAAGGGTGGCTTTGAGGCTGAAGGCAGCAGCAAAGCCCGCAGCCCCCAGGTCTGTGGGGCTACGCAAGCGGTTCCCAAAGAGCTTTAGAACAAGGCATAGTTTTCCCTGCTGGCTCTTTGGGCGGGGGACCCATCTCCAGCCGTATGGCCATTTTTGTGCCTGGCGCGGCGCCAAGTGGGAAAGGGTGGTGTCGAGGCTGAAGGCAGCAGCAAAGCCCGCAGCCCCCACGTCTGTGGGGCCAAGCAAGCGGTTCCCAAAGAGCTTTAGAACAAGGCATAGTTTTCCCTGCTGGCTCTTTGGGCCTGGGACCCATCTCCAGCCATAGGCCATTTTTGTGCTTGATAGGGCGCCAAGTGGGAAAGGGTGGCTTTGAGGCTGAAGGCAGCAGGAAAGCCTGCAGCCCCCAGGTCTGTGGGGCTACGCAAGCAGTTCCCAAAGAGCTTTAGAACAAGGCATAGTTTTCCCTGCTGGCTCTTTGTTCGGGGGACCCATCTCCAGCCATAGGCCATTTTTGTGCCTGGCCCGGCGCCCAGTGGGAAAGGGTTGTGTCGAGGCTAAAGGCAGCAGGAAAGCCCGCAGCCCCCAGGTCTGTGGGGCTACGCAAGCGGTTCCCAAAGAGCTTTAGAACAAGGCATAATTTTCCCTGCTGGCTCTTTGGGCGGGGGACCCATCTCCAGCCGTATGGCCATTTTTGTGCCTGGCGCAGCGCCAAGTGGGAAAGGGTGGTTTTGAGGCTGAAGGCAGCAGCAAAGCCTGCAGCCCCCAGGTCTGTGGGGCTACGCAAGCGGTTCCCAAAGAGCTTTAGAACAAGGCATAGTTTTCCCTGCTGGCTCTTTGGGCGGGGGACCCATCTCCAGCCGTATGGCCATTTTTGTGCCTGGCCGGGGGCCAAGTGGGAAAGGGTGGTTTTGAGGCTGAAGGCAGCAGGAAAGCCCGCAGCCCCCAGGTCTGTGCGGCTACGCAAGCGGTTCCCAAAGAGCTTTAGAACAAGGCATAGTTTTCCCTGCTGGCTCTTTGGGCATGGGACCCATCTCCAGCCATAGGCCATTTTTGTGCTTGATAGGGCGCCAAGTGGGAAAGGGTTGCTTTGAGGCTGAAGACAGCAGGAAAGCCCGCAGCCCCCAGGTCTGTGGGGCTACGCAAGCGGTTCCCAAAGAGCTTTAGAACAAGGCATAGTTTTCCCTGCTGGCTCTCTGGGCGGGGGACCCATCTCCAGCCGTATGGCCATTTTTGAGCCTGGCGCGGCGCCAGGTGGGAAAGGGTGGCTTTGAGGCTGAAGGCAGCAGCAAAGCCTGCAGCCCCCAGGTCTGTGGTGCTACGCAAGCGGTTCCCAAAGAGCTTTAGAACAAGGCATAGTTTTCCCTGCTGGCTCTTTGGGCGGGGGACCCATCTCCAGCCGTATGGCCATTTTTGTGCATGGCCCGGCGCGAAGTGGGAAAGGGTGGCTTTGAGGCTGAAGGCAGCAGGAAAGCCCGCAGCCCCCAGGTCTGTGCGGCTACGCAAGCGGTTCCCAAAGAGCTTTAGAACAAGGCATAGTTTTCCCTGCTGGCTCTTTGGGCGGGGGACCCATCTCCAGCCATACGGCCATTTTTGTGCCTGGCGCGGCGCCAAGAGGGAAAGGGTGGTGTCGAGGCTAAAGGCAGCAGGAAAGCCCGCAGCCCCCAGGTCTGTGGGGCTACGCAAGCGGTTCCCAAAGAGCTTTAGAACAAGGCATAGTTTTCCCTGCTGGCTCTTTGGGCATGGGACCCATCTCCACCCATAGGCCATTTTTGTGCCTGGCGAAGCCCCAAGAGGGAAAGGGTGGCTTTGAGGCTGAAGACAGCAGGAAAGCCTGCAGCCCCCAGGTCTGTGGGGCTACGCAAGCGGTTCCCAAAGAGCTTTAGAACAAGGCATAGTTTTCCCTGCTGGCTCTTTGGGTGGGGGACCCATCTCCAGCCGTATGGCTATTTTTGTGCCTGACGCGGTGCGTAGTGGCATAGGGTGGTTTTGAGGCTGAAGGCAGCAGGAAAGCCCGCAGCCGCCACGTCTGTGGGGCCAAGCAAGCGGTTCCCAAAGAGCTTTAGAACAAGGCATAGTTTTCCCAGCTGGCTCTTTGGGCGGGGGACCCATCTCCAGCCGTATGGCCATTTTTGTGCCTGGCGCGGTGCGTAGTGGGAAAGGGTGGTTTTGAGGCTGAAGGCAGCAGGAAAGCCCGCAGCCCCCAGGTCTGTGGGGCTACGCAAGCGGTTCCCAAAGAGCTTTAGAACAAGGCATAATTTTCCCTGCTGGCTCTTTGGGCGGGGGACCCATCTCCAGCCGTATGGCCATTTTTGTGCCTGGCGCGGCGCCAAGTGGGTAAGGGTGGTGTCGAGGCTGAAGGCAGCAGCAAAGCCTGCAGCCCCCAGGTCTGTGGGGCCAAGCAAGCGGTTCCCAAAGAGCTTTAGAACAAGGCATAGTTTTCCCTGCTGGCTCTTTGGGCATGGGACCCATCTCCAGCCGTATGGCCATTTTTGTCCCTGGCCCGGCGCCAAGTGGGAAAGGGTGGCTTTGAGGCTGAAGGCAGCAGGAAAGCCCGCAGCCCCCAGGTCTGTGGGGCTACGCAAGCGGTTCCCAAAGAGCTTTAGAACAAGGCATAGTTTTCCCTGCTCGCTCTTAGGGCATGGGACCCATCTCCAGCCATAGGCCATTTTTGTGCCTGGCGCGAAGCCAAGTGGGAAAGGGTGGTGTCGAGGCTGAAGGCAGCAGGAAAGCCCGCAGCCCCCAGGTCTGTGCGGCTACGCAAGCGGTTCCCAAAGAGCTTTAGAACAAGGCATAATTTTCCCTGCTGGCTCTTTGGGCGGGGGACCCATCTCCAGCCGTATGGCCATTTTTGTGCCTGGCGCGGCGCCAAGTGGGAAAGGGTGCTGTCGAGTCTGAAGGCAGCAGGAAAGCCTGCAGCCCCCAGGTCTGTGGGGCTACGCAAGCGGTTCCCAAAGAGCTTTAGAACAAGGCAGAGTTTTCCCTGCTGGCTCTTTGGGCGGGGGACCCATCTCCAGCCGTATGGCCATTTTTGTGCCTGGCGCGGCGCCAAGTGGGAAAGGGTGGTGTCGAGGCTGAAGGCAGCAGGAAAGCCCGCAGCCCCCACGTCTGTGGGGCCAAGCAAGCGGTTCCCAAAGAGCTTTAGAACAAGGCATAGTTTTCCCTGCTGGCTCTTTGGGCGGGGGACCCATCTCCAGACGTATGGCTATTTTTGTGCCTGGCGCGGTGCGTAGTGGCATAGGGTGGTTTTGAGCCTGAAGGCAGCAGGAAAGCCCGCAGCCCCCAGGTCTGTGGGCCCAAGCAAGCGGTTCCCAGAGAGCTTTAGAACAAGGCATAGTTTTCCCTGCTGGCTCTTTGGGCATGGGACCCATCTCCAGCCATAGGCCATTTTTGTGCCTGATAGGGCGCCAAGTGGGAAAGGGTGGCTTTGAGGCTGAAGACAGCAGGAAAGCCTGCAGCTCCCAGGTCTGTGGGGCTATGCAAGCGGTTCCCAAAGAGCTTTAGAACAAGGCATATTTTTCCCTGCTGGCTCTTTGGGCGGGGGACCCATCTCCAGCCGTATGGCCATTTTTGTGCCTGGCGCGGCGCCAAGTGGGAAAGGGTGGTGTCGAGGCTGAAGGCAGCAGGAAAGCCCGCAGCCCCCACGTCTGTGGGGCTACGCAAGCGGTTCCCAAAGAGCTTTAGAACAAGGCATAGTTTTCCCTGCTGGCTCTTTGGGTGGGGGACCCATCTCCAGACGTATGGCTATTTTTGTGCCTGGCGCGGTGCGTAGTGGCATAGGGTGGTTTTGAGGCTGAAGGCAGCAGGAAAGCCCGCAGCCCCCACGTCTGTGGGCCCAAGCAAGCGGTTCCCAGAGAGCTTTAGAACAAGGCATAGTTTTCCCTGCTGGCTCTTTGGGCGGGGGACCAACTCCAGCCATATGGCCATTTTTGTGCCTGGCGCGGTGCGTAGTGGGAAAGGGTGGTTTTGAATCTGAAGGCAGCAGGAAAGCCCGCAGCCCCCAGGTCTGTGGGGCTACGCAAGCGGTTCCCAAAGAGCTTTAGAACAAGGCATAGTTTTCCCTGCTGGCTCTTTGGGCATGGGACCCAGCTCCAGCCATAGGCCATTTTTGTGCCTGGCGCGGCGCCAAGTGGGAAAGGGTGGCTTTGAGGCTGAAGGCAGCAGCAAAGCCCGCAGCCCCCAGGTCTGTGGGGCTACGCAAGCGGTTCCCAAAGAGCTTTAGAACAAGGCATAGTTTTCCCTGCTGGCTCTTTGGGCGGGGGACCCATCTCCAGCCGTATGGCCATTTTTGTGCCTGATAGGGCGCCAAGTGGGAAAGGGTGGCTTTGAGGCTGAAGACAGCAGGAAAGCCTGCAGCCCCCAGGTCTGTGGGGCTATGCAAGCGGTTCCCAAAGAGCTTTAGAACAAGGCATAGTTTTCCCTGCTGGCTCTTTGGGCGGGGGACCCATCTCCAGCCGTATGGCCATTTTTGTGCCTGGCGCGGCGCCAAGTGGGAAAGGGTGGTGTCGAGGCTGAAGGCAGCAGGAAAGCCCGCAGTCCCCAGGTCTGTGGGGCTACGCAAGCGGTTCCCAAAGAGCTTTAGAACAAGGCATAGTTTTCCCTGCTGGCTCTCTGGGCGGGGACCCATCTCCAGCCGTATGGCCATTTTTGAGCCTGGCGCGGCGCCAGGTGGGAAAGGGTGGCTTTGAGGCTGAAGGCAGGAGCAAAGCCTGCAGCCCCCAGGTCTGTGGGGCTACGCAAGCGGTTCCCAAAGAGCTTTAGAACAAGGCATAGTTTTCCCTGCTGGCTCTTAGGGCGGGGGACCCATCTCCAGCCGTATGGCCATTTTTGAGCCTGGCGCGGCGCCAAGTGGGAAAGGGTGGTGTCGAGGCTGAAGGCAGCAGGAAAGCCCGCAGCCCCCAGGTCTGTGGGGCTACGCAAGCGGTTCCCAAAGAGCTTTAGAACAAGGCATAGTTTTCCCTGCTCGCTCTTTGGGCGGGGGACCCATCTCCAGCCGTATGGCCATTTTTGTGCCTGGCGAAGCCCCAAGAGGGAAAGGGTGGCTTTGAATCTGAAGGCAGCAGGAAAGCCCGCAGCCCCCAGTTCTGTGGGGCTATGCAAGCGGTTCCCAAAGAGCTTTAGAACAAGGCATAGTTTTCCCTGCTGGCTCTTTTGGCAGGGGACCCATCTCCAGCCGTATGGCCATTTTTGTCCCTGGCCCGGCGCCAAGTGGGAAAGGGTGGTGTTGAGGCTGAAGGCAGCAGCAAAGACTGCAGCCCCCAGGTCTGTGGTGCTACGCAAGCGGTTCCCAAAGAGCTTTAGAACAAGGCATAGTTTTCCCTGCTGGCTCTTTGGGCGGGGGACCCATCTCCAGCCGTATGGCCATTTTTGTGCCTGGCACGGCGCCAAGTGGGAAAGGGTGGCTTTGAGGCTGAAGGCAGCAGCAAAGCCCGCAGCCCCCAGGTCTGTGGGGCTACGCAAGCGGTTCCCAAAGAGCTTTAGAACAAGGCATAGTTTTCCCTGCTGGCTCTTTGGGCGGGGGACCCATCTCCAGCCGTATGGCCATTTTTGTGCCTGGCCCGGCGCCAAGTGGGAAAGGGTGGCTTTGAGGCTGAAGGCAGCAGCAAAGCCTGCAGCCCCCAGGTCTGTGCGGCTACGCAAGCGGTTCCCAAAGAGCTTTAGAACAAGGCATAGTTTTCCCTGCTGGCTCTCTGGGCGGGGGACCCATCTGCAGCCGTATGGCCATTTTTGAGCCTGGAGCAGTGCCAAGTGGGAAAGGGTGGTTTTGAGGGTGAAGGCAGCAGGAAAGCCCGCAGCCCCCAGGTCTGTGGGGCTACGCAAGCGGTTCCCAAAGAGCTTTAGAACAAGGCATAGTTTTCCCTGCTGGCTCTTTGGGCGGGGGACCCATCTCCAACCGTATGGCCATTTTTGTGCCTGGCGCGGCGCCAAGTGGGAAAGGGTGGTGTCGAGGCTGAAGGCAGCAGGAAAGCCCGCAGCCCCCACGTCTGTGGGGCCAAGCAAGCGGTTCCCAAAGAGCTTTAGAACAAGGCATAGTTTTCCCTGCTGGCTCTTTGGGCATGGGACCCATCTCCACCCATAGGCCATTTTTGTGCTTGATAGGGCGCCAAGTGGGAAAGGGTGGCTTTGAGGCTGAAGGCAGCAGGAAAGCCTGCAGCCCCCAGGTCTGTGGGGCTACACAAGCAGTTCCCAAAGAGCTTTAGAACAAGGCATAGTTTTCCCTGCTGGCTCTTTGTTCGGGGGACCCATCTCCAGCCATAGGCCATTTTTGTGCCTGGCCCGGCGCCCAGTGGGAAAGGGTGGCTTTGAGGCTTGAAGGCAGCAGGAAAGCCCGCAGCCCCCAGGTCTGTGGGGCTACGCAAGCGGTTCCCAAAGAGCTTTAGAACAAGGCATAGTTTTCCCTGCTGGCTCTCTGGGCGGGGGACCCATCTCCAGCCGTATGGCCATTTTTGTGCCTGGCGCGGCGCCAAGTGGGAAAGGGTGGTGTCGAGGCTGAAGGCAGCAGGAAAGCCCACAGCCCCCAGGTCTGTGGGGCTACGCAAGCGGTTCCCAAAGAGCTTTAGAACAAGGCATAGTTTTCCCTGCTGGCTCTTTGGGCGGGGGACCAACTCCAGCCATATGGCCATTTTTGTGCCTGGCGCGGTGCGTAGTGGGAAAGGGTGGTTTTGAGGCTGAAGGCAGCAGGAAAGCCCGCAGCCCCCAGGTCTGTGGGGCCAAGCAAGCGGTTCCCAAAGAGCTTTAGAACAAGGCATAGTTTTCCCTGCTGGCTCTTTGGGCATGGGACCCAGCTCCAGCCATAGGCCATTTTTGTGCCTGGCGCGGCGCCAAGTGGGAAAGGGTGGCTTTGAGGCTGAAGGCAGCAGCAAAGCCCGCAGCCGCCAGGTCTGTGGGGCTACGCAAGCGGTTCCCAAAGAGCTTTAGAACAAGGCATAGTTTTCCCTGCTGGCTCTTTGGGCGGGGGACCCATCTCCAGCCGTATGGCCATTTTTGTGCCTGATAGGGCGCCAAGTGGGAAAGGGTGGTGTCGAGGCTGAAGGCAGCAGGAAAGCCCGCAGCCCCCAGGTCTGTGGGGCTACGCAAGCGGTTCCCAAAGAGCTTTAGAACAAGGCATAGTTTTCCCTGCTGGCTCTTTGGGCGGGGGACCCATCTCCAGCCGTATGGCCATTTTTGTGCCTGGCCCGGCGCCAAGTGGGAAAGGGTGGCTTTGAGGCTGAAGACAGCAGGAAAGCCTGCAGCCCCCAGGTCTGTGGGGCTACGCAAGCGGTTCCCAAAGAGCTTTAGAACAAGGCATAGTTTTCCCTGCTGACTCTTAGGGCGGGGGACCCATCTCCAGCCGTATGGCCATTTTTGAGCCTGGCGCGGCGCCAAGTGGGAAAGGGTGGTGTCGAGGCTGAAGGCAGCAGGAAAGCCCGCAGCCCCCAGGTCTGTGGGGCTACGCAAGCGGTTCCCAAAGAGCTTTAGAACAAGGCATAGTTTTCCCTGCTGGCTCTTTTGGCAGGGGACCCATCTCCAGCCGTATGGCCATTTTTGTCCCTGGCCCGGCGCCAAGTGGGAAAGGGTGGTGTTGAGGCTGAAGGCAGCAGCAAAGACTGCAGCCCCCAGGTCTGTGGGGCCAAGCAAGCGGTTCCCAAAGAGCTTTAGAACAAGGCATAGTTTTCCCTGCTGGCTCTTTGGGCGGGGGACCCATCTCCAGCCGTATGGCCATTTTTGTGCCTGGCACGGCGCCAAGTGGGAAAGGGTGGCTTTGAGGCTGAAGGCAGCAGCAAAGCCCGCAGCCCCCAGGTCTGTGGGGCTACGCAAGCGGTTCCCAAAGAGCTTTAGAACAAGGCATAGTTTTCCCTGCTGGCTCTTTGGGCGGGGGACCCATCTCCAGCCGTATGGCCATTTTTGTGCCTGGCCCGGCGCCAAGTGGGAAAGGGTGGCTTTGAGGCTGAAGGCAGCAGCAAAGCCTGCAGCCCCCAGGTCTGTGCGGCTACGCAAGCGGTTCCCAAAGAGCTTTAGAACAAGGCATAGTTTTCCCTGCTGGCTCTCTGGGCGGGGGACCCATCTGCAGCCGTATGGCCATTTTTGAGCCTGGAGCAGTGCCAAGTGGGAAAGGGTGGTTTTGAGGGTGAAGGCAGCAGGAAAGCCCGCAGCCCCCAGGTCTGTGGGGCTACGCAAGCGGTTCCCAAAGAGCTTTAGAACAAGGCATAGTTTTCCCTGCTGGCTCTTTGGGCGGGGGACCCATCTCCAACCGTATGGCCATTTTTGTGCCTGGCGCGGCGCCAAGTGGGAAAGGGTGGTGTCGAGGCTGAAGGCAGCAGGAAAGCCCGCAGCCCCCACGTCTGTGGGGCCAAGCAAGCGGTTCCCAAAGAGCTTTAGAACAAGGCATAGTTTTCCCTGCTGGCTCTTTGGGCATGGGACCCATCTCCACCCATAGGCCATTTTTGTGCTTGATAGGGCGCCAAGTGGGAAAGGGTGGCTTTGAGGCTGAAGGCAGCAGGAAAGCCTGCAGCCCCCAGGTCTGTGGGGCTACACAAGCAGTTCCCAAAGAGCTTTAGAACAAGGCATAGTTTTCCCTGCTGGCTCTTTGTTCGGGGGACCCATCTCCAGCCATAGGCCATTTTTGTGCCTGGCCCGGCGCCCAGTGGGAAAGGGTGGCTTTGAGGCTTGAAGGCAGCAGGAAAGCCCGCAGCCCCCAGGTCTGTGGGGCTACGCAAGCGGTTCCCAAAGAGCTTTAGAACAAGGCATAGTTTTCCCTGCTGGCTCTCTGGGCGGGGGACCCATCTCCAGCCGTATGGCCATTTTTGTGCCTGGCGCGGCGCCAAGTGGGAAAGGGTGGTGTCGAGGCTGAAGGCAGCAGGAAAGCCCACAGCCCCCAGGTCTGTGGGGCTACGCAAGCGGTTCCCAAAGAGCTTTAGAACAAGGCATAGTTTTCCCTGCTGGCTCTTTGGGCGGGGGACCAACTCCAGCCATATGGCCATTTTTGTGCCTGGCGCGGTGCGTAGTGGGAAAGGGTGGTTTTGAGGCTGAAGGCAGCAGGAAAGCCCGCAGCCCCCAGGTCTGTGGGGCCAAGCAAGCGGTTCCCAAAGAGCTTTAGAACAAGGCATAGTTTTCCCTGCTGGCTCTTTGGGCATGGGACCCAGCTCCAGCCATAGGCCATTTTTGTGCCTGGCGCGGCGCCAAGTGGGAAAGGGTGGCTTTGAGGCTGAAGGCAGCAGCAAAGCCCGCAGCCGCCAGGTCTGTGGGGCTACGCAAGCGGTTCCCAAAGAGCTTTAGAACAAGGCATAGTTTTCCCTGCTGGCTCTTTGGGCGGGGGACCCATCTCCAGCCGTATGGCCATTTTTGTGCCTGATAGGGCGCCAAGTGGGAAAGGGTGGTGTCGAGGCTGAAGGCAGCAGGAAAGCCCGCAGCCCCCAGGTCTGTGGGGCTACGCAAGCGGTTCCCAAAGAGCTTTAGAACAAGGCATAGTTTTCCCTGCTGGCTCTTTGGGCGGGGGACCCATCTCCAGCCGTATGGCCATTTTTGTGCCTGGCCCGGCGCCAAGTGGGAAAGGGTGGCTTTGAGGCTGAAGACAGCAGGAAAGCCTGCAGCCCCCAGGTCTGTGGGGCTACGCAAGCGGTTCCCAAAGAGCTTTAGAACAAGGCATAGTTTTCCCTGCTGACTCTTAGGGCGGGGGACCCATCTCCAGCCGTATGGCCATTTTTGAGCCTGGCGCGGCGCCAAGTGGGAAAGGGTGGTGTCGAGGCTGAAGGCAGCAGGAAAGCCCGCAGCCCCCAGGTCTGTGGGGCTACGCAAGCGGTTCCCAAAGAGCTTTAGAACAAGGCATAGTTTTCCCTGCTGGCTCTTTTGGCAGGGGACCCATCTCCAGCCGTATGGCCATTTTTGTCCCTGGCCCGGCGCCAAGTGGGAAAGGGTGGTGTTGAGGCTGAAGGCAGCAGCAAAGACTGCAGCCCCCAGGTCTGTGGGGCCAAGCAAGCGGTTCCCAAAGAGCTTTAGAACAAGGCATAGTTTTCCCTGCTGGCTCTTTGGGCGGGGGACCCATCTCCAGCCGTATGGCCATTTTTGTGCCTGGCACGGCGCCAAGTGGGAAAGGGTGGCTTTGAGGCTGAAGGCAGCAGCAAAGCCCGCAGCCCCCAGGTCTGTGGGGCTACGCAAGCGGTTCCCAAAGAGCTTTAGAACAAGGCATAGTTTTCCCTGCTGGCTCTTTGGGCGGGGGACCCATCTCCAGCCGTATGGCCATTTTTGTGCCTGGCCCGGCGCCAAGTGGGAAAGGGTGGCTTTGAGGCTGAAGGCAGCAGCAAAGCCTGCAGCCCCCAGGTCTGTGGGGCTACGCAAGCGGTTCCCAAAGAGCTTTAGAACAAGGCATAGTTTTCCCTGCTGGCTCTCTGGGCGGGGGACCCATCTGCAGCCGTATGGCCATTTTTGAGCCTGGAGCAGTGCCAAGTGGGAAAGGGTGGTTTTGAGGGTGAAGGCAGCAGGAAAGCCCGCAGCCCCCAGCTCTGTGGGGCTACGCAAGCGGTTCCCAAAGAGCTTTAGAACAAGGCATAGTTTTCCCTGCTGGCTCTTTGGGCGGGGGACCCATCTCCAACCGTATGGCCATTTTTGTGCCTGGCGCGGCGCCAAGTGGGAAAGGGTGGTGTCGAGGCTGAAGGCAGCAGGAAAGCCCGCAGCCCCCACGTCTGTGGGGCCAAGCAAGCGGTTCCCAAAGAGCTTTAGAACAAGGCATAGTTTTCCCTGCTGGCTCTTTGGGCGGGGGACCCATCTCCACCCATAGGCCATTTTTGTGCTTGATAGGGCGCCAAGTGGGAAAGGGTGGCTTTGAGGCTGAAGGCAGCAGGAAAGCCTGCAGCCCCCAGGTCTGTGGGGCTACACAAGCAGTTCCCAAAGAGCTTTAGAACAAGGCATAGTTTTCCCTGCTGGCTCTTTGTTCGGGGGACCCATCTCCAGCCATAGGCCATTTTTGTGCCTGGCCCGGCGCCCAGTGGGAAAGGGTGGCTTTGAGGCTTGAAGGCAGCAGGAAAGCCCGCAGCCCCCAGGTCTGTGGGGCTACGCAAGCGGTTCCCAAAGAGCTTTAGAACAAGGCATAGTTTTCCCTGCTGGCTCTCTGGGCGGGGGACCCATCTCCAGCCGTATGGCCATTTTTGTGCCTGGCGCGGCGCCAAGTGGGAAAGGGTGGCTTTGAGGCTGAAGGCAGCAGCAAAGCCCGCAGCCCCCAGGTCTGTGGGGCTACGCAAGCGGTTCCCAAAGAGCTTTAGAACAAGGCATAGTTTTCCCTGCTGGCTCTTTGGGCGGGGGACACATCTCCAGCCGTATGGCCATTTTTGTGCCTGATAGGGCGCCAAGTGGGAAAGGGTGGTGTCGAGGCTGAAGGCAGCAGGAAAGCCCGCAGCCCCCAGGTCTGTGCGGCTACGCAAGCGGTTCCCAAAGAGCTTTAGAACAAGGCATAGTTTTCCCTGCTGGCTCTTTGGGCGGGGGACCCATCTCCAGCCGTATGGCCATTTTTGTGCCTGATAGGGCGCCAAGTGGGAAAGGGTGGCTTTGAGGCTGAAGACAGCAGGAAAGCCTGCAGCCCCCAGGTCTGTGGGGCTATGCAAGCGGTTCCCAAAGAGCTTTAGAACAAGGCATAGTTTTCCCTGCTGGCTCTTTGGGCGGGGGACCCATCTCCAGCCGTTATGGCCATTTTTGTGCCTGGCGCGGCGCCAAGTGGGAAAGGGTGGTGTCGAGGCTGAAGGCAGCAGGAAAGCCCGCAGTCCCCAGGTCTGTGGGGCTACGCAAGCGGTTCCCAAAGAGCTTTAGAACAAGGCATAGTTTTCCCTGCTGGCTCTCTGGGCGGGGACCCATCTCCAGCCGTATGGCCATTTTTGAGCCTGGCGCGGCGCCAGGTGGGAAAGGGTGGCTTTGAGGCTGAAGGCAGGAGCAAAGCCTGCAGCCCCCAGGTCTGTGGGGCTACGCAAGCGGTTCCCAAAGAGCTTTAGAACAAGGCATAGTTTTCCCTGCTGGCTCTTAGGGGCAGGGGACCCATCTCCAGCCGTATGGCCATTTTTGAGCCTGGCGCGGCGCCAAGTGGGAAAGGGTGGTGTCGAGGCTGAAGGCAGCAGGAAAGCCCGCAGCCCCCAGGTCTGTGGGGCTACGCAAGCGGTTCCCAAAGAGCTTTAGAACAAGGCATAGTTTTCCCTGCTCGCTCTTTGGGCGGGGGACCCATCTCCAGCCGTATGGCCATTTTTGTGCCTGGCGAAGCCCCAAGAGGGAAAGGGTGGCTTTGAATCTGAAGGCAGCAGGAAAGCCCGCAGCCCCCCACGTCTGTGGGGCTACGCAAGCGGTTCCCAAAGAGCTTTAGAACAAGGCATAGTTTTCCCTGCTGGCTCTTTGGGCGGGGGGACCCATCTCCAGCCGTATGGCCATTTTTGTCCCTGGCCCGGCGCCAAGTGGGAAAGGGTGGTGTCGAGGCTGAAGGCAGCAGCAAAGACTGCAGCCCCCAGGTCTGTGGGGCCAAGCAAGCGGTTCCCAAAGAGCTTTAGAACAAGGCATAGTTTTCCCTGCTGGCTCTTTGGGCGGCGGACCCATCTCCAGCCGTATGGCCATTTTTGTGCCTGGCACGGCGCCAAGTGGGAAAGGGTGGCTTTGAGGCTGAAGGCAGCAGGAAAGCCCGCAGCCCCCAGGTCTGTGGGGCTACGCAAGCGGTTCCCAAAGAGCTTTAGAACAAGGCATAGTTTTCCCTGCTGGCTCTTTGGGCGGGGGACCCATCTCCAGCCGTATGGCCATTTTTGTGCCTGGCGCGGCGCCAAGTGGGAAAGGGTGGTGTCGAGGCTGAAGGCAGCAGGAAAGCCCGCAGCCTCCACGTCTGTGGGGCCAAGCAAGCGGTTCCCAAAGAGCTTTAGAACAAGGCATAGTTTTCCCTGCTGGCTCTTTGGGCCTGGGACCCTCCAGCCATAGGCCATTTTTGTGCTTGGTAGGGCGCCAAGTGGGAAAGGGTGGCTTTGAGGCTGAAGGCAGCAGGAAAGCCTGCAGCCCCCAGGTCTGTGGGGCTACGCAAGCAGTTCCCAAAGAGCTTTAGAACAAGGCATAGTTTTCCCTGCTGGCTCTTTGGGCGGGGGACCAACTCCAGCCATATGGCCATTTTTGTGCCTGGCCCGGCGCCCAGTGGGAAAGGGTGGCTTTGAGGCTTGAAGGCAGCAGGAAAGCCCGCAGCCCCCAGGTCTGTGGGGCTACGCAAGCGGTTCCCAAAGAGCTTTAGAACAAGGCATAGTTTTCCCTGCTGGCTCTTTGGGCGGGGGACCCATCTCCAGCCGTATGGCCATTTTTGTGCCTGGCGCAGCGCCAAGTGGGAAAGGGTGGTTTTGAGGCTGAAGGCAGCAGCAAAGCCTGCAGCCCCCAGGTCTGTGGGGCTACGCAAGCGGTTCCCAAAGAGCTTTAGAACAAGGCATAGTTTTCCCTGCTGGCTCTTTGGGCGGGGGACCCATCTCCAGCCGTATGGCCATTTTTGTGCCTGGCCGGGGGCCAAGTGGGAAAGGGTGGTTTTGAGGCTGAAGGCAGCAGGAAAGCCCGCAGCCCCCAGGTCTGTGCGGCTACGCAAGCGGTTCCCAAAGAGCTTTAGAACAAGGCATAGTTTTCCCTGCTGGCTCTTTGGGCATGGGACCCATCTCCAGCCATAGGCCATTTTTGTGCTTGATAGGGCGCCAAGTGGGAAAGGGTTGCTTTGAGGCTGAAGACAGCAGGAAAGCCCGCAGCCCCCAGGTCTGTGGGGCTACGCAAGCGGTTCCCAAAGAGCTTTAGAACAAGGCATAGTTTTCCCTGCTGGCTCTCTGGGCGGGGGACCCATCTCCAGCCGTATGGCCATTTTTGAGCCTGGCGCGGCGCCAGGTGGGAAAGGGTGGCTTTGAGGCTGAAGGCAGGAGCAAAGCCTGCAGCCCCCAGGTCTGTGGTGCTACGCAAGCGGTTCCCAAAGAGCTTTAGAACAAGGCATAGTTTTCCCTGCTGGCTCTTAGGGCATGGGACCCATCTCCAGCCATAGGCCATTTTTGTGCCTGGCGCGAAGCCAAGTGGGAAAGGGTGGTTTTGAGGCTGAAGGCAGCAGGAAAGCCCGCAGCCCCCAGGTCTGTGCGGCTACGCAAGCGGTTCCCAAAGAGCTTTAGAACAAGGCATAGTTTTCCCTGCTGGCTCTTAGGGCGGGGGACCCATCTCCAGCCGTATGGCCATTTTTGAGCCTGGCGCGGCGCCAAGTGGGAAAGGGTGGTGTCGAGGCTGAAGGCAGCAGGAAAGCCCGCAGCCCCCAGGTCTGTGGGGCTACGCAAGCGGTTCCCAAAGAGCTTTAGAACAAGGCATAGTTTTCCCTGCTCGCTCTTTGGGCGGGGGACCCATCTCCAGCCGTATGGCCATTTTTGTGCTTGGCGAAGCCCCAAGAGGGAAAGGGTGGCTTTGAATCTGAAGGCAGCAGGAAAGCCCGCAGCCCCCAGGTCTGTGGGGCTACGCAAGCGGTTCCCAAAGAGCTTTAGAACAAGGCATAGTTTTCCCTGCTGGCTCTTTGGGCGGGGGACCCATCTCCAGCCGTATGGCCATTTTTGTCCCTGGCCCGGCGCCAAGTGGGAAAGGGTGGTGTCGAGGCTGAAGGCAGCAGCAAAGACTGCAGCCCCCAGGTCTGTGGGGCCAAGCAAGCGGTTCCCAAAGAGCTTTAGAACAAGGCATAGTTTTCCCTGCTGGCTCTTTGGGCGGGGGACCCATCTCCAGCCGTATGGCCATTTTTGTGCCTGGCACGGCGCCAAGTGGGAAAGGGTGGCTTTGAGGCTGAAGGCAGCAGCAAAGCCCGCAGCCCCCAGGTCTGTGGGGCTACGCAAGCGGTTCCCAAAGAGCTTTAGAACAAGGCATAGTTTTCCCTGCTGGCTCTTTGGGCGGGGGACCCATCTCCAGCCGTATGGCCATTTTTGTGCCTGGCGCGGCGCCAAGTGGGAAAGGGTGGTGTCGAGGCTGAAGGCAGCAGGAAAGCCCGCAGCCCCCACGTCTGTGGGGCCAAGCAAGCGGTTCCCAAAGAGCTTTAGAACAAGGCATAGTTTTCCCTGCTGGCTCTTTGGGCCTGGGACCCATCTCCAGCCATAGGCCATTTTTGTGCTTGGTAGGGCGCCAAGTGGGAAAGGGTGGCTTTGAGGCTGAAGGCAGCAGAAAAGCCTGCAGCCCCCAGGTCTGTGGGGCTACGCAAGCAGTTCCCAAAGAGCTTTAGAACAAGGCATAGTTTTCCCTGCTGGCTCTTTGGGCGGGGGACCCATCTCCAGCCATAGGCCATTTTTGTGCCTGGCCCGGCGCCCAGTGGGAAAGGGTGGCTTTGAGGCTTGAAGGCAGCAGGAAAGCCCGCAGCCCCCAGGTCTGTGGGGCTACGCAAGCGGTTCCCAAAGAGCTTTAGAACAAGGCATAGTTTTCCCTGCTGGCTCTTTGGGCGGGGGACCCATCTCCAGCCGTATGGCCATTTTTGAGCCTGGCGCGGCGCCAAGTGGGAAAGGGTTGTGTCGAGGCTAAAGGCAGCAGGAAAGCCCGCAGCCCCCAGGTCTGTGGGGCTACGCAAGCGGTTCCCAAAGAGCTTTAGAACAAGGCATAATTTTCCCTGCTGGCTCTTTGGGCGGGGGACCCATCTCCAGCCGTATGGCCATTTTTGTGCCTGGCGCAGCGCCAAGTGGGAAAGGGTGGTTTTGAGGCTGAAGGCAGCAGCAAAGCCTGCAGCCCCCAGGTCTGTGGGGCTACGCAAGCGGTTCCCAAAGAGCTTTAGAACAAGGCATAGTTTTCCCTGCTGGCTCTTTGGGCGGGGGACCCATCTCCAGCCGTATGGCCATTTTTGTGCCTGGCCGGGGGCCAAGTGGGAAAGGGTGGTTTTGAGGCTGAAGGCAGCAGGAAAGCCCGCAGCCCCCAGGTCTGTGCGGCTACGCAAGCGGTTCCCAAAGAGCTTTAGAACAAGGCATAGTTTTCCCTGCTGGCTCTTTGGGCATGGGACCCATCTCCAGCCATAGGCCATTTTTGTGCTTGATAGGGCGCCAAGTGGGAAAGGGTTGCTTTGAGGCTGAAGACAGCAGGAAAGCCCGCAGCCCCCAGGTCTGTGGGGCTACGCAAGCGGTTCCCAAAGAGCTTTAGAACAAGGCATAGTTTTCCCTGCTGGCTCTCTGGGCGGGGGACCCATCTCCAGCCGTATGGCCATTTTTGAGCCTGGCGCGGCGCCAGGTGGGAAAGGGTGGCTTTGAGGCTGAAGGCAGGAGCAAAGCCTGCAGCCCCCAGGTCTGTGCTGCTACGCAAGCGGTTCCCAAAGAGCTTTAGAACAAGGCATAGTTTTCCCTGCTGGCTCTTAGGGCATGGGACCCATCTCCAGCCATAGGCCATTTTTGTGCCTGGCGCGAAGCCAAGTGGGAAAGGGTGGTTTTGAGGCTGAAGGCAGCAGGAAAGCCCGCAGCCCCCAGGTCTGTGGGGCTACGCAAGCGGTTCCCAAAGAGCTTTAGAACAAGGCATAGTTTTCCCTGCTCGCTCTTTGGGCGGGGGACCCATCTCCAGCCGTATGGCCATTTTTGTGCCTGGCGAAGCCCCAAGAGGGAAAGGGTGGCTTTGAATCTGAAGGCAGCAGGAAAGCCCGCAGCCCCCAGTTCTGTGGGGCTATGCAAGCGGTTCCCAAAGAGCTTTAGAACAAGGCATAGTTTTCCCTGCTGGCTCTTTTGGCAGGGGACCCATCTCCAGCCGTATGGCCATTTTTGTGCCTGGCGCGGCGCCAAGTGGGAAAGGGTGGTGTTGAGGCTGAAGGCAGCAGCAAAGACTGCAGCCCCCAGGTCTGTGGGGCCAAGCAAGCGGTTCCCAAAGAGCTTTAGAACAAGGCATAGTTTTCCCTGCTGGCTCTTTGGGCGGGGGACCCATCTCCAGCCGTATGGCCATTTTTGTGCCTGGCACGGCGCCAAGTGGGAAAGGGTGGCTTTGAGGCTGAAGGCAGCAGCAAAGCCCGCAGCCCCCAGGTCTGTGGGGCTACGCAAGCGGTTCCCAAAGAGCTTTAGAACAAGGCATAGTTTTCCCTGCTGGCTCTTTGGGCGGGGGACCCATCTCCAGCCGTATGGCCATTTTTGTGCCTGGCGCGGCGCCAAGTGGGAAAGGGTGGCTTTGAGGCTGAAGGCAGCAGCAAAGCCTGCAGCCCCCAGGTCTGTGGGGCTACGCAAGCGGTTCCCAAAGAGCTTTAGAACAAGGCATAGTTTTCCCTGCTGGCTCTCTGGGCGGGGGACCCATCTGCAGCCGTATGGCCATTTTTGAGCCTGGAGCAGTGCCAAGTGGGAAAGGGTGGTTTTGAGGGTGAAGGCAGCAGGAAAGCCCGCAGCCCCCAGGTCTGTGGGGCTACGCAAGCGGTTCCCAAAGAGCTTTAGAACAAGGCATAGTTTTCCCTGCTGGCTCTTTGGGCGGGGGACCCATCTCCAACCGTATGGCCATTTTTGTGCCTGGCGCGGCGCCAAGTGGGAAAGGGTGGTGTCGAGGCTGAAGGCAGCAGGAAAGCCCGCAGCCCCCACGTCTGTGGGGCCAAGCAAGCGGTTCCCAAAGAGCTTTAGAACAAGGCATAGTTTTCCCTGCTGGCTCTTTGGGCATGGGACCCATCTCCACCCATAGGCCATTTTTGTGCTTGATAGGGCGCCAAGTGGGAAAGGGTGGCTTTGAGGCTGAAGGCAGCAGGAAAGCCTGCAGCCCCCAGGTCTGTGGGGCTACACAAGCAGTTCCCAAAGAGCTTTAGAACAAGGCATAGTTTTCCCTGCTGGCTCTTTGTTCGGGGGACCCATCTCCAGCCATAGGCCATTTTTGTGCCCGGCCCGGCGCCCAGTGGGAAAGGGTGGCTTTGAGGCTTGAAGGCAGCAGGAAAGCCCGCAGCCCCCAGGTCTGTGGGGCTACGCAAGCGGTTCCCAAAGAGCTTTAGAACAAGGCATAGTTTTCCCTGCTGGCTCTCTGGGCGGGGGACCCATCTCCAGCCGTATGGCCATTTTTGTGCCTGGCGCGGCGCCAAGTGGGAAAGGGTGGTGTCGAGGCTGAAGGCAGCAGGAAAGCCCACAGCCCCCAGGTCTGTGGGGCTACGCAAGCGGTTCCCAAAGAGCTTTAGAACAAGGCATAGTTTTCCCTGCTGGCTCTTTGGGCGGGGGACCAACTCCAGCCATATGGCCATTTTTGTGCCTGGCGCGGTGCGTAGTGGGAAAGGGTGGTTTTGAGGCTGAAGGCAGCAGGAAAGCCCGCAGCCCCCAGGTCTGTGGGGCCAAGCAAGCGGTTCCCAAAGAGCTTTAGAACAAGGCATAGTTTTCCCTGCTCGCTCTTTGGGCGGGGGACCCAGCTCCAGCCATAGGCCATTTTTGTGCCTGGCGCGGCGCCAAGTGGGAAAGGGTGGCTTTGAGGCTGAAGGCAGCAGCAAAGCCCGCAGCCCCCAGGTCTGTGGGGCTACGCAAGCGGTTCCCAAAGAGCTTTAGAACAAGGCATAGTTTTCCCTGCTGGCTCTTTGGGCGGGGGACCCATCTCCAGCCGTATGGCCATTTTTGTGCCTGGCGAAGCCCCAAGAGGGAAAGGGTGGCTTTGAATCTGAAGGCAGCAGGAAAGCCCGCAGCCCCCAGGTCTGTGGGGCTATGCAAGCGGTTCCCAAAGAGCTTTAGAACAAGGCATAGTTTTCCCTGCTGGCTCTTTTGGCAGGGGACCCATCTCCAGCCGTATGGCCATTTTTGTCCCTGGCCCGGCGCCAAGTGGGAAAGGGTGGTGTTGAGGCTGAAGGCAGCAGCAAAGACTGCAGCCCCCAGGTCTGTGGGGCCAAGCAAGCGGTTCCCAAAGAGCTTTAGAACAAGGCATAGTTTTCCCTGCTGGCTCTTTGGGCGGGGGACCCATCTCCAGCCGTATGGCCATTTTTGTGCCTGGCACGGCGCCAAGTGGGAAAGGGTGGCTTTGAGGCTGAAGGCAGCAGCAAAGCCCGCAGCCCCCAGGTCTGTGGGGCTACGCAAGCGGTTCCCAAAGAGCTTTAGAACAAGGCATAGTTTTCCCTGCTGGCTCTTTGGGCGGGGGACCCATCTCCAGCCGTATGGCCATTTTTGTGCCTGGCCCGGCGCCAAGTGGGAAAGGGTGGCTTTGAGGCTGAAGGCAGCAGCAAAGCCCGCAGCCCCCAGGTCTGTGGGGCTACGCAAGCGGTTCCCAAAGAGCTTTAGAACAAGGCATAGTTTTCCCTGCTGGCTCTCTGGGCGGGGGACCCATCTCCAGCCGTATGGCCATTTTTGTGCCTGGCGCGGCGCCAAGTGGGAAAGGGTGGTGTCGAGGCTGAAGGCAGCAGGAAAGCCCACAGCCCCCAGGTCTGTGGGGCTACGCAAGCGGTTCCCAAAGAGCTTTAGAACAAGGCATAGTTTTCCCTGCTGGCTCTTTGGGCGGGGGACCAACTCCAGCCATATGGCCATTTTTGTGCCTGGCGCGGTGCGTAGTGGGAAAGGGTGGTTTTGAGGCTGAAGGCAGCAGGAAAGCCCGCAGCCCCCAGGTCTGTGGGGCCAAGCAAGCGGTTCCCAAAGAGCTTTAGAACAAGGCATAGTTTTCCCTGCTCGCTCTTTGGGCGGGGGACCCAGCTCCAGCCATAGGCCATTTTTGTGCCTGGCGCGGCGCCAAGTGGGAAAGGGTGGCTTTGAGGCTGAAGGCAGCAGCAAAGCCCGCAGCCCCCAGGTCTGTGGGGCTACGCAAGCGGTTCCCAAAGAGCTTTAGAACAAGGCATAGTTTTCCCTGCTGGCTCTTTGGGCGGGGGACCCATCTCCAGCCGTATGGCCATTTTTGTGCCTGGCGAAGCCCCAAGAGGGAAAGGGTGGCTTTGAATCTGAAGGCAGCAGGAAAGCCCGCAGCCCCCAGGTCTGTGGGGCTATGCAAGCGGTTCCCAAAGAGCTTTAGAACAAGGCATAGTTTTCCCTGCTGGCTCTTTTGGCAGGGGACCCATCTCCAGCCGTATGGCCATTTTTGTCCCTGGCCCGGCGCCAAGTGGGAAAGGGTGGTGTTGAGGCTGAAGGCAGCAGCAAAGACTGCAGCCCCCAGGTCTGTGGGGCCAAGCAAGCGGTTCCCAAAGAGCTTTAGAACAAGGCATAGTTTTCCCTGCTGGCTCTTTGGGCGGGGGACCCATCTCCAGCCGTATGGCCATTTTTGTGCCTGGCACGGCGCCAAGTGGGAAAGGGTGGCTTTGAGGCTGAAGGCAGCAGCAAAGCCCGCAGCCCCCAGGTCTGTGGGGCTACGCAAGCGGTTCCCAAAGAGCTTTAGAACAAGGCATAGTTTTCCCTGCTGGCTCTTTGGGCGGGGGGACCCATCTCCAGCCGTATGGCCATTTTTGTGCCTGGCCCGGCGCCAAGTGGGAAAGGGTGGCTTTGAGGCTGAAGGCAGCAGCAAAGCCTGCAGCCCCCAGGTCTGTGGGGCTACGCAAGCGGTTCCCAAAGAGCTTTAGAACAAGGCATAGTTTTCCCTGCTGGCTCTCTGGGCGGGGGACCCATCTGCAGCCGTATGGCCATTTTTGAGCCTGGAGCAGTGCCAAGTGGGAAAGGGTGGTTTTGAGGGTGAAGGCAGCAGGAAAGCCCGCAGCCCCCAGGTCTGTGGGGCTACGCAAGCGGTTCCCAAAGAGCTTTAGAACAAGGCATAGTTTTCCCTGCTGGCTCTTTGGGCGGGGGACCCATCTCCAACCGTATGGCCATTTTTGTGCCTGGCGCGGCGCCAAGTGGGAAAGGGTGGTGTCGAGGCTGAAGGCAGCAGGAAAGCCCGCAGCCCCCACGTCTGTGGGGCCAAGCAAGCGGTTCCCAAAGAGCTTTAGAACAAGGCATAGTTTTCCCTGCTGGCTCTTTGGGCGGGGGACCCATCTCCACCCATAGGCCATTTTTGTGCTTGATAGGGCGCCAAGTGGGAAAGGGTGGCTTTGAGGCTGAAGGCAGCAGGAAAGCCTGCAGCCCCCAGGTCTGTGGGGCTACACAAGCAGTTCCCAAAGAGCTTTAGAACAAGGCATAGTTTTCCCTGCTGGCTCTTTGTTCGGGGGACCCATCTCCAGCCATAGGCCATTTTTGTGCCTGGCCCGGCGCCCAGTGGGAAAGGGTGGCTTTGAGGCTTGAAGGCAGCAGGAAAGCCCGCAGCCCCCAGGTCTGTGGGGCTACGCAAGCGGTTCCCAAAGAGCTTTAGAACAAGGCATAGTTTTCCCTGCTGGCTCTTTGGGCGGGGGACCCATCTCCAGCCGTATGGCCATTTTTGAGCCTGGCGCGGCGCCAAGTGGGAAAGGGTTGTGTCGAGGCTAAAGGCAGCAGGAAAGCCCGCAGCCCCCAGGTCTGTGGGGCTACGCAAGCGGTTCCCAAAGAGCTTTAGAACAAGGCATAGTTTTCCCTGCTGGCTCTTTGGGCGGGGGACCCATCTCCAGCCGTATGGCCATTTTTGTGCCTGGCGCGGCGCCAAGTGGGAAAGGGTGGCTTTGAGGCTGAAGGCAGCAGCAAAGCCCGCAGCCCCCAGGTCTGTGGGGCTACGCAAGCGGTTCCCAAAGAGCTTTAGAACAAGGCATAGTTTTCCCTGCTGGCTCTTTGGGCGGGGGACACATCTCCAGCCGTATGGCCATTTTTGTGCCTGATAGGGCGCCAAGTGGGAAAGGGTGGTGTCGAGGCTGAAGGCAGCAGGAAAGCCCGCAGCCCCCAGGTCTGTGCGGCTACGCAAGCGGTTCCCAAAGAGCTTTAGAACAAGGCATAGTTTTCCCTGCTGGCTCTTTGGGCGGGGGACCCATCTCCAGCCGTATGGCCATTTTTGTGCCTGATAGGGCGCCAAGTGGGAAAGGGTGGCTTTGAGGCTGAAGACAGCAGGAAAGCCTGCAGCCCCCAGGTCTGTGGGGCTATGCAAGCGGTTCCCAAAGAGCTTTAGAACAAGGCATAGTTTTCCCTGCTGGCTCTTTGGGCGGGGGACCCATCTCCAGCCGTATGGCCATTTTTGTGCCTGGCGCGGCGCCAAGTGGGAAAGGGTGGTGTCGAGGCTGAAGGCAGCAGGAAAGCCCGCAGTCCCCAGGTCTGTGGGGCTACGCAAGCGGTTCCCAAAGAGCTTTAGAACAAGGCATAGTTTTCCCTGCTGGCTCTCTGGGCGGGGACCCATCTCCAGCCGTATGGCCATTTTTGAGCCTGGCGCGGCGCCAGGTGGGAAAGGGTGGCTTTGAGGCTGAAGGCAGGAGCAAAGCCTGCAGCCCCCAGGTCTGTGGGGCTACGCAAGCGGTTCCCAAAGAGCTTTAGAACAAGGCATAGTTTTCCCTGCTGGCTCTTAGGGCGGGGGACCCATCTCCAGCCGTATGGCCATTTTTGAGCCTGGCGCGGCGCCAAGTGGGAAAGGGTGGTGTCGAGGCTGAAGGCAGCAGGAAAGCCCGCAGCCCCCAGGTCTGTGGGGCTACGCAAGCGGTTCCCAAAGAGCTTTAGAACAAGGCATAGTTTTCCCTGCTCGCTCTTTGGGCGGGGGACCCATCTCCAGCCGTATGGCCATTTTTGTGCCTGGCGAAGCCCCAAGAGGGAAAGGGTGGCTTTGAATCTGAAGGCAGCAGGAAAGCCCGCAGCCCCCAGGTCTGTGGGGCTACGCAAGCGGTTCCCAAAGAGCTTTAGAACAAGGCATAGTTTTCCCTGCTGGCTCTTTGGGCGGGGGACCCATCTCCAGCCGTATGGCCATTTTTGTCCCTGGCCCGGCGCCAAGTGGGAAAGGGTGGTGTCGAGGCTGAAGGCAGCAGCAAAGACTGCAGCCCCCAGGTCTGTGGGGCCAAGCAAGCGGTTCCCAAAGAGCTTTAGAACAAGGCATAGTTTTCCCTGCTGGCTCTTTGGGCGGCGGACCCATCTCCAGCCGTATGGCCATTTTTGTGCCTGGCACGGCGCCAAGTGGGAAAGGGTGGCTTTGAGGCTGAAGGCAGCAGGAAAGCCCGCAGCCCCCAGGTCTGTGGGGCTACGCAAGCGGTTCCCAAAGAGCTTTAGAACAAGGCATAGTTTTCCCTGCTGGCTCTTTTGGCAGGGGACCCATCTCCAGCCGTATGGCCATTTTTGTGCCTGGCGCGGCGCCAAGTGGGAAAGGGTGGTGTTGAGGCTGAAGGCAGCAGCAAAGACTGCAGCCCCCAGGTCTGTGGGGCCAAGCAAGCGGTTCCCAAAGAGCTTTAGAACAAGGCATAGTTTTCCCTGCTGGCTCTTTGGGCGGGGGACCCATCTCCAGCCGTATGGCCATTTTTGTGCCTGGCACGGCGCCAAGTGGGAAAGGGTGGCTTTGAGGCTGAAGGCAGCAGCAAAGCCCGCAGCCCCCAGGTCTGTGGGGCTACGCAAGCGGTTCCCAAAGAGCTTTAGAACAAGGCATAGTTTTCCCTGCTGGCTCTTTGGGCGGGGGACCCATCTCCAGCCGTATGGCCATTTTTGTGCCTGGCGCGGCGCCAAGTGGGAAAGGGTGGCTTTGAGGCTGAAGGCAGCAGCAAAGCCTGCAGCCCCCAGGTCTGTGGGGCTACGCAAGCGGTTCCCAAAGAGCTTTAGAACAAGGCATAGTTTTCCCTGCTGGCTCTCTGGGCGGGGGACCCATCTGCAGCCGTATGGCCATTTTTGAGCCTGGAGCAGTGCCAAGTGGGAAAGGGTGGTTTTGAGGGTGAAGGCAGCAGGAAAGCCCGCAGCCCCCAGGTCTGTGGGGCTACGCAAGCGGTTCCCAAAGAGCTTTAGAACAAGGCATAGTTTTCCCTGCTGGCTCTTTGGGCGGGGGACCCATCTCCAACCGTATGGCCATTTTTGTGCCTGGCGCGGCGCCAAGTGGGAAAGGGTGGTGTCGAGGCTGAAGGCAGCAGGAAAGCCCGCAGCCCCCACGTCTGTGGGGCCAAGCAAGCGGTTCCCAAAGAGCTTTAGAACAAGGCATAGTTTTCCCTGCTGGCTCTTTGGGCATGGGACCCATCTCCACCCATAGGCCATTTTTGTGCTTGATAGGGCGCCAAGTGGGAAAGGGTGGCTTTGAGGCTGAAGGCAGCAGGAAAGCCTGCAGCCCCCAGGTCTGTGGGGCTACACAAGCAGTTCCCAAAGAGCTTTAGAACAAGGCATAGTTTTCCCTGCTGGCTCTTTGTTCGGGGGACCCATCTCCAGCCATAGGCCATTTTTGTGCCCGGCCCGGCGCCCAGTGGGAAAGGGTGGCTTTGAGGCTTGAAGGCAGCAGGAAAGCCCGCAGCCCCCAGGTCTGTGGGGCTACGCAAGCGGTTCCCAAAGAGCTTTAGAACAAGGCATAGTTTTCCCTGCTGGCTCTCTGGGCGGGGGACCCATCTCCAGCCGTATGGCCATTTTTGTGCCTGGCGCGGCGCCAAGTGGGAAAGGGTGGTGTCGAGGCTGAAGGCAGCAGGAAAGCCCACAGCCCCCAGGTCTGTGGGGCTACGCAAGCGGTTCCCAAAGAGCTTTAGAACAAGGCATAGTTTTCCCTGCTGGCTCTTTGGGCGGGGGACCAACTCCAGCCATATGGCCATTTTTGTGCCTGGCGCGGTGCGTAGTGGGAAAGGGTGGTTTTGAGGCTGAAGGCAGCAGGAAAGCCCGCAGCCCCCAGGTCTGTGGGGCCAAGCAAGCGGTTCCCAAAGAGCTTTAGAACAAGGCATAGTTTTCCCTGCTCGCTCTTTGGGCGGGGGACCCAGCTCCAGCCATAGGCCATTTTTGTGCCTGGCGCGGCGCCAAGTGGGAAAGGGTGGCTTTGAGGCTGAAGGCAGCAGCAAAGCCCGCAGCCCCCAGGTCTGTGGGGCTACGCAAGCGGTTCCCAAAGAGCTTTAGAACAAGGCATAGTTTTCCCTGCTGGCTCTTTGGGCGGGGGACCCATCTCCAGCCGTATGGCCATTTTTGTGCCTGGCGAAGCCCCAAGAGGGAAAGGGTGGCTTTGAATCTGAAGGCAGCAGGAAAGCCCGCAGCCCCCAGGTCTGTGGGGCTATGCAAGCGGTTCCCAAAGAGCTTTAGAACAAGGCATAGTTTTCCCTGCTGGCTCTTTTGGCAGGGGACCCATCTCCAGCCGTATGGCCATTTTTGTCCCTGGCCCGGCGCCAAGTGGGAAAGGGTGGTGTTGAGGCTGAAGGCAGCAGCAAAGACTGCAGCCCCCAGGTCTGTGGGGCCAAGCAAGCGGTTCCCAAAGAGCTTTAGAACAAGGCATAGTTTTCCCTGCTGGCTCTTTGGGCGGGGGACCCATCTCCAGCCGTATGGCCATTTTTGTGCCTGGCACGGCGCCAAGTGGGAAAGGGTGGCTTTGAGGCTGAAGGCAGCAGCAAAGCCCGCAGCCCCCAGGTCTGTGGGGCTACGCAAGCGGTTCCCAAAGAGCTTTAGAACAAGGCATAGTTTTCCCTGCTGGCTCTTTGGGCGGGGGACCCATCTCCAGCCGTATGGCCATTTTTGTGCCTGGCCCGGCGCCAAGTGGGAAAGGGTGGCTTTGAGGCTGAAGGCAGCAGCAAAGCCCGCAGCCCCCAGGTCTGTGGGGCTACGCAAGCGGTTCCCAAAGAGCTTTAGAACAAGGCATAGTTTTCCCTGCTGGCTCTCTGGGCGGGGGACCCATCTCCAGCCGTATGGCCATTTTTGTGCCTGGCGCGGCGCCAAGTGGGAAAGGGTGGTGTCGAGGCTGAAGGCAGCAGGAAAGCCCACAGCCCCCAGGTCTGTGGGGCTACGCAAGCGGTTCCCAAAGAGCTTTAGAACAAGGCATAGTTTTCCCTGCTGGCTCTTTGGGCGGGGGACCAACTCCAGCCATATGGCCATTTTTGTGCCTGGCGCGGTGCGTAGTGGGAAAGGGTGGTTTTGAGGCTGAAGGCAGCAGGAAAGCCCGCAGCCCCCAGGTCTGTGGGGCCAAGCAAGCGGTTCCCAAAGAGCTTTAGAACAAGGCATAGTTTTCCCTGCTCGCTCTTTGGGCGGGGGACCCAGCTCCAGCCATAGGCCATTTTTGTGCCTGGCGCGGCGCCAAGTGGGAAAGGGTGGCTTTGAGGCTGAAGGCAGCAGCAAAGCCCGCAGCCCCCAGGTCTGTGGGGCTACGCAAGCGGTTCCCAAAGAGCTTTAGAACAAGGCATAGTTTTCCCTGCTGGCTCTTTGGGCGGGGGACCCATCTCCAGCCGTATGGCCATTTTTGTGCCTGGCGAAGCCCCAAGAGGGAAAGGGTGGCTTTGAATCTGAAGGCAGCAGGAAAGCCCGCAGCCCCCAGGTCTGTGGGGCTATGCAAGCGGTTCCCAAAGAGCTTTAGAACAAGGCATAGTTTTCCCTGCTGGCTCTTTTGGCAGGGGACCCATCTCCAGCCGTATGGCCATTTTTGTCCCTGGCCCGGCGCCAAGTGGGAAAGGGTGGTGTTGAGGCTGAAGGCAGCAGCAAAGACTGCAGCCCCCAGGTCTGTGGGGCCAAGCAAGCGGTTCCCAAAGAGCTTTAGAACAAGGCATAGTTTTCCCTGCTGGCTCTTTGGGCGGGGGACCCATCTCCAGCCGTATGGCCATTTTTGTGCCTGGCACGGCGCCAAGTGGGAAAGGGTGGCTTTGAGGCTGAAGGCAGCAGCAAAGCCCGCAGCCCCCAGGTCTGTGGGGCTACGCAAGCGGTTCCCAAAGAGCTTTAGAACAAGGCATAGTTTTCCCTGCTGGCTCTTTGGGCGGGGGACCCATCTCCAGCCGTATGGCCATTTTTGTGCCTGGCCCGGCGCCAAGTGGGAAAGGGTGGCTTTGAGGCTGAAGGCAGCAGCAAAGCCTGCAGCCCCCAGGTCTGTGGGGCTACGCAAGCGGTTCCCAAAGAGCTTTAGAACAAGGCATAGTTTTCCCTGCTGGCTCTCTGGGCGGGGGACCCATCTGCAGCCGTATGGCCATTTTTGAGCCTGGAGCAGTGCCAAGTGGGAAAGGGTGGTTTTGAGGGTGAAGGCAGCAGGAAAGCCCGCAGCCCCCAGGTCTGTGGGGCTACGCAAGCGGTTCCCAAAGAGCTTTAGAACAAGGCATAGTTTTCCCTGCTGGCTCTTTGGGCGGGGGACCCATCTCCAACCGTATGGCCATTTTTGTGCCTGGCGCGGCGCCAAGTGGGAAAGGGTGGTGTCGAGGCTGAAGGCAGCAGGAAAGCCCGCAGCCCCCACGTCTGTGGGGCCAAGCAAGCGGTTCCCAAAGAGCTTTAGAACAAGGCATAGTTTTCCCTGCTGGCTCTTTGGGCGGGGGACCCATCTCCACCCATAGGCCATTTTTGTGCTTGATAGGGCGCCAAGTGGGAAAGGGTGGCTTTGAGGCTGAAGGCAGCAGGAAAGCCTGCAGCCCCCAGGTCTGTGGGGCTACACAAGCAGTTCCCAAAGAGCTTTAGAACAAGGCATAGTTTTCCCTGCTGGCTCTTTGTTCGGGGGACCCATCTCCAGCCATAGGCCATTTTTGTGCCTGGCCCGGCGCCCAGTGGGAAAGGGTGGCTTTGAGGCTTGAAGGCAGCAGGAAAGCCCGCAGCCCCCAGGTCTGTGGGGCTACGCAAGCGGTTCCCAAAGAGCTTTAGAACAAGGCATAGTTTTCCCTGCTGGCTCTTTGGGCGGGGGACCCATCTCCAGCCGTATGGCCATTTTTGAGCCTGGCGCGGCGCCAAGTGGGAAAGGGTTGTGTCGAGGCTAAAGGCAGCAGGAAAGCCCGCAGCCCCCAGGTCTGTGGGGCTACGCAAGCGGTTCCCAAAGAGCTTTAGAACAAGGCATAGTTTTCCCTGCTGGCTCTTTGGGCGGGGGACCCATCTCCAGCCGTATGGCCATTTTTGTGCCTGGCGCGGCGCCAAGTGGGAAAGGGTGGCTTTGAGGCTGAAGGCAGCAGCAAAGCCCGCAGCCCCCAGGTCTGTGGGGCTACGCAAGCGGTTCCCAAAGAGCTTTAGAACAAGGCATAGTTTTCCCTGCTGGCTCTTTGGGCGGGGGACACATCTCCAGCCGTATGGCCATTTTTGTGCCTGATAGGGCGCCAAGTGGGAAAGGGTGGTGTCGAGGCTGAAGGCAGCAGGAAAGCCCGCAGCCCCCAGGTCTGTGCGGCTACGCAAGCGGTTCCCAAAGAGCTTTAGAACAAGGCATAGTTTTCCCTGCTGGCTCTTTGGGCGGGGGACCCATCTCCAGCCGTATGGCCATTTTTGTGCCTGATAGGGCGCCAAGTGGGAAAGGGTGGCTTTGAGGCTGAAGACAGCAGGAAAGCCTGCAGCCCCCAGGTCTGTGGGGCTATGCAAGCGGTTCCCAAAGAGCTTTAGAACAAGGCATAGTTTTCCCTGCTGGCTCTTTGGGCGGGGGACCCATCTCCAGCCGTATGGCCATTTTTGTGCCTGGCGCGGCGCCAAGTGGGAAAGGGTGGTGTCGAGGCTGAAGGCAGCAGGAAAGCCCGCAGTCCCCAGGTCTGTGGGGCTACGCAAGCGGTTCCCAAAGAGCTTTAGAACAAGGCATAGTTTTCCCTGCTGGCTCTCTGGGCGGGGACCCATCTCCAGCCGTATGGCCATTTTTGAGCCTGGCGCGGCGCCAGGTGGGAAAGGGTGGCTTTGAGGCTGAAGGCAGGAGCAAAGCCTGCAGCCCCCAGGTCTGTGGGGCTACGCAAGCGGTTCCCAAAGAGCTTTAGAACAAGGCATAGTTTTCCCTGCTGGCTCTTAGGGCGGGGGGACCCATCTCCAGCCGTATGGCCATTTTTGAGCCTGGCGCGGCGCCAAGTGGGAAAGGGTGGTGTCGAGGCTGAAGGCAGCAGGAAAGCCCGCAGCCCCCAGGTCTGTGGGGCTACGCAAGCGGTTCCCAAAGAGCTTTAGAACAAGGCATAGTTTTCCCTGCTCGCTCTTTGGGCGGGGGACCCATCTCCAGCCGTATGGCCATTTTTGTGCCTGGCGAAGCCCCAAGAGGGAAAGGGTGGCTTTGAATCTGAAGGCAGCAGGAAAGCCCGCAGCCCCCAGGTCTGTGGGGCTACGCAAGCGGTTCCCAAAGAGCTTTAGAACAAGGCATAGTTTTCCCTGCTGGCTCTTTGGGCGGGGGACCCATCTCCAGCCGTATGGCCATTTTTGTCCCTGGCCCGGCGCCAAGTGGGAAAGGGTGGTGTCGAGGCTGAAGGCAGCAGCAAAGACTGCAGCCCCCAGGTCTGTGGGGCCAAGCAAGCGGTTCCCAAAGAGCTTTAGAACAAGGCATAGTTTTCCCTGCTGGCTCTTTGGGCGGCGGACCCATCTCCAGCCGTATGGCCATTTTTGTGCCTGGCACGGCGCCAAGTGGGAAAGGGTGGCTTTGAGGCTGAAGGCAGCAGGAAAGCCCGCAGCCCCCAGGTCTGTGGGGCTACGCAAGCGGTTCCCAAAGAGCTTTAGAACAAGGCATAGTTTTCCCTGCTGGCTCTTTGGGCGGGGGACCCATCTCCAGCCGTATGGCCATTTTTGTGCCTGGCGCGGCGCCAAGTGGGAAAGGGTGGTGTCGAGGCTGAAGGCAGCAGGAAAGCCCGCAGCCCCCACGTCTGTGGGGCCAAGCAAGCGGTTCCCAAAGAGCTTTAGAACAAGGCATAGTTTTCCCTGCTGGCTCTTTGGGCCTGGGACCCATCTCCAGCCATAGGCCATTTTTGTGCTTGGTAGGGCGCCAAGTGGGAAAGGGTGGCTTTGAGGCTGAAGGCAGCAGGAAAGCCTGCAGCCCCCAGGTCTGTGGGGCTACGCAAGCAGTTCCCAAAGAGCTTTAGAACAAGGCATAGTTTTCCCTGCTGGCTCTTTGTTCGGGGGACCCATCTCCAGCCATAGGCCATTTTTGTGCCTGGCCCGGCGCCCAGTGGGAAAGGGTGGTGTCGAGGCTTGAAGGCAGCAGGAAAGCCCGCAGCCCCCAGGTCTGTGGGGCTACGCAAGCGGTTCCCAAAGAGCTTTAGAACAAGGCATAGTTTTCCCTGCTGGCTCTTTGGGCGGGGGACCCATCTCCAGCCGTATGGCCATTTTTGAGCCTGGCGCGGCGCCAAGTGGGAAAGGGTTGTGTCGAGGCTAAAGGCAGCAGGAAAGCCCGCAGCCCCCAGGTCTGTGGGGCTACGCAAGCGGTTCCCAAAGAGCTTTAGAACAAGGCATAATTTTCCCTGCTGGCTCTTTGGGCGGGGGACCCATCTCCAGCCGTATGGCCATTTTTGTGCCTGGCGCAGCGCCAAGTGGGAAAGGGTGGTTTTGAGGCTGAAGGCAGCAGCAAAGCCTGCAGCCCCCAGGTCTGTGGGGCTACGCAAGCGGTTCCCAAAGAGCTTTAGAACAAGGCATAGTTTTCCCTGCTGGCTCTTTGGGCGGGGGACCCATCTCCAGCCGTATGGCCATTTTTGTGCCTGGCCGGGGGCCAAGTGGGAAAGGGTGGTTTTGAGGCTGAAGGCAGCAGGAAAGCCCGCAGCCCCCAGGTCTGTGCGGCTACGCAAGCGGTTCCCAAAGAGCTTTAGAACAAGGCATAGTTTTCCCTGCTGGTTCTTTGGGCATGGGACCCATCTCCAGCCATAGGCCATTTTTGTGCTTGATAGGGCGCCAAGTGGGAAAGGGTTGCTTTGAGGCTGAAGACAGCAGGAAAGCCCGCAGCCCCCAGGTCTGTGGGGCTACGCAAGCGGTTCCCAAAGAGCTTTAGAACAAGGCATAGTTTTCCCTGCTGGCTCTCTGGGCGGGGACCCATCTCCAGCCGTATGGCCATTTCTGAGCCTGGCGCGGCGCCAGGTGGGAAAGGGTGGCTTTGAGGCTGAAGGCAGGAGCAAAGCCTGCAGCCCCCAGGTCTGTGGGGCTACGCAAGCGGTTCCCAAAGAGCTTTAGAACAAGGCATAGTTTTCCCTGCTGGCTCTTAGGGCGGGGGACCCATCTCCAGCCGTATGGCCATTTTTGAGCCTGGCGCGGCGCCAAGTGGGAAAGGGTGGTGTCGAGGCTGAAGGCAGCAGGAAAGCCCGCAGCCCCCAGGTCTGTGGGGCTACGCAAGCGGTTCCCAAAGAGCTTTAGAACAAGGCATAGTTTTCCCTGCTGGCTCTTTGGGCGGGGGACCCATCTCCAGCCGTATGGCCATTTTTGTGCCTGGCGCGGCGCCAAGTGGGAAAGGGTGGTGTCGAGGCTGAAGGCAGCAGGAAAGCCCGCAGCCCCCACGTCTGTGGGGCCAAGCAAGCGGTTCCCAAAGAGCTTTAGAACAAGGCATAGTTTTCCCTGCTGGCTCTTTGGGCCTGGGACCCATCTCCAGCCATAGGCCATTTTTGTGCTTGGTAGGGCGCCAAGTGGGAAAGGGTGGCTTTGAGGCTGAAGGCAGCAGGAAAGCCTGCAGCCCCCAGGTCTGTGGGGCTACGCAAGCAGTTCCCAAAGAGCTTTAGAACAAGGCATAGTTTTCCCTGCTGGCTCTTTGGGCGGGGGACCAACTCCAGCCATATGGCCATTTTTGTGCCTGGCCCGGCGCCCAGTGGGAAAGGGTGGCTTTGAGGCTTGAAGGCAGCAGGAAAGCCCGCAGCCCCCAGGTCTGTGGGGCTACGCAAGCGGTTCCCAAAGAGCTTTAGAACAAGGCATAGTTTTCCCTGCTGGCTCTTTGGGCGGGGGACCCATCTCCAGCCGTATGGCCATTTTTGAGCCTGGCGCGGCGCCAAGTGGGAAAGGGTTGTGTCGAGGCTAAAGGCAGCAGGAAAGCCCGCAGCCCCCAGGTCTGTGGGGCTACGCAAGCGGTTCCCAAAGAGCTTTAGAACAAGGCATAATTTTCCCTGCTGGCTCTTTGGGCGGGGGACCCATCTCCAGCCGTATGGCCATTTTTGTGCCTGGCGCAGCGCCAAGTGGGAAAGGGTGGTTTTGAGGCTGAAGGCAGCAGCAAAGCCTGCAGCCCCCAGGTCTGTGGGGCTACGCAAGCGGTTCCCAAAGAGCTTTAGAACAAGGCATAGTTTTCCCTGCTGGCTCTTTGGGCGGGGGACCCATCTCCAGCCGTATGGCCATTTTTGTGCCTGGAGCAGTGCCAAGTGGGAAAGGGTGGTTTTGAGGCTGAAGGCAGCAGGAAAGCCCGCAGCCCCCAAGTCTGTGCGGCTACGCAAGCGGTTCCCAAAGAGCTTTAGAACAAGGCATAGTTTTCCCTGCTGGCTCTTTGGGCATGGGACCCATCTCCAGCCATAGGCCATTTTTGTGCTTGATAGGGCGCCAAGTGGGAAAGGGTTGCTTTGAGGCTGAAGACAGCAGGAAAGCCCGCAGCCCCCAGGTCTGTGGGGCTACGCAAGCGGTTCCCAAAGAGCTTTAGAACAAGGCATAGTTTTCCCTGCTGGCTCTCTGGGCGGGGGACCCATCTCCAGCCGTATGGCCATTTTTGAGCCTGGCGCGGCGCCAGGTGGGAAAGGGTGGCTTTGAGGCTGAAGGCAGGAGCAAAGCCTGCAGCCCCCAGGTCTGTGGTGCTACGCAAGCGGTTCCCAAAGAGCTTTATAACAAGGCATAGTTTTCCCTGCTGGCTCTTAGGGCGGGGGACCCATCTCCAGCCGTATGGCCATTTTTGAGCCTGGCGCGGCGCCAAGTGGGAAAGGGTGGTGTCGAGGCTGAAGGCAGCAGGAAAGCCCGCAGCCCCCAGGTCTGTGGGGCTACGCAAGCGGTTCCCAAAGAGCTTTAGAACAAGGCATAGTTTTCCCTGCTCGCTCTTTGGGCGGGGGACCCATCTCCAGCCGTATGGCCATTTTTGTGCCTGGCGAAGCCCCAAGAGGGAAAGGGTGGCTTTGAATCTGAAGGCAGCAGGAAAGTCCGCAGCCCCCAGGTCTGTGGGGCTACGCAAGCGGTTCCCAAAGAGCTTTAGAACAAGGCATAGTTTTCCCTGCTGGCTCTTTGGGCGGGGGACCCATCTCCAGCCGTATGGCCATTTTTGTCCCTGGCCCGGCGCCAAGTGGGAAAGGGTGGTGTCGAGGCTGAAGGCAGCAGCAAAGACTGCAGCCCCCAGGTCTGTGGGGCCAAGCAAGCGGTTCCCAAAGAGCTTTAGAACAAGGCATAGTTTTCCCTGCTGGCTCTTTGGGCGGCGGACCCATCTCCAGCCGTATGGCCATTTTTGTGCCTGGCGCGGCGCCAAGTGGGAAAGGGTGGTGTCGAGGCTGAAGGCAGCAGGAAAGCCCGCAGCCCCCACGTCTGTGGGGCCAAGCAAGCGGTTCCCAAAGAGCTTTAGAACAAGGCATAGTTTTCCCTGCTGGCTCTTTGGGCCTGGGACCCATCTCCAGCCATAGGCCATTTTTGTGCTTGGTAGGGCGCCAAGTGGGAAAGGGTGGCTTTGAGGCTGAAGGCAGCAGGAAAGCCTGCAGCCCCCAGGTCTGTGGGGCTACGCAAGCAGTTCCCAAAGAGCTTTAGAACAAGGCATAGTTTTCCCTGCTGGCTCTTTGGGCGGGGGACCCATCTCCAGCCATAGGCCATTTTTGTGCCTGGCCCGGCGCCCAGTGGGAAAGGGTGGCTTTGAGGCTTGAAGGCAGCAGGAAAGCCCGCAGCCCCCAGGTCTGTGGGGCTACGCAAGCGGTTCCCAAAGAGCTTTAGAACAAGGCATAGTTTTCCCTGCTGGCTCTTTGGGCGGGGGACCCATCTCCAGCCGTATGGCCATTTTTGAGCCTGGCGCGGCGCCAAGTGGGAAAGGGTTGTGTCGAGGCTAAAGGCAGCAGGAAAGCCCGCAGCCCCCAGGTCTGTGGGGCTACGCAAGCGGTTCCCAAAGAGCTTTAGAACAAGGCATAATTTTCCCTGCTGGCTCTTTGGGCGGGGGACCCATCTCCAGCCGTATGGCCATTTTTGTGCCTGGCGCAGCGCCAAGTGGGAAAGGGTGGTTTTGAGGCTGAAGGCAGCAGCAAAGCCTGCAGCCCCCAGGTCTGTGGGGCTACGCAAGCGGTTCCCAAAGAGCTTTAGAACAAGGCATAGTTTTCCCTGCTGGCTCTTTGGGCGGGGGACCCATCTCCAGCCGTATGGCCATTTTTGTGCCTGGCGCGGCGCCAAGTGGGAAAGGGTGGTGTCGAGGCTGAAGGCAGCAGGAAAGCCCGCAGCCCCCAGGTCTGTGGGGCTACGCAAGCGGTTCCCAAAGAGCTTTAGAACAAGGCATAGTTTTCCCTGCTGGCTCTTTGGGCATGGGACCCATCTCCAGCCATAGGCCATTTTTGTGCTTGATAGGGCGCCAAGTGGGAAAGGGTTGCTTTGAGGCTGAAGACAGCAGGAAAGCCCGCAGCCCCCAGGTCTGTGGGGCTACGCAAGCGGTTCCCAAAGAGCTTTAGAACAAGGCATAGTTTTCCCTGCTGGCTCTCTGGGCGGGGGACCCATCTCCAGCCGTATGGCCATTTTTGAGCCTGGCGCGGTGCCAAGTGGGAAAGGTTGGCTTTGAGGCTGAAGGCAGGAGCAAAGCCTGCAGCCCCCAGGTCTGTGGTGCTACGCAAGCGGTTCCCAAAGAGCTTTAGAACAAGGCATAGTTTTCCCTGCTGGCTCTTAGGGCATGGGACCCATCTCCAGCCATAGGCCATTTTTGTGCCTGGCGCGAAGCCAAGTGGGAAAGGGTGGTTTTGAGGCTGAAGGCAGCAGGAAAGCCCGCAGCCCCCAGGTCTGTGCGGCTACGCAAGCGGTTCCCAAAGAGCTTTAGAACAAGGCATAGTTTTCCCTGCTGGCTCTTTGGGCGGGGGACCCATCTCCAGCCATACGGCCATTTTTGTGCCTGGCGCGGCGCCAAGAGGGAAAGGGTGGTGTCGAGGCTAAAGGCAGCAGGAAAGCCCGCAGCCCCCAGGTCTGTGGGGCTACGCAAGCGGTTCCCAAAGAGCTTTAGAACAAGGCATAGTTTTCCCTGCTGGCTCTTTGGGCATGGGACCCATCTCCACCCATAGGCCATTTTTGTGCCTGGCGCGGCGCCAAGTGGGAAAGGGTGGCTTTGAGGCTGAAGACAGCAGGAAAGCCTGCAGCCCCCAGGTCTGTGGGGCTACGCAAGCGGTTCCCAAAGAGCTTTAGAACAAGGCATAGTTTTCCCTGCTGGCTCTTTGGGTGGGGGACCCATCTCCAGCCGTATGGCTATTTTTGTGCCTGACGCGGTGCGTAGTGGCATAGGGTGGTTTTGAGGCTGAAGGCAGCAGGAAAGCCCGCAGCCCCCACGTCTGTGGGGCCAAGCAAGCGGTTCCCAAAGAGCTTTAGAACAAGGCATAGTTTTCCCTGCTGGCTCTTTGGGCGGGGGACCCATCTCCAGCCGTATGGCCATTTTTGTGCCTGGCGCGGTGCGTAGTGGGAAAGGGTGGTTTTGAGGCTGAAGGCAGCAGGAAAGCCCGCAGCCCCCAGGTCTGTGGGGCTACGCAAGCGGTTCCCAAAGAGCTTTAGAACAAGGCATAATTTTCCCTGCTGGCTCTTTGGGCGGGGGACCCATCTCCAGCCGTATGGCCATTTTTGTGCCTGGCGCGGCGCCAAGTGGGTAAGGGTGGTGTCGAGGCTGAAGGCAGCAGCAAAGCCTGTAGCCCCCAGGTCTGTGGGGCTACGCAAGCGGTTCCCAAAGAGCTTTAGAACAAGGCATAGTTTTCCCTGCTGGCTCTTTGGGCATGGGACCCATCTCCAGCCGTATGGCCATTTTTGTCCCTGGCCCGGCGCCAAGTGGGAAAGGGTGGCTTTGAGGCTGAAGGCAGCAGGAAAGCCCGCAGCCCCCAGGTCTGTGGGGCTACGCAAGCGGTTCCCAAAGAGCTTTAGAACAAGGCATAGTTTTCCCTGCTCGCTCTTAGGGCATGGGACCCATCTCCAGCCATAGGCCATTTTTGTGCCTGGCGCGAAGCCAAGTGGGAAAGGGTGCTGTCGAGGCTGAAGGCAGCAGGAAAGCCCGCAGCCCCCAGGTCTGTGGGGCTACGCAAGCGGTTCCCAAAGAGCTTTAGAACAAGGCATAGTTTTCCCTGCTGGCTCTCTGGGCGGGGGACCCATCTCCAGCCGTATGGCCATTTTTGTGCCTGGCCCGGCGCAAAGTGGGAAAGGGTGGCTTTGAGGCTGAAGGCAGCAGGAAAGCCCGCAGCCCCCAGGTCTGTGCGGCTACGCAAGCGGTTCCCAAAGAGCTTTAGAACAAGGCATAGTTTTCCCTGCTGGCTCTTTGGGCGGGGGACCCATCTCCAGCCGTACGGCCATTTTTGTGCCTGGCGCGGCGCCAAGAGGGAAAGGGTGGTGTCGAGGCTAAAGGCAGCAGGAAAGCCCGCAGCCCCCAGGTCTGTGGGGCTACGCAAGCGGTTCCCAAAGAGCTTTAGAACAAGGCATAGTTTTCCCTGCTGGCTCTTTGGGCGGGGGACCCATCTCCAGCCGTATGGCCATTTTTGTGCATGGCGCAGCGCCAAGTGGGAAATGGTGGTATCGAGGCTGAAGGCAGCAGGAAAGCCCGCAGCCCCCAGGTCTGTGGGGCTACGCAAGCGGTTCCCAAAGAGCTTTAGAACAAGGCATAGTTTTCCCTGCTGGCTCTTTTGGCAGGGGACCCATCTCCAGCCGTATGGCCATTTTTGTCCCTGGCCCGGCGCCAAGTGGGAAAGGGTGGCTTTGAGGCTGAAGGCAGCAGCAAAGACTGCAGCCCCCAGGTCTGTGGGGCCAAGCAAGCGGTTCCCAAAGAGCTTTAGAACAAGGCATAGTTTTCCCTGCTGGCTCTTTGGGCGGGGGACCCATCTCCAGCCGTATGGCCATTTTTGTGCCTGGCACGGCGCCAAGTGGGAAAGGGTGGCTTTGAGGCTGAAGGCAGCAGCAAAGCCTGCAGCCCCCACGTCTGTGGGGCTACGCAAGCGGTTCCCAAAGAGCTTTAGAACAAGGCATAGTTTTCCCTGCTGGCTCTCTGGGCGGGGGACCCATCTGCAGCCGTATGGCCATTTTTGAGCCTGGAGCAGTGCCAAGTGGGAAAGGGTGGTTTTGAGGGTGAAGGCAGCAGGAAAGCCCGCAGCCCCCAGGTCTGTGGGGCTACGCAAGCGGTTCCCAAAGAGCTTTAGAACAAGGCATAGTTTTCCCTGCTGGCTCTTTGGGCGGGGGACCCATCTCCAGCCGTATGGCCATTTTTGTGCCTGGCGCGGCGCCAAGTGGGAAAGGGTGGTGTCGAGGCTGAAGGCAGCAGGAAAGCCCGCAGCCCCCACGTCTGTGGGGCCAAGCAAGCGGTTCCCAAAGAGCTTTAGAACAAGGCATAGTTTTCCCTGCTGGCTCTTTGGGCCTGGGACCCATCTCCAGCCATAGGCCATTTTTGTGCTTGATAGGGCGCCCAGTGGGAAAGGGTGGCTTTGAGCCTTGAAGGCAGCAGGAAAGCCCGCAGCCCCCAGGTCTGTGGGGCTACGCAAGCGGTTCCCAAAGAGCTTTAGAACAAGGCATAGTTTTCCCTGCTGGCTCTCTGGGCGGGGGACCCATCTCCAGCCGTATGGCCATTTTTGAGCCTGGCGCGGCGCCAAGTGGGAAAGGGTGGTTTTGAGGGTGAAGGCAGCAGGAAAGCCCGCAGCCCCCAGGTCTGTGGGGCTACGCAAGCGGTTCCCAAAGAGCTTTAGAACAAGGCATAGTTTTCCCTGCTGGCTCTTTGGGCGGGGGACCCATCTCCAGCCGTATGGCCATTTTTGTGCCTGGCGCGGCGCCAAGTGGGAAAGGGTGGCTTTGAGGCTGAAGGCAGCAGCAAAGCCCGCAGCCCCCAGGTCTGTGGGGCTACGCAAGCGGTTCCCAAAGAGCTTTAGAACAAGGCATAGTTTTCTTTGCTGGCTCTTTGGGCGGGGGACCCATCTCCAGCCGTATGGCCATTTTTGTGCCTGGCGCGGCGCCAAGTGGGAAAGGGTGGTGTCCAGGCTGAAGGCAGCAGGAAAGCCCGCAGTCCCCAGGTCTGTGGGGCTACGCAAGCGGTTCCCAAAGAGCTTTAGAACAAGGCATAGTTTTCCCTGCTGGCTCTCTGGGCGGGGACCCATCTCCAGCCGTATGGCCATTTTTGAGCCTGGCGCGGCGCCAGGTGGGAAAGGGTGGCTTTGAGGCTGAAGGCAGGAGCAAAGCCTGCAGCCCCCAGGTCTGTGGGGCTACGCAAGCGGTTCCCAAAGAGCTTTAGAACAAGGCATAGTTTTCCCTGCTGGCTCTTAGGGCGGGGGACCCATCTCCAGCCGTATGGCCATTTTTGAGCCTGGCGCGGCGCCAAGTGGGAAAGGGTGGTGTCGAGGCTGAAGGCAGCAGGAAAGCCCGCAGCCCCCAGGTCTGTGGGGCTACGCAAGCGGTTCCCAAAGAGCTTTAGAACAAGGCATAGTTTTCCCTGCTCGCTCTTTGGGCGGGGGACCCATCTCCAGCCGTATGGCCATTTTTGTGCCTGGCGAAGCCCCAAGACGGAAAGGGTGGCTTTGAATCTGAAGGCAGCAGGAAAGCCCGCAGCCCCCAGGTCTGTGGGGCTACGCAAGCGGTTCCCAAAGAGCTTTAGAACAAGGCATAGTTTTCCCTGCAGGCTCTTTGGGCGGGGGACCCATCTCCAGCCGTATGGCCATTTTTGTGCCTGGCGCGGCGCCAAGTGGGAAAGGGTGGTGTCGAGGCTGAAGGCAGCAGGAAAGCCCGCAGCCCCCACGTCTGTGGGGCCAAGCAAGCGGTTCCCAAAGAGCTTTAGAACAAGGCATAGTTTTCCCTGCTGGCTCTTTGGGCCTGGGACCCATCTCCAGCCGTATGGCCATTTTTGTGCCTGGCACGGCGCCAAGTGGGAAAGGGTGGCTTTGAGGCTGAAGGCAGCAGCAAAGCCCGCAGCCCCCAGGTCTGTGGGGCTACGCAAGCGGTTCCCAAAGAGCTTTAGAACAAGGCATAGTTTTCCCTGCTGGCTCTTTGTTCGGGGGACCCATCTCCAGCCATAGGCCATTTTTGTGCCTGGCCCGGCGCCCAGTGGGAAAGGGTGGCTTTGAGGCTTGAAGGCAGCAGGAAAGCCCGCAGCCCCCAGGTCTGTGGGGCTACGCAAGCGGTTCCCAAAGAGCTTTAGAACAAGGCATAGTTTTCCCTGCTGGCTCTCTGGGCGGGGGACCCATCTCCAGCCGTATGGCCATTTTTGAGCCTGGCGCGGCGCCAAGTGGGAAAGGGTTGTGTCGAGGCTAAAGGCAGCAGGAAAGCCCGCAGCCCCCAGGTCTGTGGGGCTACGCAAGCGGTTCCCAAAGAGCTTTAGAACAAGGCATAGTTTTCCCTGCTGGCTCTTTGGGCATGGGACCCATCTCCAGCCATAGGCCATTTTTGTGCTTGATAGGGCGCCAAGTGGGAAAGGGTTGCTTTGAGGCTGAAGACAGCAGGAAAGCCCGCAGCCCCCAGGTCTGTGGGGCTACGCAAGCGGTTCCCAAAGAGCTTTAGAACAAGGCATAGTTTTCCCTGCTGGCTCTCTGGGCGGGGGACCCATCTCCAGCCGTATGGCCATTTTTGAGCCTGGCGCGGCGCCAGGTGGGAAAGGTTGGCTTTGAGGCTGAAGGCAGGAGCAAAGCCTGCAGCCCCCAGGTCTGTGGTGCTACGCAAGCGGTTCCCAAAGAGCTTTAGAACAAGGCATAGTTTTCCCAGCTGGCTCTTAGGGCATGGGACCCATCTCCAGCCATAGGCCATTTTTGTGCCTGGCCCGGCGCAAAGTGGGAAAGGGTGGCTTTGAGGCTGAAGGCAGCAGGAAAGCCCGCAGCCCCCAGGTCTGTGCGGCTACGCAAGCGGTTCCCAAAGAGCTTTAGAACAAGGCATAGTTTTCCCTGCTGGCTCTTTGGGCGGGGGACCCATCTCCAGCCGTACGGCCATTTTTGTGCCTGGCGCGGCGCCAAGAGGGAAAGGGTGGTGTCGAGGCTAAAGGCAGCAGGAAAGCCCGCAGCCCCCAGGTCTGTGGGGCTACGCAAGCGGTTCCCAAAGAGCGTTAGAACAAGGCATAGTTTTCCCTGCTGGCTCTTTGGGCGGGGGACCCATCTCCAGCCGTATGGCCATTTTTGTGCATGGCGCAGCGCCAAGTGGGAAATGGTGGTATCGAGGCTGAAGGCAGCAGGAAAGCCCGCAGCCCCCAGGTCTGTGGGGCTACGCAAGCGGTTCCCAAAGAGCTTTAGAACAAGGCATAGTTTTCCCTGCTGGCTCTTTGGGCATGGGACCCATCTCCACCCATAGGCCATTTTTGTGCCTGATAGGGCGCCAAGTGGGAAAGGGTGGCTTTGAGGCTGAAGACAGCAGGAAAGCCTGCAGCCCCCAGGTCTGTGGGGCTACGCAAGCGGTTCCCAAAGAGCTTTAGAACAAGGCATAGTTTTCCCTGCTGGCTCTTTGGGTGGGGGACCCATCTCCAGCCGTATGGCTATTTTTGTGCCTGACGCGGTGCGTAGTGGCATAGGGTGGTTTTGAGGCTGAAGGCAGCAGGAAAGCCCGCAGCCCCCACGTCTGTGGGGCCAAGCAAGCGGTTCCCAAAGAGCTTTAGAACAAGGCATAGTTTTCCCAGCTGGCTCTTTGGGCGGGGGACCCATCTCCAGCCGTATGGCCATTTTTGTGCCTGGCGCGGTGCGTAGTGGGAAATGGTGGTTTTGAGGCTGAAGGCAGCAGGAAAGCCCGCAGCCCCCAGGTCTGTGGGGCTACGCAAGCGGTTCCCAAAGAGCTTTAGAACAAGGCATAGTTTTCCCTGCTGGCTCTTTGGGCGGGGGACCCATCTCCAGCCGTACGGCCATTTTTGTGCCTGGCGCGGCGCCAAGTGGGTAAGGGTGGCTTTGAGGCTGAAGGCAGCAGCAAAGCCTGCAGCCCCCAGGTCTGTGGGGCCAAGCAAGCGGTTCCCAAAGAGCTTTAGAACAAGGCATAGTTTTCCCTGCTGGCTCTTTGGGCATGGGACCCATCTCCAGCCGTATGGCCATTTTTGTCCCTGGCCCGGCGCCAAGTGGGAAAGGGTGGCTTTGAGGCTGAAGGCAGCAGGAAAGCCCGCAGCCCCCAGGTCTGTGGGGCTACGCAAGCGGTTCCCAAAGAGCTTTAGAACAAGGCATAGTTTTCCCTGCTCGCTCTTAGGGCATGGGACCCATCTCCAGCCATAGCCCATTTTTGTGCCTGGCGCGGCGCCAAGAGGGAAAGGGTGGTGTCGAGGCTAAAGGCAGCAGGAAAGCCCGCAGCCCCCAGGTCTGTGGGGCTACGCAAGCGGTTCCCAAAGAGCTTTAGAACAAGGCATAGTTTTCCCTGCTGGCTCTTTGGGCGGGGGACCCATCTCCAGCCGTATGGCCATTTTTGTGCATGGCGCAGCGCCAAGTGGGAAATGGTGGTATCGAGGCTGAAGGCAGCAGGAAAGCCCGCAGCCCCCAGGTCTGTGGGGCTACGCAAGCGGTTCCCAAAGAGCTTTAGAACAAGGCATAGTTTTCCCTGCTGGCTCTTTGGGCATGGGACCCACCTCCACCCATAGGCCATTTTTGTGCCTGATAGGGCGCCAAGTGGGAAAGGGTGGCTTTGAGGCTGAAGACAGCAGGAAAGCCTGCAGCCCCCAGGTCTGTGGGGCTACGCAAGCGGTTCCCAAAGAGCTTTAGAACAAGGCATAGTTTTCCCTGCTGGCTCTTTGGGCGGGGGACCCATCTCCAGCCGTATGGCTATTTTTGTGCCTGACGCGGTGCGTAGTGGGAAAGGGTGGTTTTGAGGCTGAAGGCAGCAGGAAAGCCCGCAGCCCCCAGGTCTGTGGGGCTACGCAAGCGGTTCCCAAAGAGCTTTAGAACAAGGCATAGTTTTCCCTGCTGGCTCTTTGGGCGGGGGACCCATCTCCAGCCGTATGGCCATTTTTGTGCCTGGCACGGCGCCAAGTGGGAAAGGGTGGCTTTGAGGCTGAAGGCAGCAGCAAAGCCCACAGCCCCCAGGTCTGTGGGGCTACGCAAGCGGTTCCCAAAGAGCTTTAGAACAAGGCATAGTTTTCCCTGCTGGCTCTTTGGGCGGGGGACCCATCTCCAGCCGTATGGCCATTTTTGTGCCTGGCGCGGAGCCAAGTAGGAAAGGGTGGCTTTGAGGCTGAAGGCAGCAGCAAAGCCTGCAGCCCCCAGGTCTGTGGGGCTACGCAAGCGGTTCCCAAAGAGCTTTAGAACAAGGCATAGTTTTCCCTGCTGGCTCTCTGGGCGGGGGACCCATCTGCAGCCGTATGGCCATTTTTGAGCCTGGAGCAGTGCCAAGTGGGAAAGGGTGGTTTTGAGGGTGAAGGCAGCAGGAAAGCCCGCAGCCCCCAGGTCTGTGGGGCTACGCAAGCGGTTCCCAAAGAGCTTTAGAACAAGGCATAGTTTTCCCTGCTGGCTCTTTGGGCGGGGGACCCATCTCCAGCCGTATGGCCATTTTTGTGCCTGGCGCGGCGCCAAGTGGGAAAGGGTGGTGTCGAGGCTGAAGGCAGCAGGAAAGCCCGCAGCCCCCACGTCTGTGGGGCCAAGCAAGCGGTTCCCAAAGAGCTTTAGAACAAGGCATAGTTTTCCCTGCTGGCTCTTTGGGCATGGGACCCATCTCCAGCCATAGGCCATTTTTGTGCTTGATAGGGCGCCAAGTGGGAAAGGGTGGCTTTGAGGCTGAAGGCAGCAGGAAAGCCTGCAGCCCCCAGGTCTGTGGGGCTACGCAAGCAGTTCCCAAAGAGCTTTAGAACAAGGCATAGTTTTCCCTGCTGGCTCTTTGTTCGGGGGACCCATCTCCAGCCATAGGCCATTTTTGTGCCTGGCCCGGCGCCCAGTGGGAAAGGGTGGCTTTGAGGCTTGAAGGCAGCAGGAAAGCCCGCAGCCCCCAGGTCTGTGGGGCTACGCAAGCGGTTCCCAAAGAGCTTTAGAACAAGGCATAGTTTTCCCTGCTGGCTCTTTGGGCGGGGGACCCATCTCCAGCCGTATGGCCATTTTTGAGCCTGGCGCGGCGCCAAGTGGGAAAGGGTTGTGTCGAGGCTGAAGGCAGCAGGAAAGCCCGCAGTCCCCAGGTCTGTGGGGCTACGCAAGCGGTTCCCAAAGAGCTTTAGAACAAGGCATAATTTTCCCTGCTGGCTCTTTGGGCAGGGGACCCATCTCCAGCCGTATGGCCATTTTTGTGCCTGGCGCGGCGCCAAGTGGGAAAGGGTGGCTTTGAGGCTGAAGGCAGCAGCAAAGCCCACAGCCCCCAGGTCTGTGGGGCTACGCAAGCGGTTCCCAAAGAGCTTTAGAACAAGGCATAGTTTTCCCTGCTGGCTCTTTGGGCGGGGGACCCATCTCCAGCCGTATGGCCATTTTTGTGCCTGATAGGGTGCCAAGTGGGAAAGGTTGGTGTCGAGGCTGAAGGCAGCAGGAAAGCCCGCAGCCCCCAGGTCTGTGGGGCTACGCAAGCGGTTCCCAAAGAGCTTTAGAACAAGGCATAGTTTTCCCTGCTGGCTCTTTGGGCGGGGGACCCATCTCCAGCCGTATGGCCATTTTTGTGCCTGATAGGGCGCCAAGTGGGAAAGGGTGGCTTTGAGGCTGAAGACAGCAGGAAAGCCTGCAGCCCCCAGGTCTGTGGGGCTATGCAAGCGGTTCCCAAAGAGCTTTAGAACAAGGCGTAGTTTTCCCTGCTGGCTCTTAGGGCGGGGGACCCATCTCCAGCCGTATGGCCATTTTTGTGCCTGGCGCGGCGCCAAGTGGGAAAGGGTGGTGTCGAGGCTGAAGGCAGCAGGAAAGCCCGCAGTCCCCAGGTCTGTGGGGCTACGCAAGCGGTTCCCAAAGAGCTTTAGAACAAGGCATAGTTTTCCCTGCTGGCTCTCTGGGCGGGGACCCATCTCCAGCCGTATGGCCATTTTTGAGACTGGCGCGGCGCCAGGTTGGAAAGGGTGGCTTTGAGGCTGAAGGCAGGAGCAAAGCCTGCAGCCCCCAGGTCTGTGGGGCTACGCAAGTGGTTCCCAAAGAGCTTTAGAACAAGGCATAGTTTTCCCTGCTGGCTCTTTTGGCAGGGGACCCATCTCCAGCCGTATGGCCATTTTTGTGCCTGGCCCGGCGCCAAGTGGGAAAGGGTGGTGTTGAGGCTGAAGGCAGCAGCAAAGACTGCAGCCCCCAGGTCTGTGGGGCCAAGCAAGCGGTTCCCAAAGAGCTTTAGAACAAGGCATAGTTTTCCCTGCTGGCTCTTTGGGCATGGGACCCATCTCCAGCCGTATGGCCATTTTTGTGCCTGGCACGGCGCCAAGTGGGAAAGGGTGGCTTTGAGGCTGAAGGCAGCAGGAAAGCCCGCAGCCCCCAGGTCTGTGGGGCTACGCAAGCGGTTCCCAAAGAGCTTTAGAACAAGGCATAGTTTTCCCTGCTGGCTCTTTGGGCGGGGGACCCATCTCCAGCCGTATGGCCATTTTTGTGCCTGGCCCGGCGCCAAGTGGGAAAGGGTGGCTTTGAGGCTGAAGGCAGCAGCAAAGACTGCAGCCCCCAGGTCTGTGGGGCTACGCAAGCGGTTCCCAAAGAGCTTTAGAACAAGGTATAATTTTCCCTGCTGGCTCTCTGGGCGGGGGACCCATCTGCAGCCGTATGGCCATTTTTGAGCCTGGAGCAGTGCCAAGTGGGAAAGGGTGGTTTTGAGGGTGAAGGCAGCAGGAAAGCCCGCAGCCCCCAGGTCTGTGGGGCTACGCAAGCGGTTCCCAAAGAGCTTTAGAACAAGGCATAGTTTTCCCTGCTGGCTCTTTGGGCGGGGGACCCATCTCCAGCCGTATGGCCATTTTTGTGCCTGGCGCGGCGCCAAGTGGGAAAGGGTGGTGTCGAGGCTGAAGGCAGCAGGAAAGCCCGCAGCCCCCACGTCTGTGGGGCCAAGCAAGTGGTTCCCAAAGAGCTTTAGAACAAGGCATAGTTTTCCCTGCTGGCTCTTTGGGCCTGGGACCCATCTCCAGCCATAGGCCATTTTTGTGCTTGATAGGGCGCCAATGGGAAAGGGTGGCTTTGAGGCTTGAAGGCAGCAGGAAAGCCCGCAGCCCCCAGGTCTGTGGGGCTACGCAAGCGGTTCCCAAAGAGCTTTAGAACAAGGCATAGTTTTCCCTGCTGGCTCTCTGGGCGGGGGACCCATCTCCAGCCGTATGGCCATTTTTGAGCCTGGCGCGGCTCCAAGTGGGAAAGGGTTGTGTCGAGGCTAAAGGCAGCAGGAAAGCCCGCAGCCCCCAGGTCTGTGCGGCTACGCAAGCGGTTCCCAAAGAGCTTTAGAACAAGGCATAATTTTCCCTGCTGGCTCTTTGGGCGGGGGACCCATCTCCAGCCGTATGGCCATTTTTGTGCCTGGCGCAGCGCCAAGTGGGAAAGGGTGGTTTTGAGGCTGAAGGCAGCAGGAAAGCCCGCAGCCCCCAGGTCTGTGGGGCTACGCAAGCGGTTCCCAAAGAGCTTTAGAACAAGGCATAGTTTTCCCTGCTGGCTCTTTGGGCGGGGGACCCATCTCCAGCCGTATGGCCATTTTTGTGCCTGGCCGGGGGCCAAGTGGGAAAGGGTGGTTTTGAGGCTGAAGGCAGCAGGAAAGCCCGCAGCCCCCAGGTCTGTGGGGCTACGCAAGCGGTTCCCAAAGAGCTTTAGAACAAGGCATAGTTTTCCCTGCTGGCTCTTTGGGCATGGGACCCATCTCCAGCCATAGGCCATTTTTGTGCTTGATAGGGCGCCAAGTGGGAAAGGGTTGCTTTGAGGCTGAAGACAGCAGGAAAGCCCGCAGCCCCCAGGTCTGTGGGGCTACGCAAGAGGTTCCCAAAGAGCTTTAGAACAAGGCATAGTTTTCCCTGCTGGCTCTTTGTTCGGGGGACCCATCTCCAGCCGTATGGCCGTTTTTGAGCCTGGCGCGGCGCCAGGTGGGAAAGGGTGGCTTTGAGGCTGAAGGCAGGAGCAAAGCCTGCAGCCCCCAGGTCTGTGGTGCTACGCAAGCGGTTCCCAAAGAGCTTTAGAACAAGGCATAGTTTTCCCTGCTGGCTCTTAGGGCATGGGACCCATCTCCAGCCATAGGCCATTTTTGTGCCTGGCGCGAAGCCAAGTGGGAAAGGGTGCTGTCGAGGCTGAAGGCAGCAGGAAAGCCCGCAGCCCCCAGGTCTGTGGGGCTACGCAAGCGGTTCCCAAAGAGCTTTAGAACAAGGCATAGTTTTCCCTGCTGGCTCTTTGGGCGGGGGACCCATCTCCAGCCGTATGGCCATTTTTGTGCCTGGCCCGGCGCAAAGTGGGAAAGGGTGGCTTTGAGGCTGAAGGCAGCAGCAAAGCCCGCAGCCCCCAGGTGTGTGCGGCTAAGCAAGCGGTTCCCAAAGAGCTTTAGAACAAGGCATAGTTTTCCCTGCTGGCTCTTTGGGCGGGGGACCCATCTCCAGCCGTACGGCCATTTTTGTGCCTGGCGCGGCGCCAAGAGGGAAAGGGTGGTGTCGAGGCTAAAGGCAGCAGGAAAGCCTGCAGCCCCCAGGTCTGTGGGGCTATGCAAGCGGTTCCCAAAGAGCTTTAGAACAAGGCATAGTTTTCCCTGCTGGCTCTTTGGGCGGGGGACCCATCTCCAGCCGTATTGCCATTTTTGTGCATGGCGCAGCGCCAAGTGGGAAATGGTGGTATTGAGGCTGAAGGCAGCAGGAAAGCCCGCAGCCCCCAGGTCTGTGGGGCTACGCAAGCGGTTCCCAAAGAGCTTTAGAACAAGGCATAGTTTTCCCTGCTGGCTCTTTGGGCATGGGACCCATCTCCACCCATAGGCCATTTTTGTGCCTGATAGGGCGCCAAGTGGGAAAGGGTGGCTTTGAGGCTGAAGACAGCAGGAAAGCCTGCAGCCCCCAGGTCTGTGGGGCTACGCAAGCGGTTCCCAAAGAGCTTTAGAACAAGGCATAGTTTTCCCTGCTGGCTCTTTGGGTGGGGGACCCATCTCCAGCCGTATGGCTATTTTTGTGCCTGACGCGGTGCGTAGTGGCATAGGGTGGTTTTGAGGCTGAAGGCAGCAGGAAAGCCCGCAGCCCCCACGTCTGTGGGGCCAAGCAAGCGGTTCCCAAAGAGCTTTAGAACAAGGCATAGTTTTCCCAGCTGGCTCTTTGGGCGGGGGACCCATCTCCAGCCGTATGGCCATTTTTGTGCCTGGCACGGCGCCAAGTGGGAAAGGGTGGTTTCGAGGCTGAAGGCAGCAGGAAAGCCCGCAGCCCCCAGGTCTGTGGGGCTACGCAAGCGGTTCCCAAAGAGCTTTAGAACAAGGCATAGTTTTCCCTGCTGGCTCTTTGGGCGGGGGACCCATCTCCAGCCGTATGGCCATTTTTGTGCCTGGCGCGGCGCCAAGTGGGTAAGGGTGGTGTTGGGGCTGAAGGCAGCAGCAAAGCCCGCAGCCCCCAGGTCTGTGGGGCCAAGCAAGCGGTTCCCAAAGAGCTTTAGAACAAGGCATAGTTTTCCCTGCTGGCTCTTTGGGCATGGGACCCATCTCCAGCCGTATGGCCATTTTTGTCCCTGGCCCGGCGCCAAGTGGGAAAGGGTGGCTTTGAGGCTGAAGGCAGCAGGAAAGCCCGCAGCCCCCAGGTCTGTGGGGCTACGCAAGCGGTTCCCAAAGAGCTTTAGAACAAGGCATAGTTTTCCCTGCTCGCTCTTAGGGCATGGGACCCATCTCCAGCCATAGGCCATTTTTGTGCCTGACGCGGTGCGTAGTGGCATAGGGTGGTTTTGAGGCTGAAGGCAGCAGGAAAGCCCGCAGCCCCTACGTCTGTAGGGCCAAGCAAGCGGTTCCCAAAGAGCTTTAGAACAAGGCATAGTTTTCCCAGCTGGCTCTTTGGGCGGGGGACCCATCTCCAGCCGTATGGCCATTTTTGTGCCTGGCCCGGTGCGTAGTGGGAAAGGGTGGTTTTGAGGCTGAAGGCAGCAGGAAAGCCCGCAGCCCCCAGGTCTGTGGGGCTACGCAAGCGGTTCCCAAAGAGCTTTAGAACAAGGCATAGTTTTCCCTGCTGGCTCTTTTGGCAGGGGACCCATCTCCAGCCGTATGGCCATTTTTGTCCCTGGCCCGGCGCCAAGTGGGAAAGGGTGCTGTCGAGGCTGAAGGCAGCAGGAAAGCCTGCAGCCCCCAGGTCTGTGCAGCTACGCAAGCGGTTTCCAAAGAGCTTTAGAACAAGGCATAGTTTTCCCTGCTGGCTCTTTGGGCGGGGGACCCATCTCCAGTCGTATGGCTATTTTTGTGCCTGATGCGTCGCCAAGTGGGAAAGGGTGTTGTCGAGGCTGAAGGCAGCAGGAAAGCCCGCAGCCCCCAGGTCTGTGGGGCTACGCAAGCGGTTCCCAAAGAGCTTTAGAACAAGGCATAGTTTTACCTGCTGGCTCTTTTGGCAGGGGACCCATCTCCAGTCGTATGGCCATTTTTGTGCCTGGCGCGGCGCCACGTGGGAAAGGGTGATTTTGAGGCTGAAGGCGTCACAAAAGCCTGCCGTCCGAGGGTTTCTTAATGACTTTTCTTAATGATGTCTCCACAGTGTGAAGTTTTGCAGGATTTGAAAAAGTAATAGACACAGTGAAATTGAGTCTATTGGAAACTTCCATACTTTTCCCTCCCTCTAAAATCTCTGGTGTCCTGTAGTATCCACTGCCTGCAACTGCTGTTGCAGGAGCAGACAGATTGGTATCAAATTTAGAAAAAAAGGGACATCATTAAGAGGATTCACTCGCCTTATTTTTCACCGGTGTGGCCAGTAAAGAAACCAAAAAGGCAATGGCGTTTCACAGTAGATTACGGAAAATTAAACGCCAACACTGCACCTCTGACCGCTGCTGTTCCGAATATCGCGGAAATTGTGACAATGATAAAAGGAGCTGCCCATCCTTGCAGGGTTGCCTTAGATTTTAAAGACATATTTTTTTATGATTCTCCTCCTTGAGCAGGACAAAGCGCAGTTTGCATTCACATGGAAAGGAGTGCAATATACCTTTAACCACTTTCCACAAGGATACAAACATTCCCCCACTATTGCCCATAATGCTTTGGCTAAAGTGCTATCAGAGATTCCTGTTTCACAGGGATGTACAGTATACCAATATATTATTGATGACATCTTAATAGGGGAGAGAACCAAGAAAGTGTACAAGACATGATGGAAAACATCCGAAAAACATTATCAGATTTGGGATTGGAAATTCCCGACTCAAAGTGTCAGGGACCCGCACAGGAAGTTAAATTCCTGGGGGTCTGGTGGATTAAGGGAGCTGCTTCTGTCCCTCAGGATACCCTGAAAAAATAGAACATGGACAGAATCCTTCCAGCACGAAGGAGTTACAGCAAGTCCTGGGAACTTTAAGTTATTAGCGTAAACACATCCCTGGCTTTTCCATCATTGCTCGCCCCCTTTATTGTTTGCTCAAAAAAGGTAAATCCTGGGAGTCGACTGAACAACACACTAATGCACTAGAATTGCTAATAAAAGAGCTAAGGTTATTCCAACAACTTGGCCCCATACATCCAACTGACCCTGTCCATGTAGAATGGGGGCTCAGTGAACATGGTTCCCATTGTAATTTATGCCAGAAGGGACCAGCAGGACCGGAGAGACCATTAGAATTTAGCTCTCACGCCTTTAATGATACTGAGAGCAGCTATTCAGACCTGGAGAAGGGTTTACTGTCCCTGGTGCGAGCATTGCAACGAGCAGAGCAGATAAGGAGACAACAGAGCGTGATTGTTCGGGGCCCTTTTCGCCTCCCAGATGTGGTCCTTAAAGGGACACCACCACCAGCTGGCATTCCCCAGAAACCCACAGTTCGAAAGTGGTATGCTTATTTAGAAGGCATTAATGATATCATGCCAGTCTCTGAAGGTAGTATCAAAGTATCCATGCTCCAGAAGGATAGAGATGGTGCCCTATTGTTCCAATCCCCACCAAACAGACCATCTCCAATCCAAGAAGCACCTCCTCTGAAAGCAGGCAGTGATCTTACAGGAGTGTGGTTTACTGGTGTGTCATCTCACCGTGAGAACAGCAAGTGGAAATACAAGGCCGTAGCACTGGAAGTAGCAACGGGGGAAAGAGCAATTGAAACAGGAGAAGGTAGGGCACAAGTAGGGGAACTCAGAGCCGTCCTACTAGCTGCACAACATGGAGCTACTTACATTTACACTGACTCATATGCTGTTTTTAAAGGAGCCACTGAATGGCTAGGACACTGGGCAGCCAATGATTGGCAGGTGAATAGAGTCCCAATCTGGGAGACAGACAGTTGGAAGCAACTGTTGGAAATAGGAGGACAGAGACCATTGCACATTGCTTGGGTAAAAGGCCACGATCGTTCAAACTCGATCACTGCTCAGTTCAACCAACAGGTAGATAGCCTCACGCGGCTACAACAAATTGACACTGTAGATGATGGTCGGGAATGGTTACATATTAAGCCTGGCCATACAGGCCGTGCTGATCTGTATCAGGAAGGTCTAGCCCGGGGGTGGCCTGTGTCGGTTAAGCTGTGCGAACAAGTAGTAACTGCCTGGTCACAATGTCGCCTACGACTCAGCAAAGATCATCCGAGTAAGGCGCCTCCCTTACACATGCGGGACAAGAAAATGTTGTGGCATTCATGGCAGATTGATTATATTGGGCCCTTGAGATCATCAGGTGGGAAAAGATATGTCCTAGTCGGAGTGGAGATTATCTCCAGCCTCAGTATGGCCACTGGCTTCAAATCAGCTGCTGGGGACAACACAGTGAAAGGCCTAAAAGGGTGGTTCAGCACACTTCCCCTTCCCGAGGAAATCCAAAGTGATAACGGTTCACACTTTACCGCTACAGTGGTACAAGATTGGGCCAAAGAAGAAGGGATTCGATGGGTATTTCATACTCCCTATTATCCTCAGGCTAATGGCATTGTTGAATGCACCAACGGATTGGTTAAGCGTTTTGCAAAAACTCATAAATCATAAGGGAAGGTGAAGAAGGCACCTTGCCCACCGAAATTCGAAAAGTAATATGGGATAACGCAATTGAATTTGAGAAAAAATTTCAGTCCAGGTGTTATCTGGTTAATTTCACCTACGATCCCACTGAGAGCAAAGCCACAGCTTTTGTCTTAACGATACGCAATGCCTCAGTATCCACCATATACCCAATCATCGCACTGGGGTTGAATCACCAAGGAGCTCTACTCTATCCAACACAGCACAGAGGTTGGGCACGACAAAATGAGACTAAATGGCAAACTGCTGATGTTGACGCATGCGTTTCACGAGACCAACAAGGATTCATTTGTGAGAGTAATACTCTCAAAGCACAAGACCTTTGTCTTGACACCAACCAGAATGCTTGTCACTTTGAGACACATCCCGATGAAACCCCAGAGACTGTGCTTGACTATATTGGGAAAGGGTGCGTTAGCATGAGGTCTCCCTGTAGTCTTGTATTATAGACGAGAAAGGCTTGAGACCATGGCCACTCTGGGTCTCTTTGACTACAAACAACAGGGAATAAAAAGGTGAAACTGAATAGCATCAATTCCATCTGCCAATTCGTCATTTTAGAATTTGGGCCTCCAAATAGCCATACATCATAAAAGTAGTATTATTGCCAGGTTCAATGTCAGGATTCCCTGGAGACATTCAAAGGTAGCGTAGGCCAATCCGTCTGTACAGCTCATCCAAGGTTCCTGTAAGACATAAAGGAAAAGAAAATCTGCTCGGTCTTATTCGACCGACGGGGTTAAAAAGAAGGTGCGGTCCACCGGGTGCTGATCCGGTGTATCTTCCCTGAACAATCCTTGGCTTCCCATGCATAGGGATTTTTGGGAGTAGCTAGCACCATTGGCACCGTCCCATTTTGAGGCATTTTCACTAGCACAGGTAGTCCAGGGTGAAATCTTCCGGGGTATTTTCCCGGTTCATTGGCAGCCTTTGGCGAGATAATATTGGCAGGTACACAGAAAGCTTTCATTTTAGGACAGCCGTCTCCACTCCATTTGTTATTTAGTTGATAGATGGCATCATCCAATCGCAAATGCCAACCAGGTTCATGACTTTTTGCAAAACGCTTAACCAATCTATTGGTGCGTTCAACAATGCCATTAGCCTGGGGATAACAGGGAGTATGAAATACCCATCGAATCCCTTCTTCCTTGGCCCAATCTTGTACCACCGAAGCCGTAAAGTGTGAAACGTTATCACTCTGGATTTCGTCGGGAAGGGGAAGTGTGCTGAACCACCCTGTTAGGCCTTTCACTGTGTTGTCCCTCGTAGCTGGTTTGAAACTGCTGGCCATACTGAGGCTGGAGATAATCTCCACTCCTACCAGGACATATCTTTTCCCACCTGATGATCTCAAGGGCCCAATATAATCAAGCTGCCATGAATGCCACAACGCTTTCTTGTCCCGCATGTGTAAGGGAGGCGCCTTACTCGGATGATCTTTGCTGAGTCGTAGGCGACATTGTGAACAGGCAGTTACTATTTGTTCGCACAGCTTAACTGACACAAGCCACCCACCTTCCCGATACAGGTCAGGACGGCCTGTGCGGCCACGTTTAACATGTAACGATTCAAGTAAGCGTTCCCATTCCCGACCATCATCTACAATGTCAATTTGTTGCAGCCGCGTGAGGCCATCTACCTGTTGGTTGAACTGAGCAGTGATCGAGTTTGAACGATCGTGGCCTTTTACCCAAGCAACGTGCAATGGTCTCTGTCCTCCTATTTCCAACAGTTGCTTCCAATTATCTGTCTCCCAAACTGGGACTCTATTCACCTGCCAATCGTTGGCTGCCCAGTGTCCTAGCCATTCAGTGGCTCCTTTAAGAACAGCATATGAGTCAGTGTAAATGTAAGTAGCTCCATGTTGTGCAGCTAGTAGGACAGCTCTGAGTTCCCCTACCCTCCCCTATTTCAATTGCTCTTTCTCCCGTTGTTACTTCCAGTGCTACGGCCTTATATTTGCACTTATTTTTTTAACGGTGAGATGACGCACCAGTAAACCACACTCCTCTAAGATCACTGCTGTCCCTCAAAGGAGGTGCTTCTTGGATCGGAGATGGTCTGTTTGGTGGGGATTGGAACAATAGGGCACCATCTATATCCTTTGGTATCCTTGTGAAGTAGCCTTGGATACTTTAACACTGCCTTCAGAGACTGGCTTGATTTCATTAATGCCTTCTAAATAAGCATACCACTTTCGAACTGTAGCTCTCTGGGCAATGCCAGCTGGTGGTGGTGTCCCTTTAAGGACCACATCTGGGAGGCGAAAAGGTCCCAGGAAAGATCACACTCTGTTCTCTTCTTATCTGCTCTGCTCGTTGCAACGCTCGCACCAGGGACAGTAAACCCTTCTCCAGGTCTGAATAGCTGCATTCAGTATCATTGAAGGAGTGGGAGCAAAATTCTAATGGTCTCTCCGGTCCTGCTGGTCCCTTCTGCCATAAATTACAACGGGAACCATGTTCACTGAGCCCCCATTCTACATGGACAGGGTCAGTTGGATGTATGGGGCCAAGTTGTTGGAATAACCTTAGCTCCTTTATTAGTAATTGCAGAGCATTAGTGTGTTGTTCAGTCCACACCCAGGATTTACCCTTTTTTGCCAAGCTATGAAGGGGGCGAGCAATGATGGAAAAGCCAGGGATGTGTTTACGCCAATAACTTAAAGTTCCCAGGACCTGCTGTAACTCCTTCGTGCTGGAAGGATTCTGTCCATGTTCTATTTTTTCAGGGTATCCTGAGGGACAGAAGCAGCTCCCTTAATCCACCAGACCCCCAGGAATTTAACTTCCTGTGCGGGTCCCTGACACTTTGAGTCGGGTCTACGTGAGGCACCCACTAACACTTCTGCCCTAGTCATTCGCTGCTCTCCCGGCAACCAGAGGTTAATTTTTGCAGTGGGGCATGTTTTTACCACACCATCAATTCCTGTGAAGTTGACTCTGCGTCGGGTGGGATTTATACCTAGAAGTTGTGCTGTTTCGTTAGTGATTGCAGACATTTGGGCTCCGGTATCAATAATAAAATTTACCAATATCTTCCGGGGTCCAACAGGAATGACAATAACAGGTTCGGAGTCTTTATGAGAGCGCCATTGGATTGCTAGTACCTGCCCGACAGGGTTGCTCAGTGCCCTCCCCGGGGATAGGAGTGTTGTGGCTGGGACTCTGTCAAATCAATCAAGTTATGTTCCGGTGCAGAAGGCACAGTTTTCTCACGGCTTGGGGATTCTCTGGTTAGACTTTTCTCCCCAGCCGCATTATTCTTTCTAGGTAGAGATTGGACTAGCGTACGGAGATCTCCCGTAGGGTCACCGTGCAAGAATTGTCGGGGCACCCCTAATTGTAGGGCTTTACGCCACAACTCATTCCGGTCCTTATCTGGCTTAAACCTTCCCTCTGATTTAGGGTTTTGAGTGTGAGTTTGGACTTGGCGAACCTTTCGCGGGTGTTCGGAGGATTTCTCACTAGTTTGGCTGGCCCAGCCCATTCGGCGCCCATATTGATCTATTTCCTGTACATTCCAGGTGGGCATGTAGTGACGACGGCCCCGCCCATGAGCACCCCGAGCATCCCGTATACGATCTTGAGTGCGAACAAGGAACGGTTTCAGGCAACCGGGAAGACCACGGATGAGAGGGGCTAATCGATCCGGGTCGATAGGGGCTGACATTGGGGATTTCCGAAATTCCTCTCTGTCATACATGGCTTGCAGACAAGCTGCTTTCCGTACAGCCGCAAACAGATCAGAGTAGCCTGTAGCTCTAATCTCTAACGGCTCCCCCCTCTCTCGCGGATCCATACCCCCTGCCCAAAAGGCTGCTCGAGCGGTTAGGGAATAATTATGATCCCCAGGCATAGTGGTTAAAAACACTCCTGGTCCCCAAGAGTCTCCTGCTTCTTCCTCACTCAGCATAATTCTGCCCCCCCCTTCAGAAGAAACTCGCCACACGTACTCAACAGCTGACTCTTCTGGTCGCCTCGAATATTTCTCCCTTATTTTTGTTAACTCGGTTGGTGTCCATGGAACGGTACGCACAGTGGTGTGAATTTCATCACCATCATCAACTGCAGTTTCAGTTTTAACCAGAGGACGTAAAGGAAAAACTTGGGATTTCAAAGTAAAAGTCCTTTCCTCCTCATCTTCTTCGTCATCCTCACTATTAGACAAAAAAATCTCCGGTCTGGGTTCCGGAATTTGGATAACACATTAACTTACGAATCTGTTGGACCTGGGTCGAGGGCTGCATTTTATCTAAGAGCCCGGTCACCCTTTCAATAACATTTTAAGTTGGCGATTTTCACTCCCAAGTTGAGCATTCCGGTTTCCTAAACATTCATTCTCACTCACAAGCTTATCGACTTGAGTTCTTAATCTTTCTCCTGTCTCCTTTTGCAAGGCTAATGATGACTTCAGCACCTCATTCTCCGATTTCAGGGTTGCATATTCTACAGCTGAAATCAGATTAGGAGCGGGGGTTTCTCTAGCTTCTTGTTGTGCACAAGATAAACAGGCGCCTAACACAGCACAAATCACACCCTTGCCTTTCCCCGCTCTGAGCTTCTGTGAAACCCGACGCTCTTCAATACGTTCCACCACTTTCTCTTCATCCTTCCAAAATTTTTGGGCCCACTCCTTCCCAGCCTGGGAAGGGGCACAATCATATTTTTGCAGCAGTTTATCCATGGCAATCCTGCCGACTACGCCAAATTCTGTTGCGTGAAACGGGGCCAAGCGGTTTTGGCAGAAGATAAACCCCCTTGCGTTCTAACACTCCTCACCGAGGTGGGAGGCCAGGTGCGGCTGGGTTTCAATTCTGAGTGATGCCCAATTCAGCACTATCAGCCCAATCGCGTTTACTATGTGTTAAACTATTACGATTTGGAGACACTAATAGTGGGCTGCACCTTCAGTCTAGTCGTGCTCCTGAACCAGCACGGCCTCTCTCAAGTTTTGGTCGCGTTCAGTGAGAAAGCGAAACGACTAGCTACTGAAACAGTGCAGTTTATTTAAACAACAGATATACAGGTTCTTTAGGATTGCCGGTGATAAATACACTGTCTGCAAAGCACGTGCAAATAAAGACATTGTTAAATAGACAAACGCGCGACAAAATTATAAACGATACAGCCTGGCTATAAATGTAGGGTAGAGATTCTCTAGAGAAATTTCTAGAGTCCCCGAGAAAGCACTCGGTGTAATCAAAGTCTTACCCAAAGGCGTCCTTATGAGGGGGAAGAAAGGCTCAGCCCGTCGACTGATCCCAGAAAACAGCGGTGGGATTCTTCGCGATGGTGTCTTCCCAGACATTCCCCCTCTCTTGGGCTATTTTTATATTATTTTTTTAACTTCAAAGTGGAGTTTGAGTGACTTTAGTCATATGTACTTTTATTATGATTAATGTACTCAAGGAGGAGTGTTCACACCTCGGGGGCGGATAGCCTCCGGGATGGAGGTGTGTTTTGGTACATTGTGGTGAGCAAAGTTCGCACAAAAAGACAGCATTTCATCAACATTTGACGAAATGTTGGCTCGGGTGGCGTGTAAGCCGCTTATCAGTTCCGTAGTACCATCTCGTCCCCATATCTGCTATTCGTCACAAGGGAAGGCCACGGAACAAGCGCGTTCCGTTCCATCCCTCGTGTAGTTTCGCAAACAACCTTGTACAGGGAATCACAGCTGTTGCATTCTTCGTGTGCCAGCTGCGGCTGTATTCTACCTCAGAAGCCTCTTGATTTTATGACTTTCCTTAATGTGTGAACAATGCTGTATTTTTGTATTCTTGGCCAATTTAGTAATTATTCCACAAGAACACACATTGGTTGCCGATTTATCAACGGGTCTAATCACCACAGGCCAACTGTAATTAAAACCATCTATGTAGACTCTACCAAAGCGGACAAATACAACACTGATTGTTACAAAATTATGGAGCCAAATTCAGATTGCTGGCACAATTTCACTTTCATCAAACCTACAGTAGTGTACTGTATTTGGGGCTACAAGGGCACAGAATTGTTATTTGAATTTATGATTGACTCAAATGCACCTGAACTTGCTGAAATGAATCCAGAACCTACACCCCACAAACTCTCAAAGGCTCTCTCTTCTAAGAGAAAAAAAAAAAACACCTCTCTCTTTTCTAAGCCCTCCATTAGACTAACTCCTTACATTTTCAACATTGGCCCTTACGTTATTAAACACACACAGGTCAACAACAGGTACTGTTTAATCCCACATATTCCCTCAAACGAGCAGAATTGTCAATGCAGATTAAAATCTCTGCGATCAAACCCACCTGCTTACCATTCCTGAGTACATCTTATGCAGAATGGTCAGCATGGTTACGCAAACGAACTCTTGCCACTTCACACGGACGGAAGAGGGATGCGACTGGTATCTTAGGAACAGGCCTGGGAGTCTTGAATAGTATAGATGCTGAGATACTTGCCAACAAACTAGTCACAACCGCTACTGATCTGGACAAATTAAGACGTCCCCTACAGTCCTCTCTATTAGCATTGGGAAACCACCAACGGCTTTTATCGAATATATTGCCTCAATGGGAAGAAACGGGTGAAAAAGACCATCAGCTGATCACAGATGCACTTGGTACAATTCAAACCAATGTTTCCTTGGCTCTTAGTTGTATCCAAGCCCAATTGTGGATGCAATCTATGACAGCCGCAATCATAAGGGAAGGTGAAGAAGGCACCTTGCCCACCGAAATTCGAAAAGTAATATGGGATAACGCAATTGAATTTGAGAAAAAATTTCAGTCCAGGTGTTATCTGGTTAATTTCACCTACGATCCCACTGAGAGCAAAGCCACAGCTTTTGTCTTAACGATACGCAATGCCTCAGTATCCACCATATACCCAATCATCGCACTGGGGTTGAATCACCAAGGAGCTCTACTCTATCCAACACAGCACAGAGGTTGGGCACGACAAAATGAGACTAAATGGCAAACTGCTGATGTTGACGCATGCGTTTCACGAGACCAACAAGGATTCATTTGTGAGAGTAATACTCTCAAAGCACAAGACCTTTGTCTTGACACCAACCAGAATGTTTGTCACTTTGAGACACATCCCGATGAAACCCCAGAGACTGTGCTTGACTATATTGGGAAAGGGTGCGTTAGCATGAGGTCTCCCTGTAGTCTTGTATTCAGAGATGACATAGTAATCACTCAAATCTTTGTGTTTGAACTTTACTAACACAAAGTTACGGGATGCGACTTCAATTATTAAGCTCCTGTTACGTCTTTTCAATTGCTACAACCTAATTATACGTTGATTCGAGATTGTTGCCTGCCCCTATCGGAATGAATCTCTCCCTGGTGAAGAAGCTGCTAAAACACAATGAATTGAAGCGACTCTTGAAAGAGGCCCAAGAAAATAGACAGACAACTTTGATTACCGTCCATCATCAGGTTGAAGAAATACACCAAGCGTTGGAAAGAGTGAAGAGAGGCGAAGGACATAGATGGGGAGATCCTCTTTTTGGATGGTCACCGACAGTTACAGGACTTTATAACAAGATGCTTCACTCTGTTGTTGTTTTACTAATACTCACTGTATTGTGCTTTACTTAGACAATTGTTTTGCATGTTAGACTTTGGATTATGATGAAAAGTTTAAATCGCTTGATCACTCCGCGAGAAGGATTTCCACTTGATATCCCTCAGCACAAGAACACATGTGATCTTTCTTATCAGTGTTGAGTACGTCGACCTTGACTGACTGTAGACAAAGCTTTCCCTGCAGGCTCTTTGGGCGGGGGACCCATCTCCAGCCGTATGGCCATTTTTGTGCCTGGCGCGGCGCCAAGTGGGAAAGGGTGGTGTCGAGGCTGAAGGCAGCAGGAAAGCCCGCAGCCCCCAGGTCTGTGGGGCTACGCAAGCGGTTCCCAAAGAGCTTTAGAACAAGGCATAGTTTTCCCTGCTGGCTCTTTGGGCATGGGACCCATCTCCAGCCGTATGGCCATTTTTGAGCCTGGCGCGGCGCCAAGTGGGAAAGGGTGGTGTCGAGGCTGAAGGCAGCAGGAAAGCCCGCAGCCCCCAGGTCTGTGGGGCTACGCAAGCGGTTCTGAAAGAGCTTTAGAACAAGGCATAGTTTTCCCTGCTGGCTCCTTGGGCGGGGGACCCATCTCCAGCCATAGGCCATTTTTGTGACTGACGCAGTGCCAAGTGGGAAAGGGTGCTGTCGAGGCTGAAGGCAGCAAGAAAGCCTGCAGCCCCCAGGTCTGGGGGCTACGCAAGCGGTTCTGAAAGAGCTTTAGAACAAGGCATAGTTTTCCCTGCTGGCTCTTTGGGCATGGGACCCATCTCCAGCCGTATAGCTATTTTTGTGCCTGGCGCGGCGCCAAGTGGGAAAGGGTGTTGTCGAGGCTGAAGGCAGCAGGAAAGCCCGCAGCCCCCAGGTCTGTGGGGCTACGCAAGCGGTTCCCAAAGAGCTTTAGAACAAGGCATAGTTTTCCCTGCTGGCTCTTTGGGCGGGGCACCCATCTCCAGCCGTATGGCCATTTTTGTGCCTGGCGCGGCGCCAAGTGGGAAAGGGTGGTGTCGAGTCTGAAGGCAGCAGGAAATCCCGCAGTCCCCAGGTCTGTGGGGCTACGCAAGCGGTTCCCAAAGAGCTTTAGAACAAGGCATAGTTTTCCCTGCTGGCTCTTTGGGCATGGGACCCATCTCCAGCCATAGGCCATTTTTGTGCCTGGCGCGGCGCCAAGTGGGAAAGGGTGGTGTCGAGGCTGAAGGCAGCAGGAGAGCCTGCAGCCCCCAGGTCTGTGGGGCTATCCAAGCGGTTCACAAAGAGCTTTAGAACAAGGCATAGTTTTCCCTGCTGGCTCTTTGGGTGGGGGACCCATCTCCAGCCGTATGGCCATTTTTGAGCCTGGCGCGGCGCCAAGTGGGAAAGGGTGGCTTTGAGGCTGAAGGCAGCAGGAAAGCCCGAAGCCCCCAGGTCTGTAGGGCTACGCAAGCGGTTCCCAAAGAGCTTTAGAACAAGGCATAGTTTTCCCTGCTGGCTCCTTGGGCAGGGGACCCATCTCCAGCCATAGGCCATTTTTGTGACTGACGCGGTGCCAAGTGGGAAAGTGTGCTGTCGAGGCTGAAGGCAGCAAGAAAGCCTGCAGCCCCCAGGTCTGTGGGGCTACGCAAGCGGTTCCCAAAGAGCTTTAGAACAAGGCATAGTTTTCCCTGCTGGCTCTTTGGGCGGGGCACCCATCTCCAGCCATAGGCCATTTTTGAGCCTGGCGCGGTGCCAAGTGGGAAAGGGTGGTTTTGAGGCTGAAGGCAGCAGCAAAGCCTGCAGCCCCCAGGTCTGTGGGGCTACGCAAGCGGTTCCCAAAGAGCTTTAGAACAAGGCATAGTTTTCCCTGCTGGCTCTTTGGGCATGGGACCCATCTCCATCCATAGGCCATTTTTGTGCCTGACGCGGTGCCAAAAGGGAAAGTGTGCTGTCGAGGCTGAAGGCAGCAAGAAAGCCTGCAGCCCCCAGGTCTGTGGGGCCAAGCAAGCGGTTCCCTAAGAGCTTTAGAACAAGGCATAGTTTTCCCTGCTGGCTCCTTGGGCAGGGGACCCATCTCCAGCCGTATGGCCATTTGTGTGCGTGCGAGGCACCTAGTGGGAAAGGGTGTTGTCTAGGCTGAAGGCAGCAGGAAAGCCCACAGGCCCAAGATCTGTTGGGCTACGCATGCGGTTCCCAAAGAGCTTTAGAACAAGGCATAGTTTTCCCTGCTGGCTCTTTGGGCGGGGGACCCATCTCCAGCCGTATGGCCATTTTTGTGCCTGGCGTGGCGCCAAGTGGGAAAGGGTGGCTTTGAGGCTGAAGGCAGCAGGAAAGTCCGCAGCCCCCAGGTCTGTTGGGCTACGCAAGTGGTTCCCAAAGAGATTTAGAACAAGGCATAGTTTTCCCTGCTGGCTCTTTGGGCGGGGGACCCATCTCCAGCCGTATGGCCATTTTTGTGCCTGGCGTAGCGCCAAGTGGGAAAGGGTGGCTTTGAGGCTGAAGGCAGCAGGAAAGCCTGCAGCCCCCAGGTCTGTGGGGCTACGCAAGCGGTTCCCAAAGAGCTTTAGAACAAGGCATAGTTTTCCCTGCTTGTTCGTTGGGCGGGGGACCCATCTCCAGCCATAGGCCATTTTTGTGCCTGGCGCGGCGCCAAGTGGGAAAGGGTGGTGTCGAGGCTGAAGGCAGCAGGAAAGCCCGCAGCCCCCAGGTCTGTGGGGCTACGCAAGTGGTTCCCAAAGAGCTTTAGAACAAGGCATAGTTTTCCCTGCTGGCTCTTTGGGCGGGGGACCCATCTCCAGCCGTATGGCCATTTTTGTGCCTGGCGCAGTGCCAAGTGGGAAAGGGTGGTGTCGAGGCTGAAGGCAGCAGGAAAGCCCGCAGCCCCCAGGTCTGTGGGGCTACGCAAGTGGTTCCCAAAGAGATTTAGAACAAGGCATAGTTTTCCCTGCTGGCTCTTTGGGCGGGGGACCCATCTCCAGCCGTATGGCCATTTTTGTGCCTGGCGTAGCGCCAAGTGGGAAAGGGTGGCTTTGAGGCTGAAGGCAGGAGCAAAGCCTGCAGCCCCCAGGTCTGTGGGGCTACGCAAGCGGTTCTGAAAGAGCTTTAGAACAAGGCATAGTTTTCCCTGCTGGCTCCTTGGGCGGGGGACCCATCTCCAGCCATAGGCCATTTTTGTGACTGACGCGGTGCCAAGTGGGAAAGTGTGCTGTCGAGGCTGAAGGCAGCAAGAAAGCCTGCAGCCCCCAGGTCTGGGGGCTACGCACGCGGTTCTGAAAGAGCTTTAGAACAAGGCATAGTTTTCCCTGCTGGCTCTTTGGGCATGGGACCCATATCCAGCTGTATAGCTATTTTTGTGCCTGGCGCGGCGCCAAGTGGGAAAGGGTGTTGTCGAGGCTGAAGGCAGCAGGAAAGCCCGCAGCCCCCAGGTCTGTGGGGCTACGCAAGCGGTTCCCAAAGAGCTTTAGAACAAGGCATAGTTTTCCCTGCTGGCTCTTTGGGCGGGGCACCAATCTCCAGCCATAGGCCATTTTTGTGCCTGGCGCGGCGCCAAGTGGGAAAGGGTGGTGTCGAGGCTGAAGGCAGCAGGAGAGCCTGCAGCCCCCAGGTCTGTGGGGCTACGCAAGCGGTTCACAAAGAGCTTTAGAACAAGGCATAGTTTTCCCTGCTGACTCTTTGGGTGGGGGACCCATCTCCAGCCGTATGGCCATTTTTGAGCCTGGCGCGGCGCCAAGTGGGAAAGGGTGGTGTCGAGGCTGAAGGCAGCAGGAAAGCCCGCAGCCCCCAGGTCTGTGGGGCTACGCAAGCGGTTCCCAAAGAGCTTTAGAACAAGGCATAGTTTTCCCTGCTGGCTCCTTGGGCAGGGGACCCATCTCCAGCCATAGGCCATTTTTGTGACTGACGCGGTGCCAAGTGGGAAAGTGTGCTGTCGAGGCTGAAGGCAGCAAGAAAGCCTGCAGCCACCAGGTCTGGGGGCTACGCAAGCGGTTCTGAAAGAGCTTTAGAACAAGGCATAGTTTTCCCTGCTGGCTCTTTGGGCATGGGACCCATCTCCAGCCGTATAGCTATTTTTGTGCCTGGCGCGGCGCCAGGTGGGAAAGGGTGTTGTCGAGGCTGAAGGCAGCAGGAAAGCCCGCAGCCCCCAGGTCTGTGGGGCTACGCAAGCGGTTCCCAAAGAGCTTTAGAACAAGGCATAGTTTTCCCTGCTGGGTCTTTGGGCGGGGCACCCATCTCCAGCCATAGGCCATTTTTGTGCCTGGCGCGGTGCCAAGTGGGAAAGGGTGGTTTTGAGGCTGAAGGCAGCAGCAAAGCCTGCAGCCCCCAGGTCTGTGGGGCTACGCAAGCGGTTCCCAAAGAGCTTTAGAACAAGGCATAGTTTTCCCTGCTGGCTCTTTGGGCATGGGACCCATCTCCATCCATAGGCCATTTTTGTGCCTGACGCGGTGCCAAAAGGGAAAGTGTGCTGTCGAGGCTGAAGGCAGCAAGAAAGCCTGCAGCCCCCAGGTCTGTGGCGCTACGCATGCGGTTCCCAAAGAGCTTTAGAACAAGGCATAGTTTTCCCTGCTGGCTCTTTGGGCGGGGGACCCATCTCCAGCCGTATGGCCATTTTTGTGCCTGGCGTGGCGCCAAGTGGGAAAGGGTGGCTTTGAGGCTGAAGGCAGCAGGAAAGCCCGCAGCCCCCAGGTCTGTTGGGCTACGCAAGTGGTTCCCAAAGAGATTTAGAACAAGGCATAGTTTTCCCTGCTGGCTCTTTGGGCGGGGGACCCATCTCCAGCCGTATGGCCATTTTTGTGCCTGGCGTAGCGCCAAGTGGGAAAGGGTGGCTTTGAGGCTGAAGGCAGGAGCAAAGCCTGCAGCCCCCAGGTCTGTGGGGCTACGCAAGCGGTTCCCAAAGAGCTTTAGAACAAGGCATAGTTTTCCCTGCTGGCTCTTTGGGCGGGGGACCCATCTCCAGCCATAGGCCATTTTTGTGCCTGGCGCAGTGCCAAGTGGGAAAGGGTGGTGTCGAGGCTGAAGGCAGCAGGAAAGCCCGCAGCCCCCAGGTCTGTGGGGCTACGCAAGTGGTTCCCAAAGAGCTTTAGAACAAGGCATAATTTTCCCTGCTGGCTCTTTGGGCGGGGGACCCATCTCCAGCCGTATGGCCATTTTTGTGCCTGGCGCAGTGCCAAGTGGGAAAGGGTGGTGTCGAGGCTGAAGGCAGCAGGAAAGCCTGCAGCCCCCAGGTCTGTGGCGCTACGCAAGTGGTTCCCAAAGAGCTTTAGAACAAGGCATAGTTTTCCCTGCTGGCTCTTTGGGCGGGGGACCCATCTCCAGCCGTATGGGCATTTTTGTGCCTGGCGCGGCGCCAAGTGGGAAAGGGTGGTGTCGAGGCTGAAGGCAGCAGGAAAGCCCGCAGCCCCCAGGTCTGTGGGGCTACGCAAGCGGTTCCCAAAGAGCTTTAGAACAAGGCATAGTTTTCCCTGCTGGCTCTTTGGGCAGGGGACCCATCTCCAGCCATAGGCCATTTTTGTGCCTGGCGCGGGGCCAAGTGGGAAAGGGTGGCTTTGAGTCTGAAGGCAGCAGGAGAGCCTGCAGCCCCCAGGTCTGTGGGGCTACGCAAGCGGTTCCCAAAGAAATTTAGAACAAGGCATAGTTTTCCCTGCTGGCTCTTTGGGCGGGGGACCCATCTCCAGCCGTATGGCCATTTTTGTGCCTGGCGCGGCGCCAAGTGGGAAAGGGTGGTGTCGAGGCTGAAGGCAGCAGCAAAGCCCGCAGCCCCCAGGTCTGTGGGGCCAAGCAAGCGGTTCCCAAAGAGCTTTAGAACAAGGCATAGTTTTCCCTGCTGGCTCTTAGTGCGGGGGACCCATCTCCAGCCGTATGGCCATTTTTGTGCCTGGCGCGGCGCCAAGTGGGAAAGGGTGGTGTCGAGGCTGAAGGCAGCAGCAAAGCCCGCAGCCGCCAGGTCTGTGGGGCTACGCAAGCGGTTCCCAAAGAGCTTTAGAACAAGGCATAGTTTTCCCTGCTGGCTCTTTGGGCGGGGGACCCATCTCCAGCCGTATGGCCATTTTTGTGCCTGGCGCGGCGCCAAGTGGGAAAGGGTGGTGTCGAGGCTGAAGACAGCAGGAAAGCCCGCAGCCCCCAGGTCTGTGGGGCTACGCAAGCGGTTCTGAAAGAGCTTTAGAACAAGGCATAGTTTTCCCTGCTGGCTCCTTGGGCGGGGGACCCATCTCCAGCCATAGGCCATTTTTGTGCCTGGCGCGGCGCCAAGTGGGAAAGTGTGCTGTCGAGGCTGAAGGCAGCAAGAAAGCCTACAGCCCCCAGGTCTGGGGGCTACGCAAGCGGTTCCCAAAGAGCTTTAGAACAAGGCATAGTTTTCCCTGCTGGCTCCTTGGGCAGGGGACCCATCTCCAGCCGTAAAGCTATTTTTGTGCCTGGCGCGGCGCCAAGTGGGAAAGGGTGTTGTCGAGGCTGAAGGCAGCAGGAAAGCCCGCAGCCCCCAGGTCTGTGGGGCTACGCAAGCGGTTCCCAAAGAGCTTTAGAACAAGGCATAGTTTTCCCTGCTGGCTCTTTGGGCGGGGCACCCATCTCCAGCCGTATGGCCATTTTTGTGCCTGGCGCGGCGCCAAGTGGGAAAGGGTGGTGTCGAGTCTGAAGGCAGCAGGAAATCCCGCAGCCCCCAGGTCTGTGGGGCTACGCAAGCGGTTCCCAAAGAGCTTTAGAACAAGGCATAGTTTTCCCTGCTGGCTGTTAGGGCATGGGACCCATCTCCAGCCATAGGCCATTTTTGTGCCTGGCGCGGCGCCAAGTGGGAAAGGGTGGTGTCGAGGCTGAAGGCAGCAGGAAAGCCCGCAGCCCCCAGGTCTGTGGGGCTACGCAAGTGGTTCCCAAAGAGATTTAGAACAAGGCATAGTTTTCCCTGCTGGCTCTTTGGGCGGGGGACCCATCTCCAGCCGTATGGCCATTTTTGTGCCTGGCGTAGCTCCAAGTGGGAAAGGGTGGCTTTGAGGCTGAAGGCAGCAGGAAAGCCTGCAGCCCCCAGGTGTGTGGGGCTACGCAAGCGGTTCCCAAAGAGCTTTAGAACAAGGCATAGTTTTCCCTGCTTGTTCGTTGGGCGGGGGACCCATCTCCCGCCATAGGCCATTTTTGTGCCTGGCGCGGCGCCAAGTGGGAAAGGGTGGTTTTGAGGCTGAAGGCAGCAGCAAAGGCTCCAGCCCCCAGGTCTGTGGGGCTACGCAAGCGGTTCCCAAAGAGCTTTAGAAGAAGGCATAGTTTTCCCTGCTGGCTCTTTGGGCGGGGGACCCATCTCCAGCCGTATGGCCATTTTTGTGCCTGGCGCGGCGCCAAGTGGGAAAGGGTGGTGTCGAGGCTGAAGGCAGCAGGAAAGCCCACAGCCCCCAGTTCTGTGGGGCTACGCAAGCGGTTCCCAAAGAGCTTTAGAACAAGGCATAGTTTTCCCTGCTGGCTCTTTGGGCGGGGGACCCATCTTCAGCCATAGGCCATTTTTGTGCCTGGCGCAGTGCCAAGTGGGAAAGGGTGGTGTCGAGGCTGAAGGCAGCAGGAAAGCCCGCAGCCCCCAGGTCTGTGGGGCTACGCAAGTGGTTCCCAAAGAGCTTTAGAACAAGGCATAGTTTTCCCTGCTGGCTCTTTGGGCGGGGGACCCATCTCCAGCCGTATGGCCATTTTTGTGCCTGGCGCAGTGCCAAGTGGGAAAGGGTGGTGTCGAGGCTGAAGGCAGCAGGAGAGCCTGCAGCCCCCAGGTCTGTTGGGCTACGCAAGCGGTTCCCAAAGAGCTTTAGAACAAGGCATAGTTTTCCCTGCTGGCTCTTTGGGCGGGGGACCCATCTCCAGCCGTATGGCCATTTTTGTGCCTGGCGCGGCGCCAAGTGGGAAAGGGTGGTGTCGAGGCTGAAGGCAGCAGGAAAGCCCGCAGCCCCCAGGTCTGTGGGGCCAAGCAAGCGGTTCCCAAAGAGCTTTAGAACAAGGCATAGTTTTCCCTGCTGGCTCTTAGGGCGGTCGACCCATCTCCAGCCGTATGGCCATTTTTGTGCCTGGCGCGGCGCCAAGTGGGAAAGGGTGGCTTTGAGGCTGAAGGCAGCAGCAAAGCCCGCAGCCCCCAGGTCTGTGGGGCTACGCAAGCGGTTCCCAAAGAGCTTTAGAACAAGGCATAGTTTTCCCTGCTGGCTCTTTGGGCGGTCGACACATCTCCAGCCGTATGGCCATTTTTGTGCCTGGCGCGGCGCCAAGTGGGAAAGGGTGGTTTTGAGGCTGAAGGCAGGAGCAAAGCCTGCAGCCCCCAGGTCTGTGGGGCTACGCAAGTGGTTCCCAAAGAGCTTTAGAACAAGGCATAGTTTTCCCTGCTGGCTCTTTGGGCGGGGGACCCATCTCCAGCCGTATGGCCATTTTTGTGCCTGGCCAGGGGCCAAGTGGGAAAGGGTGGTGTCGAGGTTGAAGGCAGCAGGAAGGCCCACAGCCCCCAGGTCTGTGGGGCTACGCAAGTGGTTCCCAAAGAGCTTTAGAACAAGGCATAGTTTTCCCTGCTGGCTCTTTGGGCGGGGCACCCATCTCCAGCCATAGGCCATTTTTGTGCCTGGCGCGGTGCCAAGTGGGAAAGGGTGGTTTTGAGGCTGAAGACAGCAGGAAACCCCACAGCCCCAGGTCTGTGGGGCTACGCAAGCGGTTCCCAAAGAGCTTTAGAACAAGGCATAGTTTTCCCTGCTGGCTCTTTGGGCGGGGGACCCATCTGCAGACATATGGCCATTTTTGTGCCTGGCCGGGGGCCAAGTGGGAAAGGGTGGTTTTGAGGCTGAAGGCAGCAGGAAAGCCCGCAGCCCCCAGGTGTGTGGGGCTACGCAAGCGGTTCCCAAAGAGCTTTAGAACAAGGCATAGTTTTCCCTGCTGGCTCTTTGGGCATGGGACCCATCTCCAGCCATAGGCCATTTTTGTGCTTGATAGGGCGCCAAGTGAGAAAGGGTTGCTTTGAGGCTGAAGACAGCAGGAAAGCCCGCAGCCCCCAGGTGTGTGGGGCTACGCAAGCGGTTCCCAAAGAGTTTTAGAACAAGGCATAGTTTTCCCTGCTGGCTCTCTGGGCGGGGGACTCATCTCCAGCCGTATGGCCATTTTTGAGCCTGGCGCGGCGCCAGGTGGGAAAGGGGGCTTTGAGGCTGAAGGCAGGAGCAAAGCCTGCAGCCCCCAGGTCTGTGGTGCTACGCAAGCGGTTCCCAAAGAGCTTTAGAACAAGGCATAGTTTTCCCTGCTGGCTCTTTGGGCGGGGGACCCATCTCCAGCCGTATGGCCATTTTTGTGCATGGCGCAGCGCCAAGTGGGAAAGGGTGGTGTCGAGGTTGAAGGCAGCAGGAAAGCCCGCAGCCCCCAGGTCTGTGGGGCTACGCAAGCGGTTCCCAAAGAGCTTTAGAACAAGGCATAGTTTTCCCTGCTGGCTCTTTGCGCATGGGACCCATCTCCACCCATAGGCCATTTTTGTGCCTGATAGGGCGCCAAGTGGGAAAGGGTGGCTTTGAGGCTGAAGACAGCAGGAAAGCCTGCAGCCCCCAGGTCTGTGGGGCTACGCAAGCGGTTCCCAAAGACCTTTAGAACAAGGCATAGTTTTCCCTGCTGGCTCTTTGGGCGGGGGACCCATCTCCAGCCGTATGGCTATTTTTGTGCCTGACGCGGTGCGTAGTGGCATAGGGTGGTTTTGAGGCTGAAGGCAGCAGGAAAGCCCGCAGCCCCCACGTCTGTGGGGCCAAGCAAGCGGTTCCCAAAGAGCTTTAGAACAAGGCATAGTTTTCCCTGCTGGCTCTTTGGGCAGGGGACCCATCTCCAGCCGTATGGCCATTTTTGTGCCTGGCGCGGTGCGTAGTGGGAAAGGGTGGTGTCGAGGCTGAAGGCAGCAGCAAAGCCTGCAGCCCCCAGGTCTGTGGGGCCAAGCAAGCGGTTCCCAAAGAGCTTTAGAACAAGGCATATTTTTCCCTGCTGGCTCTTTGAGCATGGGACCCATCTCCAGCCGTATGGCCATTTTTGTCCCTGGCCCGGCGCCAAGTGGGAAAGGGTGGCTTTGAGGCTGAAGGCAGCAGGAAAGCCCGCAGCCCCCAGGTCTGTGGGGCTACGCAAGCGGTTCCCAAAGAGCTTTAGAACAAGGCATAGTTTTCCCTGCTGGCTCTTTGGGAGGGGGACCCATCTCCAGCCATATGGCCATTTTTGTGCCTGGCGAAGCCCCAAGTGCGAAAGGGTGGCTTTGAGGCTGAAGGCAGCAGGAAAGCCCGCAGCCCCCAGGTCTGTGGGGCTACGCAAGCGGTTCCCAAAGAGCTTTAGAACAAGGCATAGTTTTCCCTGCTGGCTCTTTGGGCGGGGGACCCATCTCCAGCCGTATGGCCTTTTTTGTGGCTGATAGGGCGCCAAGTGGGAAAGGGTGGTGTCGAGGCTGAAGACAGCAGGAAAGCCCGCAGCCCCCACGTCTGTGGGGCCAAGCAAGCGGTTCCCAAAGAGCTTTAGAACAAGGCATAGTTTTCCCAGCTGGCTCTTTGGGCGTGGGACCCATCTCCAGACGTATGGCCATTTTTGTGCCTGGCGCGGTGCGTAGTGGGAAAGGGTGGTGTCGAGGCTGAAGGCAGCAGCAAAGCCTGCAGCCCCCAGGTCTGTGGGGCCAAGCAAGCGGTTCCCAAAGAGCTTTAGAACAAGGCATAGTTTTCCCTGCTGGCTCTTTGAGCATGGGACCCATCTCCAGCCGTATGGCCATTTTTGTCCCTGGCCCGGCGCCAAGTGGGAAAGGGTGGCTTTGAGGCTGAAGGCAGCAGGAAAGCCCGAAGCCCCCAGGTCTGTGGGGCTACGCAAGCGGTTCCCAAAGAGCTTTAGAACAAGGCATAGTTTTCCCTGCTGGCTCTTTGTTCGGGGGACCCATCTCCAGCCATAGGCCATTTTTGTGCCTGGCCCGGCGCCCAGTGGGAAAGGGTGGCTTTGAGGCTTGAAGGCAGCAGGAAAGCCCGCAGCCCCCAGGTCTGTGGGGCTACGCAAGCGGTTCCCAAAGAGCTTTAGAACAAGGCATAGTTTTCCCTGCTGGCTCTTTGGGCGGGGGACCCATCTCCAGCCGTATGGCCATTTTTGTGCCTGGCGCAGCGCCAAGTGGGAAAGGGTGGTTTTGAGGCTGAAGGCAGCAGCAAAGCCTGCAGCCCCCAGGTCTGTGGGGCTACGCAAGTGGTTCCCAAAGAGCTTTAGAAGAAGGCATATTTTTCCCTGCTGGCTCTTTGAGCGGGGGACCCATCTGCAGACATATGGCCATTTTTGTGCCTGGCCGGGGGCCAAGTGGGAAAGGGTGGTTTTGAGGCTGAAGGCAGCAGGAAAGCCCGCAGCCCCCAGGTGTGTGGGGCTACGCAAGCGGTTCCCAAAGAGCTTTAGAACAAGGCATAGTTTTCCCTGCTGGCTCTCCGGGCGGGGGACCCATCTCCAGCCGTATGGCCATTTTTGAGCCTGGCGCAGCGCCAGGTGGGAAAGGGGGCTTTGAGGCTGAAGGCAGCAGGAAAGCCCGCAGCCCCCAGGTCTGTGGTGCTACGCAAGCGGTTCCCAAAGAGCTTTAGAACAAGGCATAGTTTTCCCTGCTGGCTCTTAGGGCATGGGACCCATCTCCAGCCATAGGCCATTTTTGTGCCTGGCGCGAAGCCAAGTGGGAAAGGGTGGCTTTGAGGCTGAAGGCAGCAGGAAAGCCCGCAGCCCCCAGGTGTGTGCGGCTACGCAAGCGGTTCCCAAAGAGCTTTAGAACAAGGCATAGTTTTCCCTGCTGGCTCTTTGGGCGGGGGACCCATCTCCAGCCGTACGGCCATTTTTGTGCCTGGCGCGGAGCCAAGAGGGAAAGGGTGGTGTCGAGGCTAAAGGCAGCAGGAAAGCCCGCAGCCCCCAGGTCTGTGCGGCTACGCAAGCGGTTCCCAAAGAGCTTTAGAACAAGGCATAGTTTTCCCTGCTGGCTCTTTGGGCGGGGGACCCATCTCCAGCCGTATGGCCATTTTTGTGCGTGGCGCAGCGCCAAGTGGGAAATGGTGGTATCGAGGCTGAAGGCAGCAGGAAAGCCCGCAGCCCCCAGGTCTGTGGGGCTACGCAAGCGGTTCCCAAAGAGCTTTAGAACAAGGCATAGTTTTCCCTGCTGGCTCTTTGGGCGGGGGACCCATCTCCAGCCGTATGGCTATTTTTGTGCCTGACGCGGTGCGTAGTGGCATAGGGTGGTTTTGAGGCTGAAGGCAGCAGGAAAGCCCGCAGCCCCCACGTCTGTGGGGCCAAGCAAGCGGTTCCCAAAGAGCTTTAGAACAAGGCATAGTTTTCCCTGCTGGCTCTTTGGGCGGGGGACCCATCTCCAGCCGTATGGCCATTTTTGTGCCTGGCGCGGTGCGTAGTGGGAAAGGGTGGCTTTGAGTCTGAAGGCAGCAGCAAAGCCTGCAGCCCCCAGGTCTGTGGGGCCAAGCAAGCGGTTCCCAAAGAGCTTTAGAACAAGGCATAGTTTTCCCTGCTGGCTCTTTGGGCATGGGACCCATCTCCAGCCATATGGCCATTTTTGTGCCTGGCCCGGCGCCAAGTGGGAAAGGGTGGTGTTGAGGCTGAAGGCAGCAGGAAAGCCCGCAGCCCCCAGGTCTGTGGGGCTACGCAAGCGGTTCCCAAAGAGCTTTAGAACAAGGCATAGTTTTCCCTGCTGGCTCTTTGGGCATGGGACCCATCTCCACCCATAGGCCATTTTTGTGCCTGATAGGGCGCCAAGTGGGAAAGGGTGGCTTTGAGGCTGAAGACAGCAGGAAAGCCTGCAGCCCCCAGGTCTGTGGGGCTACGCAAGCGGTTCCCAAAGACCTTTAGAACAAGGCATAGTTTTCCCTGCTGGCTCTTTGGGCGGGGGACCCATCTCCAGCCGTATGGCTATTTTTGTGCCTGACGCGGTGCGTAGTGGCATAGGGTGGTTTTGAGGCTGAAGGCAGCAGGAAAGCCCGCAGCCCCCACGTCTGTGGGGCCAAGCAAGCGGTTCCCAAAGAGCTTTAGAACAAGGCATAGTTTTCCCTGCTGGCTCTTTGGGCGGGGGACCCATCTCCAGCCGTATGGCCATTTTTGTGCCTGGCGCGGTGCGTAGTGGGAAAGGGTGGCTTTGAGTCTGAAGGCAGCAGCAAAGCCTGCAGCCCCCAGGTCTGTGGGGCCAAGCAAGCGGTTCCCAAAGAGCTTTAGAACAAGGCATAGTTTTCCCTGCTGGCTCTTTGGGCATGGGACCCATCTCCAGCCATATGGCCATTTTTGTGCCTGGCCCGGCGCCAAGTGGGAAAGGGTGGTGTTGAGGCTGAAGGCAGCAGGAAAGCCCGCAGCCCCCAGGTCTGTGGGGCTACGCAAGCGGTTCCCAAAGAGCTTTAGAACAAGGCATAGTTTTCCCTGCTGGCTCTTTGGGAGGGGGACCCATCTCCAGCCATATGGCCATTTTTGTGCCTGGCGAAGCCCCAAGTGCGAAAGGGTGGCTTTGAGGCTGAAGGCAGCAGGAAAGCCCGCAGCCCCCAGGTCTGTGGGGCTACGCAAGCGGTTCCCAAAGAGCTTTAGAACAAGGCATAGTTTTCCCTGCTGGCTCTTTGGGCAGGGGACCCATCTCCAGCCGTATGGCCATTTTTGTGGCTGATAGGGCGCCAAGTGGGAAAGGGTAGTGTCGAGGCTGAAGACAGCAGGAAAGCCCGCAGCCCCCACGTCTGTGGGGCCAAGCAAGCGGTTCCCAAAGAGCTTTAGAACAAGGCATAGTTTTCCCTGCTGTCTTTTTGGGCGTGGGACCCATCTCCAGACGTATGGCCATTTTTGTGCCTGGCGCGGTGCGTAGTGGGAAAGGGTGGTGTCGAGGCTGAAGGCAGCAGCAAAGCCTGCAGCCCCCAGGTCTGTGGGGCTACGCAAGCGGTTCCCAAAGAGCTTTAGAACAAGGCATAGTTTTCCCTGCTGGCTCTCTGGGCGGGGGACCCATCTCCAGCCGTATGGCCATTTTTGAGCCTGGAGCAGTGCCAAGTGGGAAAGGGTGGTGTCGAGGCTGAAGGCAGCAGGAAAGCCCGCAGCCCCCAGGTCTGTGGGGCTACGCAAGCAGTTCCCAAAGAGCTTTAGAACAAGGCATAGTTTTCCCTGCTGGCTCTTTGGGCGGGGGACCCATCTCCAGCCATAGGCCATTTTTGTGCCTGGCGCGGCGCCCAGTGGGAAAGGGTGGCTTTGAGGCTTGAAGGCAGCAGGAAAGCCCGCAGTCCCCAGGTCTGTGGGGCTACGCAAGCGGTTCCCAAAGAGCTTTAGAACAAGGCATAGTTTTCCCTGCTGGCTCTTTGGGCATGGGACCCATCTCCAGCCATAGGCCATTTTTGTGCTTGATAGGGCGCCAAGTGGGAAAGGGTGGTGTCGAGGCTGAAGGCAGCAGGAAAGCCCGCAGCCCCCAGGTCTGTGCGGCTACGCAAGCGGTTCCCAAAGAGCTTTAGAACAAGGCATAATTTTCCCTGCTGGCTCTCTGGGCGGGGGACCCATCTCCAGCCGTACGGCCATTTTTGTGCCTGGCGCGGCGCCAAGAGGGAAAGGGTGGTGTCGAGGCTAAAGGCAGCAGGAAAGCCCGCAGCCCCCAGGTCTGTGGAGCTACGCAAGCAGTTCCCAAAGAGCTTTAGAACAAGGCATAGTTTTCCCTGCTGGCTCTTTGGGCGGGGGACCCATCTCCAGCCGTATGGCCATTTTTGTGCCTGGCGCGGTGCCAAGTGTGAAAGGGTGGCTTTGAGGCTGAAGGCAGCAGGAAAGCCCGCAGCCCCCAGGTCTGTGGGGCTACGCAAGCGGTTCCCAAAGAGCTTTAGAACAAGGCATAGTTTTCCCTGCTGGCTCTTTGGGCATGGGACCCATCTCGACCCATAGGCCATTTTTGTGCCTGATAGGGCGCCAAGTGGGAAAGGGTGGCTTTGAGGCTAAAGACAGCAGGAAAGCCTGCAGCCCCCAGGTCTGTGGGGCTATGCAAGCGGTTCCCAAAGAGCTTTAGAACAAGGCATAGTTTTCCCTGCTGGCTCTTTGGGTGGGGGACCCATCTCCAGCCGTATGGCCATTTTTGAGCCTGGAGCAGTGCCAAGTGGGAAAGGGTGGTTTTGAGGGTGAAGGCAGCAGGAAAGCCCGCAGCCCCCAGGTCTGTGGGGCTACGCAAGCGGTTCCCAAAGAGCTTTAGAACAAGGCATAGTTTTCCCTGCTGGCTCTCTGGGCGGGGGACCCATCTCCAGCCGTATGGCCATTTTTGTGCCTGGCGCGGCGCCAAGTGGGAAAGGGTGGTGTCGAGGCTGAAGGCAGCAGGAAAGCCCGCAGCCCCCACGTCTGTGGGGCCAAGCAAGCGGTTCCCAAAGAGCTTTAGAACAAGGCATAGTTTTCCCTGCTGGCTCTTTGGGCCTGGGACCCATCTCCAGCCATAGGCCATTTTTGTGCTTGATAGGGCGCCAAGTGGGAAAGGGTGGCTTTGAGGCTGAAGGCAACAGGAAAGCCTGCAGCCCCCAGGTCTGTGGGGCTACGCAAGCAGTTCCCAAAGAGCTTTAGAACAAGGCATAGTTTTCCCTGCTGGCTCTTTGTTCGGGGGACCCATCTCCAGCCATAGGCCATTTTTGTGCCTGGCCCGGCGCCCAGTGGGAAAGGGTGGCTTTGAGGCTTGAGGGCAGCAGGAAAGCCCGCAGCCCCCAGGTCTGTGGGGCTACGCAAGCGGTTCCCAAAGAGCTTTAGAACAAGGCATAGTTTTCCCTGCTGGCTCTCTGGGCGGGGGACCCATCTCCAGCCGTATGGCCATTTTTGAGCCTGGCGCGGCGCCAGGTGGGAAAGGGTGGCTTTGAGGCTGAAGGCAGGAGCAAAGCCTGCAGCCCCCAGGTCTGTGGTGCTACGCAAGCGGTTCCCAAAGAGCTTTAGAAGAAGGCATAGTTTTCCCAGCTGGCTCTTAGGGCATGGGACCCATCTCCAGCCATAGGCCATTTTTGTGCCTGGCGCGAAGCCAAGTGGGAAAGGGTGCTGTCGAGGCTGAAGGCAGCAGGAAAGCCCGCAGCCCCAAGGTCTGTGGGGCTACGCAAGCGGTTCCCAAAGAGCTTTAGAACAAGGCATAGTTTTCCCTGCTGGCTCTTTGGGCGGGGGACCCATCTCCAGTCGTATGGCTATTTTTATGCCTGGCGCGTTGCGTAGTGGGAAAGGGTGGTTTTGAGGCTGAAGGCAGCAGGAAAGCCTGCAGCCCCCAGGTCTGTGGGGCTACGCAAGCGGTTCCCAAAGAGCTTTAGAACAAGGCATAGTTTTCCCTGCTGGCTCTTTGGGCGGGGGACCCATCTCCAGCCGTATGGCCATTTTTGTGCCTGGCCCGGCGCAAAGTGGGAAAGGGTGGCTTTGAGGCTGAAGGCAGCAGGAAAGCCCGCAGCCCCCAGGTCTGTGCGGCTACGCAAGCGGTTCCCAAAGAGCTTTAGAACAAGGCATAGTTTTCCCTGCTGGCTCTTTGGGTGGGGGACCCATCTCCAGCCGTACGGCCATTTTTGTGCCTGGCGCGGCGCCAAGAGGGAAAGGGTGGTGTCGAGGCTAAAGGCAGCAGGAAAGCCCGCAGCCCCCAGGTCTGTGGGGCTACGCAAGCGGTTCCCAAAGAGCTTTAGAACAAGGCATAGTTTTCCCTGCTGGCTCTTTGGGCATGGGACCCATCTCCACCCATAGGCCATTTTTGTGCCTGATAGGGCGCCAAGTGGGAAAGGGTGGCTTTGAGGCTGAAGACAGCAGGAAAGCCTGCAGCCCCCAGGTCTGTGGGGCTACGCAAGCGGTTCCCAAAGAGCTTTAGAACAAGGCATAGTTTTCCCTGCTGGCTCTTTGGGTGGGGGACCCATCTCCAGCCGTATGGCTATTTTTGTGCCTGACGCGGTGCGTAGTGGCATAGGGTGGTTTTGAGGCTGAAGGCAGCAGGAAAGCCCGCAGCCCCCAGGTCTGTGGGGCTACGCAAGCGGTTCCCAAAGAGCTTTAGAACAAGGCATAGTTTTCCCTGCTGGCTCTTTGGGCATGGGACCAATCTCCAGCCGTATGGCCATTTTTGTCCCTGGCCCGGCGCCAAGTGGGAAAGGGTGGCTTTGAGGCTGAAGGCAGCAGGAAAGCCCGCAGCCCCCAGGTCTGTGGGGCTACGCAAGCGGTTCCCAAAGAGCTTTAGAACAAGGCATAGTTTTCCCTGCTCGCTCTTTGGGCGGGGGACCCATCTCCAGCCATATGGCCATTTTTGTGCCTGGCGAAGCCCCAAGTGCGAAAGGGTGGCTTTGAGGCTGAAGGCAGCAGGAAAGCCCGCAGCCCCCAGGTCTGTGGGGCTACGCAAGCGGTTCCCAAAGAGCTTTAGAACAAGGCATAGTTTTCCCTGCTGGCTCTTTTGGCAGGGGACCCATCTCCAGCCGTATGGCCATTTTTGTGCCTGGCGCGGCGCCAAGTGGGAAAGGGTGGCTTTGAGACTGAAGGCAGCAGGAAAGCCCGCAGCCCCCAGGTCTGTGGGGCTACGCAAGCGGTTCCCAAAGAGCTTTAGAACAAGGCATAGTTTTCCCTGCTGGCTCTCTGGGCGGGGGACCCATCTCCAGCCATAGGCCATTTTTGTGCCTGGCCCGGCGCCCAGTGGGAAAGGGTGGCTTTGAGGCTTGAAGCTAGCAGGAAAGCCCGCAGCCCCCAGGTCTGTGGGGCTACGCAAGCGGTTCCCAAAGAGCTTTAGAACAAGGCATAGTTTTCCCTGCTGGCTCTTTGGGCGGGGTACCCATCTCCAGCCATATGGCCATTTTTGTGCCTGGCGCAGCGCCAAGTGGGAAAGGGTGGTTTTGAGGCTGAAGGCAGCAGCAAAGCCTGCAGCCCCCAGGTCTGTGGGGCTACGCAAGCGGTTCCCAAAGAGCTTTACAACAAGGCATAGTTTTCCCTGCTGGCTCTTTGGGCGGGGGACCCATCTCCAGCCGTATGGCCATTTTTTTGCCTGGCCAGGGGCCAAGTGGGAAAGGGTGGTTTTGAGGCTGAAGGCAGCAGGAAAGCCCGCAGCCCCCACGTGTGTGGGGCTACGCAAGCGGTTCCCAAAGAGCTTTAGAACAAGGCATAGTTTTCCCTGCTGGCTCTTTGGGCATGGGACCCATCTCCAGCCATAGGCCATTTTTGTGCTTGATAGGGCGCCAAGTGGGAAAGGGTGGTGTCGAGGCTGAAGGCAGCAGGAAAGCCCGCAGCCCCCAGGTCTGTGCGGCTACGCAAGCGGTTCCCAAAGAGCTTTAGAACAAGGCATAATTTTCCCTGCTGGCTCTTTGGGCGGGGGACCCATCTCCAGCCGTACGGCCATTTTTGTGCCTGGCGCGGCGCCAAGAGGGAAAGGGTGGTGTCGAGGCTAAAGGCAGCAGGAAAGCCCGCAGCCCCCAGGTCTGTGGAGCTACGCAAGCAGTTCCCAAAGAGCTTTAGAACAAGGCATAGTTTTCCCTGCTGGCTCTTTGGGCGGGGGACCCATCCCCAGCCGTATGGCCATTTTTGTGCATGGCGCAGCGCCAAGTGGGAAAGGGTGGCTTTGAGGCTGAAGGCAGCAGCAAAGCCTGCAGCCCCCAGGTCTGTGGGGCTACGCAAGCGGTTCCCAAAGAGCTTTAGAACAAGGCATAGTTTTCCCTGCTGGCTCTTTGGGCATGGGACCCATCTCCACCCATAGGCCATTTTTGTGCCTAATAGGGCGCCAAGTGGGAAAGGGTGGCTTTGACTAAAGACAGCAGGAAAGCCTGAAGCCCCCAGGTCTGTGGGGCTACGCAAGCGGTTCCCAAAGAGCTTTAGAACAAGGCATAGTTTTCCCTGCTGGCTCTTTGGGTGGGGGACCCATCTCCAGCCGTATGGCTATTTTTGTGCCTGACGCGGTGCGTAGTGGCATAGGGTGGTTTTGAGGCTGAAGGCAGCAGGAAAGCCCGCAGCCCCCACGTCTGTGGGGCCAAGCAAGCGGTTCCCAAAGAGCTTTAGAACAAGGCATAGTTTTCCCTGCTGGCTCTTTGGGTGGGGGACCCATCTCCAGCCGTATGGCCATTTTTGTGCCTGGCGCGGTGCGTAGTGGGAAAGGGTGGTTTTGACGCTGAAGGCAGCAGGAAAGCCCGCAGCCCCCAGGTCTGTGGGGCTACGCAAGCGGTTCACCAAAGAGCTTTAGAACAAGGCATATTTTTCCCTGCTGGCTCTTTGGGCGGGGGACCCATCTCCAGCCGTATGGCCATTTTTGTGCCTGGCGCAGTGCGTAGTGGAAAAGGGTGGCTTTGAGGTTGAAGGCAGCAGGAAAGCCTGCAGCCCCCAGGTCTGTGGGGCCAAGCAAGCGGTTCCCAAAGAGCTTTAGAACAAGGCATAGTTTTCCCTGATGGCTCTTTGGGCATGGGACCCATCTCCAGCCATAGGCCATTTTTGTGCCTGATAGGGCGCCAAGTGGGAAAGGGTGGCTTTGAGGCTGAAGGCAGCAGGAAAGCCTGCAGCCCCAGGTCTGTGGGGCTACGCAAGCGGTTCCCAAAGAGCTTCAGAACAAGGCATAGTTTTCCCTGCTGGCTCTTTGGGCATGGGACCCATCTCCAGCCATAGGCCATTTTTCTGCCTGGCGCGGTGCCAAGTGGGAAAGGGTGGTGTCGAGTCTGAAGGCAGCAGGAAAGCCTGCAGCCCCCAGGTCTGTGGGGCTATGCAAGCGGTTCCCAAAGAGCTTTAGAACAAGGCATAATTTTCCCTGCTGGCTCTTTGGGCGGGGGACCCATCTCCAGCCGTATGGCCATTTTTGTGCCTGGCGCGGCGCCAAGTGGGAAAGGGTGGTGTCGAGTCTGAAGGCAGCAGGAAAGCCTGCAGCCCCCAGGTCTGTGGGGCTACGCAAGTGGTTCCCAAAGAGCTTTAGAACAAGGCATAGTTTTCCCTGCTGGCTCTTTGGGCGGGGGACCCATCTCCAGCCGTATGGCCAATTTGTGCCTAGCGCGACGCCAAGTGGGAAAGGGTGGCTTTGAGGCTGAAGGCAGCAGCAAAGCCTGCAGCCCCCAGGTCTGTGGGGCTACGCAAGCGGTTCCCAAAGAGCTTTAGAACAATGCATAGTTTTCCTTGCTGGGTCTTTGGGCATGGGACCCATCTCCAGCCATAGGCCATTTTTGTGCCTGGCGCGGTGCGTAGTGGGAAAGGGTGGCTTTGAGGCTGAAGGCAGCAGGAAAGCCTGCAGCCCCCAGGTCTGTGCGGCTACGCAAGCGGTTCCCAAAGAGCTTTAGAACAAGACCTAGTTTTCCCTGCTGGCTCTTTGGGCGGGGGACCCATCTCCAGCCATAGACCATTTTTGTGCCTAGCGCGGCGCCAAGTGGGAAAGGGTGGCTTTGAGGCTGAAGGCAGCAGGAGAGCCTGCAGCCCCCAGGTCTTTGGGGCTATGCAAGCGGTTCCCAAAGAGCTTTAGAACAAGGCATAGTTTTCCGTGATGGCTCTTTGGGCGGGGGACCCATCTCCAGCCGTATGGCCATTTTTGTGCCTGGCGCGACGCCAAGTGGGAAAGGGTGGTGTCGAGGCTGAAGGCAGCAGGAAAGCCCGCAGCCCCCAGGTCTGTGGGGCTACGCAAGCGGTTCCCAAAGAGCTTTAGAACAAGGCATATTTTTCACTGCTGGCTCTTTGGGCGTGGGACCCATCTCCAACCGTATGGCCATTTTTGTGCCTGGCCCGGCGCGAAGCGGGAAAGGGTGGCTTTGAGGCTGAAGGCAGCAGCAAAGCCCACAGCCCCGAGGTCTGTGGGGCTACGCAAGCGGTTCCCAAAGAGCTTTAGAACAAGGCATAGTTTTCCCTGCTGGCTCTTTGGGCGGGGGACCCATCTCCAGCCGTATGGCCATTTTTGTGCCTGGCACGGCGCCAAGTGGGAAAGGGTGGTGTCGAGGCTGAAGGCAGCAGGAAAGCCCACAGCCCCCAGGTCTGTGGGGCTATGCAAGCGGTTCCCAAAGAGCTTTAGAACAAGGCATAATTTTCCCTGCTGTCTCTTTGGGCGGGGGACCCATCTCCAGCCATAGGCCATTTTTGTGCCTGGCGCGGCGCCAAGTGGGAAAGGGTGGTGTGGAGGCTGAATGCAGCAGGAAAGCCCGCAGCCCCCAGGTCTGTGGGGCTACGCAAGCGGTTCCCAAAGAGCTTTAGAACAAGGCATAGTTTTCCCTGCTGGCTCTTTGGGCATGGGACCCATCTCCAGCCATAGGCCATTTTTGTGCCTGGCGCGGCGCCAAGTGGGAAAGGGTGGCTTTGAGGCTGAAGGCAGCAGGAAAGCCTGCAGCCCCCAGGTCTCTGGGGCTACGCAAGCAGTTCCCAAAGAGCTTTAGAACAAGGCATAATTTTCCCTGCTGGCTCTCTGGGCGGGGGACCCATCTCCAGCCATAGGCCGTTTTTGTGCCTGGCGCGGCGCCAAGTGGGAAAGGGTGCTGTCGAGGCTGAAGGCAGCAGCAAAGCCTGCAGCCCCCAGGTCTGTGGGGCTATGCAAGCGGTTCCCAAAGAGCTTTAGAACAAGGCATAGTTTTCCCTGCTGGCTCTTTGGGCGGGGGACCCATCTCCAGTCGTATGGCTATTTCTATGCCTAGCGCGGTGCGTAGTGGGAAAGGGTGGTTTTGAGGCTGAAGGCAGCAGGAAAGCCCGCAGCCCCCACGTCTGTGGGACTACGCAAGCAGTTCCCAAAGAGCTTTAGAACAAGGCATAATTTTCCCTGCTGGCTCTTTGGGCGGGGGACCCATCTCCAGCCATAGGCCATTTTTGTGCCTGGCGCGGCGCCAAGTGGGAAAGGGTGGTGTGGAGGCTGAATGCAGCAGGAAAGCCCGCAGCCCCCAGGTCTGTGGGGCTACGCAAGCGGTTCCCAAAGAGCTTTAGAACAAGGCATAGTTTTCCCTGCTGGCTCTTTGAGCATGGGACCCATCTCCAGCCATAGTCCATTTTTGTGCCTGATGCGGCGCCAAGTGGGAAAGGGTGGCTTTGAGGCTGAAGGCAGGAGCAAAGCCTGCAGCCCCAAGGTCTGTGGGGCTACGCAAGCGGTTCCCAAAGAGCTTTAGAACAAGTCATAGTTTTCCCAGCTGGCTCTTAGGGCATGGGACCCATCTCCAGCCATAGGCCATTTTTGTGCCTGGCGCGACGCCAAGTGGGAAAGGGTGGTGTCGAGGCTGAAGGCAGCAGGAAAGCCTGCAGCCCCCAGGTTTGTGCAGCTACGCAAGCGGTTTCCAAAGAGCTTTAGAACAAGGCATAGTTTTCCCTGCTGGCTCTTTGGGCGGGGGACCCATCTCCAGCCATAGGCCGTTTTTGTGCCTGGCGCGGCGCCAAGTGGGAAAGGGTGCTGTCGAGGCTGAAGTCAGCAGCAAAGCCTGCAGCCCCCAGGTCTGTGGGGCTATGCAAGAGGTTGCCAAAGATCTTTAGAATAAGGCATAGTTTTCCTTGCTGGGTCTTTGGGCATGGGACCCATCTCCAGCCATAGGCCATTTTTGTGCCTGATGCAGCGCCAAGTGGGAAAGGGTGGCTTTGAGGCTGAAGGCAGCAGGAAAGCCTGCAGCCCCCAGGTCTGTGGGGCTATGGAAGCGGTTCCCAAAGAGCTTTAGAACAAGGCATAGTTTTCCCTGCTGGCTCCTTGGGCTGGAGACCCATCTCCAGCCATAGGCCATTTTTGTGCCTGGCGCATTGCCAAGTGGGAAAGGGTGGTTTTGAGGCTGAAGGCAGCAGGAAAGCCTGCAGCCCCCAGGTCTGTGGGGCCAAGCAAGCGGTTCCCAAAGAGCTTTAGAACAAGGCATAGTTTTCCCTGATGGCTCTTTGGGCATGGGACCCATCTCCAGCCATAGGCCATTTTTGTGCCTGATAGGGCGCCAAGTGGGAAAGGGTGGCTTTGAGGCTGAAGGCAGCAGGAAAGCCTGCAGCCCCCAGGTCTGTGGGGCTACGCAAGCGGTTCCCAAAGAGCTTTAGAACAAGGCATAGTTTTCCCTGCTGGCTCTTTGGGCATGGGACCCATCTCCAGCCATAGGCCATTTTTGTGCCTGGCGCGGCGCCCAGTGGGAAAGGGTGGCTTTGAGGCTGAAGGCAGCAGGAAAGCCTGCAGCCCCCAGGTCTCTGGGGCTACGCAAGCAGTTCCCAAAGAGCTTTAGAACAAGGCATAATTTTCCCTGCTGGCTCTCTGGGCGGGGGACCCATCTCCAGCCATAGGCCGTTTTTGTGCCTGGCGCGGCGCCAAGTGGGAAAGGGTGCTGTCGAGGCTGAAGGCAGCAGCAAAGCCTGCAGCCCCCAGGTCTGTGGGGCTATGCAAGCGGTTCCCAAAGAGCTTTAGAACAAGGCATAGTTTTCCCTGCTGGCTCTTTGGGCGGGGGACCCATCTCCAGTCGTATGGCTATTTCTATGCCTAGCGCGGTGCGTAGTGGGAAAGGGTGGTTTTGAGGCTGAAGGCAGCAGGAAAGCCCGCAGCCCCCAGGTCTGTGGGACTACGCAAGCAGTTCCCAAAGAGCTTTAGAACAAGGCATAATTTTCCCTGCTGGCTCTTTGGGCGGGGGACCCATCTCCAGCCATAGGCCATTTTTGTGCCTGGCGCGGCGCCAAGTGGGAAAGGGTGGTGTGGAGGCTGAATGCAGCAGGAAAGCCCGCAGCCCCCAGGTCTGTGGGGCTACGCAAGCGGTTCCCAAAGAGCTTTAGAACAAGGCATAGTTTTCCCTGCTGGCTCTTTGAGCATGGGACCCATCTCCAGCCATAGGCCATTTTTGTGCCTGATGCGGCGCCAAGTGGGAAAGGGTGGCTTTGAGGCTGAAGGCAGGAGCAAAGCCTGCAGCCCCAAGGTCTGTGGGGCTACGCAAGCGGTTCCCAAAGAGCTTTAGAACAAGTCATAGTTTTCCCAGCTGGCTCTTAGGGCATGGGACCCATCTCCAGCCATAGGCCATTTTTGTGCCTGGCGCGACGCCAAGTGGGAAAGGGTGGTGTCGAGGCTGAAGGCAGCAGGAAAGCCTGCAGCCCCCAGGTTTGTGCAGCTACGCAAGCGGTTTCCAAAGAGCTTTAGAACAAGGCATAGTTTTCCCTGCTGGCTCTTTGGGCGGGGGACCCATCTCCAGCCATAGGCCGTTTTTGTGCCTGGCGCGGCGCCAAGTGGGAAAGGGTGCTGTCGAGGCTGAAGTCAGCAGCAAAGCCTGCAGCCCCCAGGTCTGTGGGGCTATGCAAGAGGTTGCCAAAGATCTTTAGAATAAGGCATAGTTTTCCTTGCTGGGTCTTTGGGCATGGGACCCATCTCCAGCCATAGGCCATTTTTGTGCCTGATGCAGCGCCAAGTGGGAAAGGGTGGCTTTGAGGCTGAAGGCAGCAGGAAAGCCTGCAGCCCCCAGGTCTGTGGGGCTATGGAAGCGGTTCCCAAAGAGCTTTAGAACAAGGCATAGTTTTCCCTGCTGGCTCCTTGGGCTGGAGACCCATCTCCAGCCATAGGCCATTTTTGTGCCTGGCGCATTGCCAAGTGGGAAAGGGTGGTTTTGAGGCTGAAGGCAGCAGGAAAGCCTGCAGCCCCCAGGTCTGTGGGGCCAAGCAAGCGGTTCCCAAAGAGCTTTAGAACAAGGCATAGTTTTCCCTGATGGCTCTTTGGGCATGGGACCCATCTCCAGCCATAGGCCATTTTTGTGCCTGATAGGGCGCCAAGTGGGAAAGGGTGGCTTTGAGGCTGAAGGCAGCAGGAAAGCCTGCAGCCCCCAGGTCTGTGGGGCTACGCAAGCGGTTTCCAAAGAGCTTTAGAACAAGGCATAGTTTTCCCTGCTGGCTCTTTGGGCATGGGACCCATCTCCAGCCATAGGCCATTTTTATGCCTGGCGAAGCGCCAAGTGGGAAAGGGTGGCTTTGAGGCTGAAGGCAGCAGGAAAGCCTGCAGCCCCCAGGTCTCTGGGGCTACGCAAGCAGTTCCCAAAGAGCTTTAGAACAAGGCATAATTTTCCCTGCTGGCTCTCTGGGCGGGGGACCCATCTCCAGCCATAGGCCGTTTTTGTGCCTGGCGCGGCGCCAAGTGGGAAAGGGTGCTGTCGAAGCTGAAGGCAGCAGCAAAGCCTGCAGCCCCCAGGTCTGTGGGGCTATGCAAGCGGTTCCCAAAGAGCTTTAGAACAAGGCATAGTTTTCCCTGCTGGCTCTTTGGGCGGGGGACCCATCTCCAGTCGTATGGCTATTTCTATGCCTAGCGCGGTGCGTAGTGGGAAAGGGTGGTTTTGAGGCTGAAGGCAGCAGGAAAGCCCGCAGCCCCCAGGTCTGTGGGACTACGCAAGCAGTTCCCAAAGAGCTTTAGAACAAGGCATAATTTTCCCTGCTGGCTCTTTGGGCGGGGGACCCATCTCCAGCCTTAGGCCATTTTTGTGCCTGGCGCGGCGCCAAGTGGGAAAGGGTGTTGTCGAGGCTGAAGGCAGCAGGAAAGCCCGCAGCCCCCAGGTCTGTGGGGCTACGCAAGCGGTTCCCAAAGAGCTTTAGAACAAGGCATAATTTTCCCTGCTGGCTCTTTGAGCATGGGACCCATCTCCAGCCATAGTCCATTTTTGTGCCTGATGCGGCGCCAAGTGGGAAAGGGTGGCTTTGAGGCTGAAGGCAGGAGCAAAGCCTGCAGCCCCAAGGTCTGTGGGGCTACGCAAGCGGTTCCCAAAGAGCTTTAGAACAAGTCATAGTTTTCCCAGCTGGCTCTTAGGGCATGGGACCCATCTCCAGCCATAGGCCATTTTTGTGCCTGGCGCGACGCCAAGTGGGAAAGGGTGGTGTCGAGGCTGAAGGCAGCAGGAAAGCCTGCAGCCCCCAGGTCTGTGCAGCTACGCAAGCGGTTTCCAAAGAGCTTTAGAACAAGGCATAGTTTTCCCTGCTGGCTCTTTGGGCGGGGGACCCATCTCCAGCCATAGGCCGTTTTTGTGCCTGGCGCGGCGCCAAGTGGGAAAGGGTGCTGTCGAGGCTGAAGTCAGCAGCAAAGCCTGCAGCCCCCAGGTCTGTGGGGCTATGCAAGAGGTTGCCAAAGATCTTTAGAATAAGGCATAGTTTTCCTTGCTGGGTCTTTGGGCATGGGACCCATCTCCAGCCATAGGCCATTTTTGTGCCTGATGCAGCGCCAAGTGGGAAAGGGTGGCTTTGAGGCTGAAGGCAGCAGGAAAGCCTGCAGCCCCCAGGTCTGTGGGGCTATGGAAGCGGTTCCCAAAGAGCTTTAGAACAAGGCATAGTTTTCCCTGCTGGCTCCTTGGGCTGGAGACCCATCTCCAGCCATAGGCCATTTTTGTGCCTGGCGCATTGCCAAGTGGGAAAGGGTGGTTTTGAGGCTGAAGGCAGCAGGAAAGCCTGCAGCCCCCAGGTCTGTGGGGCCAAGCAAGCGGTTCCCAAAGAGCTTTAGAACAAGGCATAGTTTTCCCTGATGGCTCTTTGGGCATGGGACCCATCTCCAGCCATAGGCCATTTTTGTGCCTGATAGGGCGCCAAGTGGGAAAGGGTGGCTTTGAGGCTGAAGGCAGCAGGAAAGCCTGCAGCCCCCAGGTCTGTGGGGCTACGCAAGCGGTTCCCAAAGAGCTTTAGAACAAGGCATAGTTTTCCCTGCTGGCTCTTTGGACGGGGGACCCATTTCCAGCCGTATGGCCATTTTTGTGCCTGGCCCGGCGCCAAGTGGGAAAGGGTGGTTTTGAGGCTGAAGGCAGCAGCAAAGCCTGCAGCCCCCAGGTCTGTGGGGCTACGCAAGCGGTTCCCAAAGAGCTTTAGAACAAGGCATAGTTTTCCCTGCTGGCTCTTTGGGCATGGGACCCATCTCCAGCCATAGGCCATTTTCGTGCCTGGCGCGACGCCAAGTGTGAAAGGGTGCTGTCGAGGCTGAAGGCAGCAGCAAAGCCTGCAGCCCCCAGGTCTGTGGGGCTATGCAAGAGGTTGCCAAAGATCTTTAGAACAAGGCATAGTTTTCCTTGCTGGGTCTTTGGGCATGGGACCCATCTCCAGCCATAGGCCATTTTTGTGCCTGATGCGGTGCCAAGTGGGAAAGGGTGGCTTTGAGGCTGAAGGCAGCAGGAAAGCCTGCAGCCCCCAGGTCTGTGGGGCTATGGAAGCGGTTCCCAAAGAGCTTTAGAACAAGGCATAGTTTTCCCTGCTGGCTCTTTGGGCGGGGGACCCATCTCCAGCCATATGGCCATTTTTATGCCTGGCGAAGCGCCAAGTGGGAAAGGGTGGTGTCGAGGCTGAAGGCAGCAGGAAAGCCCGCAGCCCCCAGGTCTGTAGGGCTACGCAAGCGGTTCCCAAAGAGCTTTAGAACAAGGCATAGTTTTACCTGCTGGCTCTTTTGGCAGGGGACCCATCTCCAGCCGTATGGCCATTTTTGTGCCTGGCGCGGCGCCAAGTGGGAAAGGGTTGTTTTGAGGCTGAAGGCGTCACGAAAGCCTGCCGTCCGAGGGTTTCTTAATGCCTTTTCTTAATGATGTCTCCACAGTGTGAAGTTTTGCAGGATTTGAAAAAGTAATAGACACAGTGAAATTGAGTCTATTGGAAACTTCCATACTTTTCCCTCCCTCTAAAATCTCTGCTGTCCTGTAGTATCCACTGCCTGCAACTGCTGTTGCAGGAGCAGCCAGATTGGTATCAAATTTAGAAAAAAGGGACATCATTAAGAGGATTCACTCGCCTTATTTTTCACCGGTGTGGCCAGTAAAGAAACCAAAAAGGCAATGGCGTTTCACAGTAGATTACGGAAAATTAAACGCCAACACTGCACCTCTGACCGCTGCTGTTCCGAATATCGCGGAAATTGTGACAATGATAAAAGGAGCTGCCCATCCTTGCAGGGTTGCCTTAGATTTTAAAGACATATTTTTTTATGATTCTCCTCCTTGAGCAGGACAAAGCGCAGTTTGCATTCACATGGAAAGGAGTCCAATATACCTTTAACCGCTTTCCGCAAGGATACAAACATTCCCCCACTATTGCCCATAATGCTTTGGCTAAAGTGCTATCAGAGATTCCTGTTTCACAGGGATGTACAGTATACCAATATATTATTGATGACATCTTAATAGGGGAGAGAACCAAGAAAGTGTACAAGACATGATGGAAAACATCCGAAAAACATTATCAGATTTGGGATTGGAAATTCCCGACTCAAAGTGTCAGGGACCCGCACAGGAAGTTAAATTCCTGGGGGTCTGGTGGATTAAGGGAGCTGCTTCTGTCCCTCAGGATACCCTGAAAAAATAGAACATGGACAGAATCCTTCCAGCACGAAGGAGTTACAGCAAGTCCTGGGAACTTTAAGTTATTAGCGTAAACACATCCCTGGCTTTTCCATCATTGCTCGCCCCCTTTATTGTTTGCTCAAAAAAGGTAAATCCTGGGAGTCGACTGAACAACACACTAATGCACTAGAATTGCTAATAAAAGAGCTAAGGTTATTCCAACAACTTGGCCCCATACATCCAACTGACCCTGTCCATGTAGAATGGGGGCTCAGTGAACATGGTTCCCGTTGTAATTTATGCCAGAAGGGACCAGCAGGACCGGAGAGACCATTAGAATTTAGCTCTCACGCCTTTAATGATACTGAGAGCAGCTATTCAGACCTGGAGAAGGGTTTACTGTCCCTGGTGCGAGCATTGCAACGAGCAGAGCAGATAAGGAGAGAACAGAGCGTGATTGTTCGGGGCCCTTTTCGACTCCTAGATGTGGTCCGTAAAGGGACAGCACCGCCAGCTGGCATTGCCCAGAAACCCACAGTTCGAAAGTGGTATGCTTATTTAGAAGGCATTAATGATATCATGCCAATCTCTGAAGGTAGTATCAAAGTATCCATGCTCCAGAAGGATAGAGATGGTGCCCTATTGTTCCAATCCCCACCAAACAGACCATCTCCAATCCAAGAAGCACCTCCTCTGAAAGCAGGCAGTGATCTTACAGGAGTGTGGTTTACTGGTGTGTCATCTCACCGTGAGAACAGTAAGTGGAAATACAAGGCCGTAGCACTGGAAGTAGCAACGGGGGAAAGAGCAATTGAAACAGGAGAAGGTAGGGCACAAGTAGGGGAACTCAGAGCCGTCCTACTAGCTGCACAACATGGAGCTACTTACATTTACACTGACTCATATGCTGTTTTTAAAGGAGCCACTGAATGGCTAGGACACTGGGCAGCCAATGATTGGCAGGTGAATAGAGTCCCAATCTGGGAGACAGACAGTTGGAAGCAACTGTTGGAAATAGGAGGACAGAGACCATTGCACATTGCTTGGGTAAAAGGCCACGATCGTTCAAACTCGATCACTGCTCAGTTCAACCAACAGGTAGATAGCCTCACGCGGCTACAACAAATTGACACTGTAGATGATGGTCGGGAATGGTTACATATTAAGCCTGGCCATACAGGCCGTGCTGATCTGTATCAGGAAGGTCTAGCCCGGGGGTGGCCTGTGTCGGTTAAGCTGTGCGAACAAGTAGTAACTGCCTGGTCACAATGTCGCCTACGACTCAGCAAAGATCATCCGAGTAAGGCGCCTCCCTTACACATGCGGGACAAGAAAATGTTGTGGCATTCATGGCAGATTGATTATATTGGGCCCTTGAGATCATCAGGTGGGAAAAGATATGTCCTAGTCGGAGTGGAGATTATCTCCAGCCTCAGTATGGCCACTGGCTTCAAATCAGCTGCTGGGGACAACACAGTGAAAGGCCTAAAAGGGTGGTTCAGCACACTTCCCCTTCCCGACGAAATCCAAAGTGATAACGGTTCACACTTTACCGCTACAGTGGTACAAGATTGGGCCAAAGAAGAAGGGATTCGATGGGTATTTCATACTCCCTATTATCCTCAGGCTAATGGCATTGTTGAATGCACCAACGGATTGGTTAAGCGTTTTGCAAAAACTCATAAATCATAAGGGAAGGTGAAGAAGGCACCTTGCCCACCGAAATTCGAAAAGTAATATGGGATAACGCAATTGAATTTGAGAGAAAATTTCAATCCTGGTGGTATCTGGTTAATTTCACCTACGATCCCACTGAGAGCAAAGCCACAGCTTTTGTCTTAACGATACGCAATGCCTCAGTATCCACCATATACCCAATCATCGCACTGGGGTTGAATCACCAAGGAGCTCTACTCTATCCAACACAGCACAGAGGTTGGGCACGACAAAATGAGACTAAATGGCAAACTGCTGATGTTGACGCATGCGTTTCACGAGACCAACAAGGATTCATTTGTGAGAGTAATACTCTCAAAGCACAAGACCTTTGTCTTGACACCAACCAGAATGCTTGTCACTTTGAGACACATCCCGATGAAACCCCAGAGACTGTGCTTGACTATATTGGGAAAGGGTGCGTTAGCATGAGGTCTCCCTGTAGTCTTGTATTATAGACGAGAAAGGCTTGAGACCATGGCCACTCTGGGTCTCTTTGACTACAAACAACAGGGAATAAAAAGGTGAAACTGAATAGCATCAATTCCATCTGCCAATTCGTCATTTTAGAATTTGGGCCTCCAAATAGCCATACATCATAAAAGTAGTATTATTGCCAGGTTCAATGTCAGGATTCCCTGGAGACATTCAAAGGTAGCGTAGGCCAATCCGTCTGTACAGCTCATCCAAGGTTCCTGTAAGACATAAAGGAAAAGAAAATCTGCTCGGTCTTATTCGACCGACGGGGTTAAAAAGAAGGTGCGGTCCACCGGGTGCTGATCCGGTGTATCTTCCCTGAACAATCCTTGGCTTCCCATGCATAGGGATTTTTGGGAGTAGCTAGCACCATTGGCACCGTCCCATTTTGAGGCATTTTCACTAGCACAGGTAGTCCAGGGTGAAATCTTCCGGGGTATTTTCCCGGTTCATTGGCAGCCTTTGGCGAGATAATATTGGCAGGTACACAGAAAGCTTTCATTTTAGGACAGCCGTCTCCACTCCATTTGTTATTTAGTTGATAGATGGCATCATCCAATCGCAAATGCCAACCAGGTTCATGACTTTTTGCAAAACGCTTAACCAATCTATTGGTGCGTTCAACAATGCCATTAGCCTGGGGATAACAGGGAGTATGAAATACCCATCGAATCCCTTCTTCCTTGGCCCAATCTTGTACCACCGAAGCCGTAAAGTGTGAAACGTTATCACTCTGGATTTCGTCGGGAAGGGGAAGTGTGCTGAACCACCCTGTTAGGCCTTTCACTGTGTTGTCCCTCGTAGCTGGTTTGAAACTGCTGGCCATACTGAGGCTGGAGATAATCTCCACTCCTACCAGGACATATCTTTTCCCACCTGATGATCTCAAGGGCCCAATATAATCAAGCTGCCATGAATGCCACAACGCTTTCTTGTCCCGCATGTGTAAGGGAGGCGCCTTACTCGGATGATCTTTGCTGAGTCGTAGGCGACATTGTGAACAGGCAGTTACTATTTGTTCGCACAGCTTAACTGACACAAGCCACCCACCTTCCCGACACAGGTCAGGACGGCCTGTGCGGCCACGTTTAACATGTAACGATTCAAGTAAGCGTTCCCATTCCCGACCATCATCTACAATGTCAATTTGTTGCAGCCGCGTGAGGCCATCTACCTGTTGGTTGAACTGAGCAGTGATCGAGTTTGAACGATCGTGGCCTTTTACCCAAGCAATGTGCAATGGTCTCTGTCCTCCTATTTCCAACAGTTGCTTCCAATTATCTGTCTCCCAAACTGGGACTCTATTCACCTGCCAATCGTTGGCTGCCCAGTGTCCTAGCCATTCAGTGGCTCCTTTAAGAACAGCATATGACTCAGCGTAAAAGGAGGTGGCTCCATGTTGTGCAGCTAGTAGGACAGCTCTGAGTTCCCCTACCCTCCCCTATTTCAATTGCTCTTTCTCCCGTTGTTACTTCCAGTGCTACGGCCTTATATTTGCACTTATTTTTTTAACGGTGAGATGACGCACCAGTAAACCACACTCCTCTAAGATCACTGCTGTCCCTCAAAGGAGGTGCTTCTTGGATCGGAGATGGTCTGTTTGGTGGGGATTGGAACAATAGGGCACCATCTATATCCTTTGGTATCCTTGTGAAGTAGCCTTGGATACTTTAACACTGCCTTCAGAGACTGGCTTGATTTCATTAATGCCTTCTAAATAAGCATACCACTTTCGAACTGTAGGTCTCTGGGCAATGCCAGCTGGTGGTGGTGTCCCTTTAAGGACCACATCTGGGAGGCGAAAAGGTCCCAGGAAAGATCACACTCTGTTCTCTTCTTATCTGCTCTGCTCGTTGCAACGCTCGCACCAGGGACAGTAAACCCTTCTCCAGGTCTGAATAGCTGCATTCAGTATCATTGAAGGAGTGGGAGCAAAATTCTAATGGTCTCTCCGGTCCTGCTGGTCCCTTCTGCCATAAATTACAACGGGAACCATGTTCACTGAGCCCCCATTCTACATGGACAGGGTCAGTTGGATGTATGGGGCCAAGTTGTTGGAATAACCTTAGCTCCTTTATTAGTAATTGCAGAGCATTAGTGTGTTGTTCAGTCCACACCCAGGATTTACCCTTTTTTGGCAAGCTATGAAGGGGGCGAGCAATGATGGAAAAGCCAGGGATGTGTTTACGCCAATAACTTAAAGTTCCCAGGACCTGCTGTAACTCCTTCGTGCTGGAAGGATTCTGTCCATGTTCTATTTTTTCAGGGTATCCTGAGGGACAGAAGCAGCTCCCTTAATCCACCAGACCCCCAGGAATTTAACTTCCTGTGCGGGTCCCTGACACTTTGAGTCGGGTCTACGTGAGGCACCCACTAACACTTCTGCCCTAGTCATTCGCTGCTCTCCCGGCAACCAGAGGTTAATTTTTGCAGTGGGGCATGTTTTTACCACACCATCAATTCCTGTGAAGTTGACTCTGCGTCGGGTGGGATTTATACCTAGAAGTTGTGCTGTTTCGTTAGTGATTGCAGACATTTGGGCTCCGGTATCAATAATAAAATTTACCAATATCTTCCGGGGTCCAACAGGAATGACAATAACGGGTTCGGAGTCTTTATGAGAGCGCCATTGGATTGCTAGTACCTGCCCGACAGGGTTGCTCACTGCCCTCCCCGGGGATAGGAGTGTTGTGGCTGGGACTCTGTCAAATCAATCAAGTTATGTTCCGGTGCAGAAGGCACAGTTTTCTCACGGCTTGGGGATTCTCTGGTTAGACTTTTCTCCCCAGCCGCATTATTCTTTCTAGGTAGAGATTGGACTAGCGTACGGAGATCTCCCGTAGGGTCACCGTGCAAGAATTGTCGGGGCACCCCTAATTGTAGGGCTTTACGCCACAACTCATTCCGGTCCTTATCAGGCTTAAACCTTCCCTCTGATTTAGGGTTTTGAGTGTGAGTTTGGACTTGGCGAACCTTTCGCGGGTGTTCGGAGGATTTCTCACTAGTTTGGCTGGCCCAGCCCATTCGGCGCCCATATTGATCTATTTCCTGTACATTCCAGGTGGGCATGTAGTGACGACGGCCCCGCCCATGAGCACCCCGAGCATCCCGTATACGATCTTGAGTGCGAACAAGGAACGGTTTCAGGCAATCGGGAAGACCACGGATGAGAGGGGCTAATCGATCCGGGTCGATAGGGGCTGACATTGGGGATTTCCGAAATTCCTCTCTGTCATACATGGCTTGCAGACAAGCTGCTTTCCATACAGCCGCAAACAGATCAGAGTAGCCTGTAGCTCTAATCTCTAACGGCTCCCCCCTCTCTCGCGGATCCATACCCCTTGCCCAATAGGCTGCTCGAGCGGTTAGGGAATAATTATGATCCCCAGGCATAGTGGTTAAAAACACTCCTGGTCCCCAAGAGTCTCCTGCTTCTTCCTCACTCAGCATAATTCTGCCCCCCCCTTCAGAAGAAACTCGCCACACGTACTCAACAGCTGACTCTTCTGGTCGCCTCGAATATTTCTCCCTTATTTTTGTTAACTCGGTTGGTGTCCATGGAACGGTACGCACAGTGGTGTGAATTTCATCACCATCATCAACTGCAGTTTCAGTTTTAACCAGAGGACGTAAAGGAAAAACTTGGGATTTCAAAGTAAAAGTCCTTTCCTCCTCATCTTCTTCGTCATCCTCACTATTAGACAAAAAAATCTCCGGTCTGGGTTCCGGAATTTGGATAACACATTAACTTACGAATCTGTTGGACCTGGGTCGAGGGCTGCATTTTATCTAAGAGCCCGGTCACCCTTTCAATAACATTTTAAGTTGGCGATTTTCACTCCCAAGTTGAGCATTCCGGTTTCCTAAACATTCATTCTCACTCACAAGCTTATCGACTTGAGTTCTTAATCTTTCTCCTGTCTCCTTTTGCAAGGCTAATGATGACTTCAGCACCTCATTCTCCGATTTCAGGGTTGCATATTCTACAGCTGAAATCAGATTAGGAGCGGGGGTTTCTCTAGCTTCTTGTTGTGCACAAGATAAACAGGCACCTAACACAGCACAAATCACACCCTTGCCTTTCCCCGCTCTGAGCTTCTGTGAAACCCGACGCTCTTCAATACGTTCCACCACTTTCTCTTCATCCTTCCAAAATTTTTGGGCCCACTCCTTCCCACCCTGGGAAGGGGCACAATCATATTTTTGCAGCAGTTTATCCATGGCAATCCTGCCGACTACGCCAAATTCTGTTGCGTGAAACGGGGCCAAGCGGTTTTGGCAGAAGATAAACCCCCTTGCGTTCTAACACTCCTCACCGAGGTGGGAGGCCAGGTGCGGCTGGGTTTCAATTCTGAGTGATGCCCAATTCAGCACTATCAGGCCAATCGCGTTTACTATGTGTTAAACTATTACGATTTGGAGACACTAATAGTGGGCTGCACCTTCAGTCTAGTCGTGCTCCTGAACCAGCACGGCCTCTCTCAAGTTTTGGTCGCGTTCAGTGAGAAAGCGAAACGACTAGCTACTGAAACAGTGCAGTTTATTTAAACAACAGATATACAGGTTCTTTAGGATTGCCGGTGATAAATACACTGTCTGCAAAGCACGTGCAAATAAAGACATTGTTAAATAGACAAACGCGCGACAAAATTATAAACGATACAGCCTGGCTATAAATGTAGGGTAGAGATTCTCTAGAGAAATTTCTAGAGTCCCCGAGAAAGCACTCGGTGTAATCAAAGTCTTACCCAAAGGCGTCCTTATGAGGGGGAAGAAAGGCTCAGCCCGTCGACTGATCCCAGAAAACAGCGGTGGGATTCTTCGCGATGGTGTCTTCCCAGACATTCCCCCTCTCTTGGGCTATTTTTATATTATTTTTTTAACTTCAAAGTGGAGTTTGAGTGACTTTAGTCATATGTACTTTTATTATGATTAATGTACTCAAGGAGGAGTGTTCACACCTCGGGGGCGGATAGCCTCCGGGATGGAGGTGTGTTTTGATACATTGTGGTGAGCAAAGTTCGCACAAAAGGACAGCATTTCATCAACATTTGACGAAATGTTGGCTCGGGTGGCGTGTAAGCCGCTTATCAGTTCCGTAGTACCATCTCGTCCCCATATCTGCTATTCGTCACAAGGGAAGGCCACGGAACAAGCGCGTTCCGTTCCATCCCTTGTGTAGTTTCGCAAACAACCTTGTACAGGGAATCACAGCTGTTGCATTCTTCGTGTGCTAGCTGCGGCTGTATTCTACCTCAGAAGCCTCTTGATTTTATGACTTTCCTTAATGTGTGAACAATGCTGTATTTTTGTATTCTTGGCCAATTTAGTAATTATTCCACAAGAACACACATTGGTTGCCGATTTATCAACGGGTCTAATCACCACAGGCCAACTGGAATTAAAACCATCTATGTAGACTCTACCAAAGCGGACAAATACAACACTGATTGTTACAAAATTATGGAGCCAAATTCAGATTGCTGGCACAATTTCACTTTCATCAAACCTACAGTAGTGTACTGTATTTGGGGCTACAAGGGCACAGAATTGTTATTTGAATTTATGATTGACTCAAATACACCTGAACTTGCTGAAATGAATCCAGAACCTACACCCCACAAACTCTCAAAGGCTCTCTCTTCTAAGAGAAAAAAAAAAAAACACCTCTCTCTTTTCTAAGCCCTCCATTAGACAAACTCCTTACATTTTCAACATTGGCTCTTACGTTATTAAACACACACAGGTCAACAACAGGTACTGTTTAATCCCACATATTCCCTCAAACGAGCAGAATTGTCAATGCAGATTAAAATCTCTGCGATCAAACCCACCTGCTTACCATTCCTGAGTACATCTTATGCAGAATGGTCAGCATGGTTACGCAAACGAACTCTTGCCACTTCACACGGACGGAAGAGGGATGCGACTGGTATCTTAGGAACAGGCCTGGGAGTCTTGAATAGTATAGATGCTGAGATACTTGCCAACAAACTAGTCACAACCGCTACTGATCTGGACAAATTAAGACATCCCCTACAGTCCTCTCTATTAGCATTGGGAAACCACCAACGGCTTTTATAGAATATATTGCCTCAATGGGAAGAAACGGGTGAAAAAGACCATCAGCTGATCACAGATGCACTTGGTACAACTCAAACCAATGTTTCCTTGGCTCTTAGTTGTATCCAAGCCCAATTGTGGATGCAATCTATGACAGCCGCAATCATAAGGGAAGGTAAAGAAGGCACCTTGCCCACCGAAATTCGAAAAGTAATATGGGATAACGCAATTGAATTTGAGAAAAAATTTCAGTCCAGGTGGTATCTGGTTAATTTCACCTACGATCCCACTGAGAGCAAAGCCACAGCTTTTGTCTTAACGATACGCAATGCCTCCGTATACACCACATACCCAATCATCGCACTGGGGTTGAATCACCAAGGAGCTCTACTCTATCCAACACAGCACAGAGGTTGGGCACGACAAAATGAGACTAAATGGCAAACTGCTGATGTTGACGCATGCGTTTCACGAGACCAACAAGGATTCATTTGTGAGAGTAATACTCTCAAAGCACAAGACCTTTGTCTTGACACCAACCAGAATGTTTGTCACTTTGAGACACATCCCGATGAAACCCCAGAGACTGTGCTTGACTATATTGGGAAAGGGTGCGTTAGCATGAGGTCTCCCTGTAGTCTTGTATTCAGAGATGACATAGTAATCACTCAAATCTTTGTGTTTGAACTTTACTAACACAAAGTTACGGGATGCGACTTCAAATATTAAGCTCCTGTTACGTCTTTTCAATTGCTACAACCTAATTATACGTTGATTCGAGATTGTTGCCTACCCCTATCGGAATGAATCTCTCCCTGGTGAAGAAGCTGCTAAAACACAATGAATTGAAGCGACTCTTGAAAGAGGCCCAAGAAAATAGACAGACAACTTTGATTACCGTCCATCATCAGGTTGAAGAAATACACCAAGCGTTGGAAAGAGTGAAGAGAGGCGAAGGACATAGATGGGGAGATCCTCTTTTTGGATGGTCACCGACAGTTACAGGACTTTATAACAAGATGCTTCACTCTGTTGTTGTTTTACTAATACTCACTGTATTGTGCTTTGCTTAGACAATTGTTTTGCATGTTAGACTTTGGATTATGATGAAAAGTTTAAATCGCTTGATCACTCCGCGAGAAGGATTTCCACTTGATATCCCTCACCACAAGAACACATGTGATCTTTCTTATCAGTGTTGAGTACGTCGACCTTGACTGACTGTAGACAAAGCTTTCCCTGCAGGCTCTTTGGACGGGGGACCCATCTCCAGCCATATGGCCATTTTTGTGCCTGGCGCGGCGCCAAGTTGGAAAGCGTGGCTTTGAGTCTGAAGGCAGCAGGAAAGCCCGCAGCCCCCAGGTCTGTGGGGCTACGCAAGCGGTTCCCAAAGAGCTTTAGAACAAGGCATAGTTTTCCCTGCTGACTCCTTGGGCGGGGGACCCATCTCCAGCCATAGGCCATTTTTGTGCCTGGCGCGGCGCCAAGTGGGAAAGGGTGGTGTCGAGGCTGAAGGCAGCAGGAAAGTCTGCAGCCCCCAGGTCTGTGGGGCTATGCAAGCGGTTCCCAAAGAGCTTTAGAACAAGGCATAGTTTTCCCTGCTGGCTCTTTGGGCATGGGACCCATCTCCACCCATAGGCCATTTTTGTGCCTGATAGGGCGCCAAGTGGGAAAGGGTGGCTTTGAGGCTGAAGACAGCAGGAAAGCCTGCAGCTCCCAGGTCTGTGGGGCTATGCAAGCGGTTCCCAAAGAGCTTTAGAACAAGGCATAGTTTTCCCTGCTCGCTCTTTGGGCGGGGGACCCATCTCCAGCCGTATGGCCATTTTTGTGCCTGGCGCGGCGCCAAGTGGGAAAGGGTGGCTTTGAGGCTGAAGGCAGCAGGAAAGCCCGCAGCCCCCAGGTCTGTGGGGCTACGCAAGCGGTTCCCAAAGAGCTTTAGAACAAGGCATAGTTTTCCCTGCTGGCTCTTTGGGTGGGGGACCCATCTCCAGACGTATGGCTATTTTTGTGCCTGGCGCGGTGCGTAGTGGCATAGGGTGGTTTTGAGGCTGAAGGCAGCAGGAAAGCCCGCAGCCCCCACGTCTGTGGGCCCAAGCAAGCGGTTCCCAGAGAGCTTTAGAACAAGGCATAGTTTTCCCTGCTGGCTCTCTGGGCGGGGGACCCATCTCCAGCCATATGGCCATTTTTGTGCCTGGCGCGGTGCGTAGTGGGAAAGGGTGGTTTTGAGGCTGAAGGCAGCAGGAAAGCCCGCAGCCCCCAGGTCTGTGGGGCCAAGCAAGCGGTTCCCAAAGAGCTTTAGAACAAGGCATAGTTTTCCCTCCTGGCTCTTTGGGCGGGGGACCCATCTCCAGCCGTATGGCCATTTTTGTGCCTGATAGGGCGCCAAGTGGGAAAGGGTGGTGTCGAGGCTGAAGACAGCAGGAAAGCCTGCAGCCCCCAGGTCTGTGGGGCTACGCAAGCGGTTCCCAAAGAGCTTTAGAACAAGGCATAGTTTTCCCTGCTGGCTCTTTGGGCGGGGGACCCATCTCCAGCCGTATGGCCATTTTTGAGCCTGGCGCGGCGCCAGGTGGGAAAGGGTGGCTTTGAGGCTGAAGGCAGGAGCAAAGCCTGCAGCCCCCAGGTCTGTGGGGCTACGCAAGCGGTTCCCAAAGAGCTTTAGAACAAGGCATAGTTTTCCCTGCTGGCTCTTAGGGCGGGGGACCCATCTCCAGCCGTATGGCCATTTTTGAGCCTGGCGCGGCGCCAAGTGGGAAAGGGTGGTGTCGAGGCTGAAGGCAGCAGGAAAGCCCGCAGCCCCCAGGTCTGTGGGGCTACGCAAGCGGTTCCCAAAGAGCTTTAGAACAAGGCATAGTTTTCCCTGCTGGCTCTTTGGGCGGGGGACCCATCTCCAGCCGTATGGCCATTTTTGTGCCTGGCGCAGCGCCAAGTGGGAAAGGGTGGTTTTGAGGCTGAAGGCAGCAGTAAAGCCTGCAGCCCCCAGGTCTGTGGGGCTACGCAAGCGGTTCCCAAAGAGCTTTAGAACAAGGCATAGTTTTCCCTGCTGGCTCTTTGGGCGGGGGACCCATCTCCAGCCGTATGGCCATTTTTGTGCCTGGCGAAGCCCCAAGAGGGAAAGGGTGGCTTTGAATCTGAAGGCAGCAGGAAAGCCCGCAGCCCCCAGGTCTGTGGGGCTACGCAAGCGGTTCCCAAAGAGCTTTAGAACAAGGCATAGTTTTCCCTGCTGGCTCTTTTGGCAGGGGACCAATCTCCAGCCGTATGGCCATTTTTGTGCCTGGCGCGGTGCGTAGTGGGAAAGGGTGGTGTTGAGGCTGAAGGCAGCAGCAAAGCCTGCAGCCCCCAGGTCTGTGGGGTCAAGCAAGCGGTTCCCAAAGAGCTTTAGAACAAGGCATAGTTTTCCCTGCTGGCTCTTTGGGCGGGGGACCCATCTCCAGCCGTATGGCCATTTTTGTGCCTGGCCCGGCGCCAAGTGGGAAAGGGTGGCTTTGAGGCTGAAGGCAGCAGCAAAGCCCGCAGCCCCCAGGTCTGTGGGGCTACGCAAGCGGTTCCCAAAGAGCTTTAGAACAAGGCATAGTTTTCCCTGCTGGCTCTCTGGGCGGGGGACCCATCTGCAGCCGTATGGCCATTTTTGAGCCTGGAGCAGTGCCAAGTGGGAAAGGGTGGTTTTGAGGGTGAAGGCAGCAGCAAAGCCTGCAGCCCCCAGGTCTGTGGGGCTACGCAAGCGGTTCCCAAAGAGCTTTAGAACAATGCATAGTTTTCCTTGCTGGGTCTTTGGGCATGGGACCCATCTCCAGCCATAGGCCATTTTTGTGCCTGGCGCGGTGCGTAGTGGGAAAGGGTGGCTTTGAGGCTGAAGGCAGCAGGAAAGCCTGCAGCCCCCAGGTCTGTGCGGCTACGCAAGCGGTTCCCAAAGAGCTTTAGAACAAGACCTAGTTTTCCCTGCTGGCTCTTTGGGCGGGGGACCCATCTCCAGCCATAGACCATTTTTGTGCCTAGCGCGGCGCCAAGTGGGAAAGGGTGGCTTTGAGGCTGAAGGCAGCAGGAGAGCCTGCAGCCCCCAGGTCTTTGGGGCCAAGCAAGCGGTTCCCAAAGAGCTTTAGAACAAGGCATAGTTTTCCCTGCTGGCTCTTTGGGCGGGGGACCCATCTCCAGCCGTATGGCCATTTTTGTGCCTGGCGCGACGCCAAGTGGGAAAGGGTGGTGTCGAGGCTGAAGGCAGCAGGAAAGCCCGCAGCCCCCAGGTCTGTGGGGCTACGCAAGCGGTTCCCAAAGAGCTTTAGAACAAGGCATATTTTTCACTGCTGGCTCTTTGGGCGTGGGACCCATCTCCAACCGTATGGCCATTTTTGTGCCTGGCCCGGCGCGAAGCGGGAAAGGGTGGCTTTGAGGCTGAAGGCAGCAGCAAAGCCCACAGCCCCGAGGTCTGTGGGGCTACGCAAGCGGTTCCCAAAGAGCTTTAGAACAAGGCATAGTTTTCCCTGCTGGCTCTTTGGGCGGGGGACCCATCTCCAGCCGTATGGCCATTTTTGTGCCTGGCACGGCGCCAAGTGGGAAAGGGTGGTGTCGAGGCTGAAGGCAGCAGGAAAGCCCACAGCCCCCAGGTCTGTGGGGCTATGCAAGCGGTTCCCAAAGAGCTTTAGAACAAGGCATAATTTTCCCTGCTGTCTCTTTGGGCGGGGGACCCATCTCCAGCCATAGGCCATTTTTGTGCCTGGCGCGGCGCCAAGTGGGAAAGGGTGGTGTGGAGGCTGAATGCAGCAGGAAAGCCCGCAGCCCCCAGGTCTGTGGGGCTACGCAAGCGGTTCCCAAAGAGCTTTAGAACAAGGCATAGTTTTCCCTGCTGGCTCTTTGGGCATGGGACCCATCTCCAGCCATAGGCCATTTTTGTGCCTGGCGCGGCGCCAAGTGGGAAAGGGTGGCTTTGAGGCTGAAGGCAGCAGGAAAGCCTGCAGCCCCCAGGTCTCTGGGGCTACGCAAGCAGTTCCCAAAGAGCTTTAGAACAAGGCATAATTTTCCCTGCTGGCTCTCTGGGCGGGGGACCCATCTCCAGCCATAGGCCGTTTTTGTGCCTGGCGCGGCGCCAAGTGGGAAAGGGTGCTGTCGAGGCTGAAGGCAGCAGCAAAGCCTGCAGCCCCCAGGTCTGTGGGGCTATGCAAGCGGTTCCCAAAGAGCTTTAGAACAAGGCATAGTTTTCCCTGCTGGCTCTTTGGGCGGGGGACCCATCTCCAGTCGTATGGCTATTTCTATGCCTAGCGCGGTGCGTAGTGGGAAAGGGTGGTTTTGAGGCTGAAGGCAGCAGGAAAGCCCGCAGCCCCCAGGTCTGTGGGACTACGCAAGCAGTTCCCAAAGAGCTTTAGAACAAGGCATAATTTTCCCTGCTGGCTCTTTGGGCGGGGGACCCATCTCCAGCCATAGGCCATTTTTGTGCCTGGCGCGGCGCCAAGTGGGAAAGGGTGGTGTGGAGGCTGAATGCAGCAGGAAAGCCCGCAGCCCCCAGGTCTGTGGGGCTACGCAAGCGGTTCCCAAAGAGCTTTAGAACAAGGCATAGTTTTCCCTGCTGGCTCTTTGAGCATGGGACCCATCTCCAGCCATAGGCCATTTTTGTGCCTGATGCGGCGCCAAGTGGGAAAGGGTGGCTTTGAGGCTGAAGGCAGGAGCAAAGCCTGCAGCCCCAAGGTCTGTGGGGCTACGCAAGCGGTTCCCAAAGAGCTTTAGAACAAGTCATAGTTTTCCCAGCTGGCTCTTAGGGCATGGGACCCATCTCCAGCCATAGGCCATTTTTGTGCCTGGCGCGACGCCAAGTGGGAAAGGGTGGTGTCGAGGCTGAAGGCAGCAGGAAAGCCTGCAGCCCCCAGGTTTGTGCAGCTACGCAAGCGGTTTCCAAAGAGCTTTAGAACAAGGCATAGTTTTCCCTGCTGGCTCTTTGGGCGGGGGACCCATCTCCAGCCATAGGCCGTTTTTGTGCCTGGCGCGGCGCCAAGTGGGAAAGGGTGCTGTCGAGGCTGAAGTCAGCAGCAAAGCCTGCAGCCCCCAGGTCTGTGGGGCTATGCAAGAGGTTGCCAAAGATCTTTAGAATAAGGCATAGTTTTCCTTGCTGGGTCTTTGGGCATGGGACCCATCTCCAGCCATAGGCCATTTTTGTGCCTGATGCAGCGCCAAGTGGGAAAGGGTGGCTTTGAGGCTGAAGGCAGCAGGAAAGCCTGCAGCCCCCAGGTCTGTGGGGCTATGGAAGCGGTTCCCAAAGAGCTTTAGAACAAGGCATAGTTTTCCCTGCTGGCTCCTTGGGCTGGAGACCCATCTCCAGCCATAGGCCATTTTTGTGCCTGGCGCATTGCCAAGTGGGAAAGGGTGGTTTTGAGGCTGAAGGCAGCAGGAAAGCCTGCAGCCCCCAGGTCTGTGGGGCCAAGCAAGCGGTTCCCAAAGAGATTTAGAACAAGGCATAGTTTTCCCTGCTGGCTCTTTGGGCGGGGGACCCATCTCCAGCCGTATGGCCATTTTTGTGCCTGATAGGGCGCCAAGTGGGAAAGGGTGGTGTCGAGGCTGAAGACAGCAGGAAAGCCTGCAGCCCCCAGGTCTGTGGGGCTACGCAAGCGGTTCCCAAAGAGCTTTAGAACAAGGCATAGTTTTCCCTGCTGGCTCTTTGGGCGGGGGACCCATCTCCAGCCGTATGGCCATTTTTGAGCCTGGCGCGGCGCCAGGTGGGAAAGGGTGGCTTTGAGGCTGAAGGCAGGAGCAAAGCCTGCAGCCCCCAGGTCTGTGGGGCTACGCAAGCGGTTCCCAAAGAGCTTTAGAACAAGGCATAGTTTTCCCTGCTGGCTCTTAGGGCGGGGGACCCATCTCCAGCCGTATGGCCATTTTTGAGCCTGGCGCGGCGCCAAGTGGGAAAGGGTGGTGTCGAGGCTGAAGGCAGCAGGAAAGCCCGCAGCCCCCAGGTCTGTGGGGCTACGCAAGCGGTTCCCAAAGAGCTTTAGAACAAGGCATAGTTTTCCCTGCTGGCTCTTTGGGCGGGGGACCCATCTCCAGCCGTATGGCCATTTTTGTGCCTGGCGCAGCGCCAAGTGGGAAAGGGTGGTTTTGAGGCTGAAGGCAGCAGTAAAGCCTGCAGCCCCCAGGTCTGTGGGGCTACGCAAGCGGTTCCCAAAGAGCTTTAGAACAAGGCATAGTTTTCCCTGCTGGCTCTTTGGGCGGGGGACCCATCTCCAGCCGTATGGCCATTTTTGTGCCTGGCGAAGCCCCAAGAGGGAAAGGGTGGCTTTGAATCTGAAGGCAGCAGGAAAGCCCGCAGCCCCCAGGTCTGTGGGGCTACGCAAGCGGTTCCCAAAGAGCTTTAGAACAAGGCATAGTTTTCCCTGCTGGCTCTTTTGGCAGGGGACCAATCTCCAGCCGTATGGCCATTTTTGTGCCTGGCGCGGTGCGTAGTGGGAAAGGGTGGTGTTGAGGCTGAAGGCAGCAGCAAAGCCTGCAGCCCCCAGGTCTGTGGGGTCAAGCAAGCGGTTCCCAAAGAGCTTTAGAACAAGGCATAGTTTTCCCTGCTGGCTCTTTGGGCGGGGGACCCATCTCCAGCCGTATGGCCATTTTTGTGCCTGGCCCGGCGCCAAGTGGGAAAGGGTGGCTTTGAGGCTGAAGGCAGCAGCAAAGCCCGCAGCCCCCAGGTCTGTGGGGCTACGCAAGCGGTTCCCAAAGAGCTTTAGAACAAGGCATAGTTTTCCCTGCTGGCTCTCTGGGCGGGGGACCCATCTGCAGCCGTATGGCCATTTTTGAGCCTGGAGCAGTGCCAAGTGGGAAAGGGTGGTTTTGAGGGTGAAGGCAGCAGCAAAGCCTGCAGCCCCCAGGTCTGTGGGGCTACGCAAGCGGTTCCCAAAGAGCTTTAGAACAATGCATAGTTTTCCTTGCTGGGTCTTTGGGCATGGGACCCATCTCCAGCCATAGGCCATTTTTGTGCCTGGCGCGGTGCGTAGTGGGAAAGGGTGGCTTTGAGGCTGAAGGCAGCAGGAAAGCCTGCAGCCCCCAGGTCTGTGCGGCTACGCAAGCGGTTCCCAAAGAGCTTTAGAACAAGACCTAGTTTTCCCTGCTGGCTCTTTGGGCGGGGGACCCATCTCCAGCCATAGACCATTTTTGTGCCTAGCGCGGCGCCAAGTGGGAAAGGGTGGCTTTGAGGCTGAAGGCAGCAGGAGAGCCTGCAGCCCCCAGGTCTTTGGGGCCAAGCAAGCGGTTCCCAAAGAGCTTTAGAACAAGGCATAGTTTTCCCTGCTGGCTCTTTGGGCGGGGGACCCATCTCCAGCCGTATGGCCATTTTTGTGCCTGGCGCGACGCCAAGTGGGAAAGGGTGGTTTTGAGGCTGAAGGCAGCAGGAAAGCCCGCAGCCCCCAGGTCTGTGGGGCTACGCAAGCGGTTCCCAAAGAGCTTTAGAACAAGGCATATTTTTCACTGCTGGCTCTTTGGGCGTGGGACCCATCTCCAACCGTATGGCCATTTTTGTGCCTGGCCCGGCGCGAAGCGGGAAAGGGTGGCTTTGAGGCTGAAGGCAGCAGCAAAGCCCACAGCCCCGAGGTCTGTGGGGCTACGCAAGCGGTTCCCAAAGAGCTTTAGAACAAGGCATAGTTTTCCCTGCTGGCTCTTTGGGCGGGGGACCCATCTCCAGCCGTATGGCCATTTTTGTGCCTGGCACGGCGCCAAGTGGGAAAGGGTGGTGTCGAGGCTGAAGGCAGCAGGAAAGCCCACAGCCCCCAGGTCTGTGGGGCTATGCAAGCGGTTCCCAAAGAGCTTTAGAACAAGGCATAATTTTCCCTGCTGTCTCTTTGGGCGGGGGACCCATCTCCAGCCATAGGCCATTTTTGTGCCTGGCGCGGCGCCAAGTGGGAAAGGGTGGTGTGGAGGCTGAATGCAGCAGGAAAGCCCGCAGCCCCCAGGTCTGTGGGGCTACGCAAGCGGTTCCCAAAGAGCTTTAGAACAAGGCATAGTTTTCCCTGCTGGCTCTTTGGGCATGGGACCCATCTCCAGCCATAGGCCATTTTTGTGCCTGGCGCGGCGCCAAGTGGGAAAGGGTGGCTTTGAGGCTGAAGGCAGCAGGAAAGCCTGCAGCCCCCAGGTCTCTGGGGCTACGCAAGCAGTTCCCATAGAGCTTTAGAACAAGGCATAATTTTCCCTGCTGGCTCTCTGGGCGGGGGACCCATCTCCAGCCATAGGCCGTTTTTGTGCCTGGCGCGGCGCCAAGTGGGAAAGGGTGCTGTCGAGGCTGAAGGCAGCAGCAAAGCCTGCAGCCCCCAGGTCTGTGGGGCTATGCAAGCGGTTCCCAAAGAGCTTTAGAACAAGGCATAGTTTTCCCTGCTGGCTCTTTGGGCGGGGGACCCATCTCCAGTCGTATGGCTATTTCTATGCCTAGCGCGGTGCGTAGTGGGAAAGGGTGGTTTTGAGGCTGAAGGCAGCAGGAAAGCCTGCAGCCCCCAGGTCTGTGGGGCTACGCAAGCGGTTCCCAAAGAGCTTTAGAACAAGGCATAGTTTTCCCTGCTGGCTCTTTGGGCATGGGACCCATCTCCAGCCATAGGCCATTTTTGTGCCTGGCGCGACGCCAAGTGGGAAAGGGTGGTGTCGAGGCTGAAGGCAGCAGGAAAGCCTGCAGCCCCCAGGTTTGTGCAGCTACGCAAGCGGTTTCCAAAGAGCTTTAGAACAAGGCATAGTTTTCCCTGCTGGCTCTTTGGGCGGGGGACCCATCTCCAGCCATAGGCCGTTTTTGTGCCTGGCGCGGCGCCAAGTGGGAAAGGGTGCTGTCGAGGCTGAAGTCAGCAGCAAAGCCTGCAGCCCCCAGGTCTGTGGGGCTATGCAAGAGGTTGCCAAAGATCTTTAGAATAAGGCATAGTTTTCCTTGCTGGGTCTTTGGGCATGGGACCCATCTCCAGCCATAGGCCATTTTTGTGCCTGATGCAGCGCCAAGTGGGAAAGGGTGGCTTTGAGGCTGAAGGCAGCAGGAAAGCCTGCAGCCCCCAGGTCTGTGGGGCTATGGAAGCGGTTCCCAAAGAGCTTTAGAACAAGGCATAGTTTTCCCTGCTGGCTCCTTGGGCTGGAGACCCATCTCCAGCCATAGGCCATTTTTGTGCCTGGCGCATTGCCAAGTGGGAAAGGGTGGTTTTGAGGCTGAAGGCAGCAGGAAAGCCTGCAGCCCCCAGGTCTGTGGGGCTACGCAAGCGGTTCCCAAAGAGCTTTAGAACAAGGCATAGTTTTCCCTGCTGGCTCTTTGGGCATGGGACCCATCTCCAGCCATAGGCCATTTTTGTGCCTGGCGCGGCGCCAAGTGGGAAAGGGTGGCTTTGAGGCTGAAGGCAGCAGGAAAGCCTGCAGCCCCCAGGTCTCTGGGGCTACGCAAGCAGTTCCCAAAGAGCTTTAGAACAAGGCATAATTTTCCCTGCTGGCTCTCTGGGCGGGGGACCCATCTCCAGCCATAGGCCGTTTTTGTGCCTGGCGCGGCGCCAAGTGGGAAAGGGTGCTGTCGAAGCTGAAGGCAGCAGCAAAGCCTGCAGCCCCCAGGTCTGTGGGGCTATGCAAGCGGTTCCCAAAGAGCTTTAGAACAAGGCATAGTTTTCCCTGCTGGCTCTTTGGGCGGGGGACCCATCTCCAGTCGTATGGCTATTTCTATGCCTAGCGCGGTGCGTAGTGGGAAAGGGTGGTTTTGAGGCTGAAGGCAGCAGGAAAGCCCGCAGCCCCCAGGTCTGTGGGGCTACGCAAGCGGTTCCCAAAGAGCTTTAGAACAAGGCATAGTTTTCCCTGCTGGCTCTTTGAGCATGGGACCCATCTCCAGCCATAGTCCATTTTTGTGCCTGATGCGGCGCCAAGTGGGAAAGGGTGGCTTTGAGGCTGAAGGCAGGAGCAAAGCCTGCAGCCCCAAGGTCTGTGGGGCTACGCAAGCGGTTCCCAAAGAGCTTTAGAACAAGTCATAGTTTTCCCAGCTGGCTCTTAGGGCATGGGACCCATCTCCAGCCATAGGCCATTTTTGTGCCTGGCGCGACGCCAAGTGGGAAAGGGTGGTGTCGAGGCTGAAGGCAGCAGGAAAGCCTGCAGCCCCCAGGTCTGTGCAGCTACGCAAGCGGTTTCCAAAGAGCTTTAGAACAAGGCATAGTTTTCCCTGCTGGCTCTTTGGGCGGGGGACCCATCTCCAGCCATAGGCCGTTTTTGTGCCTGGCGCGGCGCCAAGTGGGAAAGGGTGCTGTCGAGGCTGAAGTCAGCAGCAAAGCCTGCAGCCCCCAGGTCTGTGGGGCTATGCAAGAGGTTGCCAAAGATCTTTAGAATAAGGCATAGTTTTCCTTGCTGGGTCTTTGGGCATGGGACCCATCTCCAGCCATAGGCCATTTTTGTGCCTGATGCAGCGCCAAGTGGGAAAGGGTGGCTTTGAGGCTGAAGGCAGCAGGAAAGCCTGCAGCCCCCAGGTCTGTGGGGCTATGGAAGCGGTTCCCAAAGAGCTTTAGAACAAGGCATAGTTTTCCCTGCTGGCTCCTTGGGCTGGAGACCCATCTCCAGCCATAGGCCATTTTTGTGCCTGGCGCATTGCCAAGTGGGAAAGGGTGGTTTTGAGGCTGAAGGCAGCAGGAAAGCCTGCAGCCCCCAGGTCTGTGGGGCCAAGCAAGCGGTTCCCAAAGAGCTTTAGAACAAGGCATAGTTTTCCCTGATGGCTCTTTGGGCATGGGACCCATCTCCAGCCATAGGCCATTTTTGTGCCTGATAGGGCGCCAAGTGGGAAAGGGTGGCTTTGAGGCTGAAGGCAGCAGGAAAGCCTGCAGCCCCCAGGTCTGTGGGGCTACGCAAGCGGTTCCCAAAGAGCTTTAGAACAAGGCATAGTTTTCCCTGCTGGCTCTTTGGACGGGGGACCCATTTCCAGCCGTATGGCCATTTTTGTGCCTGGCCCGGCGCCAAGTGGGAAAGGGTGGTTTTGAGGCTGAAGGCAGCAGCAAAGCCTGCAGCCCCCAGGTCTGTGGGGCTACGCAAGCGGTTCCCAAAGAGCTTTAGAACAAGGCATAGTTTTCCCTGCTGGCTCTTTGGGCATGGGACCCATCTCCAGCCATAGGCCATTTTCGTGCCTGGCGCGACGCCAAGTGTGAAAGGGTGCTGTCGAGGCTGAAGGCAGCAGCAAAGCCTGCAGCCCCCAGGTCTGTGGGGCTATGCAAGAGGTTGCCAAAGATCTTTAGAACAAGGCATAGTTTTCCTTGCTGGGTCTTTGGGCATGGGACCCATCTCCAGCCATAGGCCATTTTTGTGCCTGATGCGGTGCCAAGTGGGAAAGGGTGGCTTTGAGGCTGAAGGCAGCAGGAAAGCCTGCAGCCCCCAGGTCTGTGGGGCTATGGAAGCGGTTCCCAAAGAGCTTTAGAACAAGGCATAGTTTTCCCTGCTGGCTCTTTGGGCGGGGGACCCATCTCCAGCCATATGGCCATTTTTATGCCTGGCGAAGCGCCAAGTGGGAAAGGGTGGTGTCGAGGCTGAAGGCAGCAGGAAAGCCCGCAGCCCCCAGGTCTGTAGGGCTACGCAAGCGGTTCCCAAAGAGCTTTAGAACAAGGGATAGTTTTACCTGCTGGCTCTTTTGGCAGGGGACCCATCTCCAGCCGTATGGCCATTTTTGTGCCTGGCGCGGCGCCAAGTGGGAAAGGGTTGTTTTGAGGCTGAAGGCGTCACGAAAGCCTGCCGTCCGAGGGTTTCTTAATGCCTTTTCTTAATGATGTCTCCACAGTGTGAAGTTTTGCAGGATTTGAAAAAGTAATAGACACAGTGAAATTGAGTCTATTGGAAACTTCCATACTTTTCCCTCCCTCTAAAATCTCTGCTGTCCTGTAGTATCCACTGCCTGCAACTGCTGTTGCAGGAGCAGCCAGATTGGTATCAAATTTAGAAAAAAGGGACATCATTAAGAGGATTCACTCGCCTTATTTTTCACCGGTGTGGCCAGTAAAGAAACCAAAAAGGCAATGGCGTTTCACAGTAGATTACGGAAAATTAAACGCCAACACTGCACCTCTGACCGCTGCTGTTCCGAATATCGCGGAAATTGTGACAATGATAAAAGGAGCTGCCCATCCTTGCAGGGTTGCCTTAGATTTTAAAGACATATTTTTTTATGATTCTCCTCCTTGAGCAGGACAAAGCGCAGTTTGCATTCACATGGAAAGGAGTCCAATATACCTTTAACCGCTTTCCGCAAGGATACAAACATTCCCCCACTATTGCCCATAATGCTTTGGCTAAAGTGCTATCAGAGATTCCTGTTTCACAGGGATGTACAGTATACCAATATATTATTGATGACATCTTAATAGGGGAGAGAACCAAGAAAGTGTACAAGACATGATGGAAAACATCCGAAAAACATTATCAGATTTGGGATTGGAAATTCCCGACTCAAAGTGTCAGGGACCCGCACAGGAAGTTAAATTCCTGGGGGTCTGGTGGATTAAGGGAGCTGCTTCTGTCCCTCAGGATACCCTGAAAAAATAGAACATGGACAGAATCCTTCCAGCACGAAGGAGTTACAGCAAGTCCTGGGAACTTTAAGTTATTAGCGTAAACACATCCCTGGCTTTTCCATCATTGCTCGCCCCCTTTATTGTTTGCTCAAAAAAGGTAAATCCTGGGAGTCGACTGAACAACACACTAATGCACTAGAATTGCTAATAAAAGAGCTAAGGTTATTCCAACAACTTGGCCCCATACATCCAACTGACCCTGTCCATGTAGAATGGGGGCTCAGTGAACATGGTTCCCGTTGTAATTTATGCCAGAAGGGACCAGCAGGACCGGAGAGACCATTAGAATTTAGCTCTCACGCCTTTAATGATACTGAGAGCAGCTATTCAGACCTGGAGAAGGGTTTACTGTCCCTGGTGCGAGCATTGCAACGAGCAGAGCAGATAAGGAGAGAACAGAGCGTGATTGTTCGGGGCCCTTTTCGACTCCTAGATGTGGTCCGTAAAGGGACAGCACCGCCAGCTGGCATTGCCCAGAAACCCACAGTTCGAAAGTGGTATGCTTATTTAGAAGGCATTAATGATATCATGCCAATCTCTGAAGGTAGTATCAAAGTATCCATGCTCCAGAAGGATAGAGATGGTGCCCTATTGTTCCAATCCCCACCAAACAGACCATCTCCAATCCAAGAAGCACCTCCTCTGAAAGCAGGCAGTGATCTTACAGGAGTGTGGTTTACTGGTGTGTCATCTCACCGTGAGAACAGTAAGTGGAAATACAAGGCCGTAGCACTGGAAGTAGCAACGGGGGAAAGAGCAATTGAAACAGGAGAAGGTAGGGCACAAGTAGGGGAACTCAGAGCCGTCCTACTAGCTGCACAACATGGAGCTACTTACATTTACACTGACTCATATGCTGTTTTTAAAGGAGCCACTGAATGGCTAGGACACTGGGCAGCCAATGATTGGCAGGTGAATAGAGTCCCAATCTGGGAGACAGACAGTTGGAAGCAACTGTTGGAAATAGGAGGACAGAGACCATTGCACATTGCTTGGGTAAAAGGCCACGATCGTTCAAACTCGATCACTGCTCAGTTCAACCAACAGGTAGATAGCCTCACGCGGCTACAACAAATTGACACTGTAGATGATGGTCGGGAATGGTTACATATTAAGCCTGGCCATACAGGCCGTGCTGATCTGTATCAGGAAGGTCTAGCCCGGGGGTGGCCTGTGTCGGTTAAGCTGTGCGAACAAGTAGTAACTGCCTGGTCACAATGTCGCCTACGACTCAGCAAAGATCATCCGAGTAAGGCGCCTCCCTTACACATGCGGGACAAGAAAATGTTGTGGCATTCATGGCAGATTGATTATATTGGGCCCTTGAGATCATCAGGTGGGAAAAGATATGTCCTAGTCGGAGTGGAGATTATCTCCAGCCTCAGTATGGCCACTGGCTTCAAATCAGCTGCTGGGGACAACACAGTGAAAGGCCTAAAAGGGTGGTTCAGCACACTTCCCCTTCCCGAGGAAATCCAAAGTGATAACGGTTCACACTTTACCGCTACAGTGGTACAAGATTGGGCCAAAGAAGAAGGGATTCGATGGGTATTTCATACTCCCTATTATCCTCAGGCTAATGGCATTGTTGAATGCACCAACGGATTGGTTAAGCGTTTTGCAAAAACTCATAAATCATAAGGGAAGGTGAAGAAGGCACCTTGCCCACCGAAATTCGAAAAGTAATATGGGATAACGCAATTGAATTTGAGAGAAAATTTCAATCCTGGTGGTATCTGGTTAATTTCACCTACGATCCCACTGAGAGCAAAGCCACAGCTTTTGTCTTAACGATACGCAATGCCTCAGTATCCACCATATACCCAATCATCGCACTGGGGTTGAATCACCAAGGAGCTCTACTCTATCCAACACAGCACAGAGGTTGGGCACGACAAAATGAGACTAAATGGCAAACTGCTGATGTTGACGCATGCGTTTCACGAGACCAACAAGGATTCATTTGTGAGAGTAATACTCTCAAAGCACAAGACCTTTGTCTTGACACCAACCAGAATGCTTGTCACTTTGAGACACATCCCGATGAAACCCCAGAGACTGTGCTTGACTATATTGGGAAAGGGTGCGTTAGCATGAGGTCTCCCTGTAGTCTTGTATTATAGACGAGAAAGGCTTGAGACCATGGCCACTCTGGGTCTCTTTGACTACAAACAACAGGGAATAAAAAGGTGAAACTGAATAGCATCAATTCCATCTGCCAATTCGTCATTTTAGAATTTGGGCCTCCAAATAGCCATACATCATAAAAGTAGTATTATTGCCAGGTTCAATGTCAGGATTCCCTGGAGACATTCAAAGGTAGCGTAGGCCAATCCGTCTGTACAGCTCATCCAAGGTTCCTGTAAGACATAAAGGAAAAGAAAATCTGCTCGGTCTTATTCGACCGACGGGGTTAAAAAGAAGGTGCGGTCCACCGGGTGCTGATCCGGTGTATCTTCCCTGAACAATCCTTGGCTTCCCATGCATAGGGATTTTTGGGAGTAGCTAGCACCATTGGCACCGTCCCATTTTGAGGCATTTTCACTAGCACAGGTAGTCCAGGGTGAAATCTTCCGGGGTATTTTCCCGGTTCATTGGCAGCCTTTGGCGAGATAATATTGGCAGGTACACAGAAAGCTTTCATTTTAGGACAGCCGTCTCCACTCCATTTGTTATTTAGTTGATAGATGGCATCATCCAATCGCAAATGCCAACCAGGTTCATGACTTTTTGCAAAACGCTTAACCAATCTATTGGTGCGTTCAACAATGCCATTAGCCTGGGGATAACAGGGAGTATGAAATACCCATCGAATCCCTTCTTCCTTGGCCCAATCTTGTACCACCGAAGCCGTAAAGTGTGAAACGTTATCACTCTGGATTTCGTCGGGAAGGGGAAGTGTGCTGAACCACCCTGTTAGGCCTTTCACTGTGTTGTCCCTCGTAGCTGGTTTGAAACTGCTGGCCATACTGAGGCTGGAGATAATCTCCACTCCTACCAGGACATATCTTTTCCCACCTGATGATCTCAAGGGCCCAATATAATCAAGCTGCCATGAATGCCACAACGCTTTCTTGTCCCGCATGTGTAAGGGAGGCGCCTTACTCGGATGATCTTTGCTGAGTCGTAGGCGACATTGTGAACAGGCAGTTACTATTTGTTCGCACAGCTTAACTGACACAAGCCACCCACCTTCCCGACACAGGTCAGGACGGCCTGTGCGGCCACGTTTAACATGTAACGATTCAAGTAAGCGTTCCCATTCCCGACCATCATCTACAATGTCAATTTGTTGCAGCCGCGTGAGGCCATCTACCTGTTGGTTGAACTGAGCAGTGATCGAGTTTGAACGATCGTGGCCTTTTACCCAAGCAATGTGCAATGGTCTCTGTCCTCCTATTTCCAACAGTTGCTTCCAATTATCTGTCTCCCAAACTGGGACTCTATTCACCTGCCAATCGTTGGCTGCCCAGTGTCCTAGCCATTCAGTGGCTCCTTTAAGAACAGCATATGACTCAGCGTAAAAGGAGGTGGCTCCATGTTGTGCAGCTAGTAGGACAGCTCTGAGTTCCCCTACCCTCCCCTATTTCAATTGCTCTTTCTCCCGTTGTTACTTCCAGTGCTACGGCCTTATATTTGCACTTATTTTTTTAACGGTGAGATGACGCACCAGTAAACCACACTCCTCTAAGATCACTGCTGTCCCTCAAAGGAGGTGCTTCTTGGATCGGAGATGGTCTGTTTGGTGGGGATTGGAACAATAGGGCACCATCTATATCCTTTGGTATCCTTGTGAAGTAGCCTTGGATACTTTAACACTGCCTTCAGAGACTGGCTTGATTTCATTAATGCCTTCTAAATAAGCATACCACTTTCGAACTGTAGCTCTCTGGGCAATGCCAGCTGGTGGTGGTGTCCCTTTAAGGACCACATCTGGGAGGCGAAAAGGTCCCAGGAAAGATCACACTCTGTTCTCTTCTTATCTGCTCTGCTCGTTGCAACGCTCGCACCAGGGACAGTAAACCCTTCTCCAGGTCTGAATAGCTGCATTCAGTATCATTGAAGGAGTGGGAGCAAAATTCTAATGGTCTCTCCGGTCCTGCTGGTCCCTTCTGCCATAAATTACAACGGGAACCATGTTCACTGAGCCCCCATTCTACATGGACAGGGTCAGTTGGATGTATGGGGCCAAGTTGTTGGAATAACCTTAGCTCCTTTATTAGTAATTGCAGAGCATTAGTGTGTTGTTCAGTCCACACCCAGGATTTACCCTTTTTTGGCAAGCTATGAAGGGGGCGAGCAATGATGGAAAAGCCAGGGATGTGTTTACGCCAATAACTTAAAGTTCCCAGGACCTGCTGTAACTCCTTCGTGCTGGAAGGATTCTGTCCATGTTCTATTTTTTCAGGGTATCCTGAGGGACAGAAGCAGCTCCCTTAATCCACCAGACCCCCAGGAATTTAACTTCCTGTGCGGGTCCCTGACACTTTGAGTCGGGTCTACGTGAGGCACCCACTAACACTTCTGCCCTAGTCATTCGCTGCTCTCCCGGCAACCAGAGGTTAATTTTTGCAGTGGGGCATGTTTTTACCACACCATCAATTCCTGTGAAGTTGACTCTGCGTCGGGTGGGATTTATACCTAGAAGTTGTGCTGTTTCGTTAGTGATTGCAGACATTTGGGCTCCGGTATCAATAATAAAATTTACCAATATCTTCCGGGGTCCAACAGGAATGACAATAACGGGTTCGGAGTCTTTATGAGAGCGCCATTGGATTGCTAGTACCTGCCCGACAGGGTTGCTCACTGCCCTCCCCGGGGATAGGAGTGTTGTGGCTGGGACTCTGTCAAATCAATCAAGTTATGTTCCGGTGCAGAAGGCACAGTTTTCTCACGGCTTGGGGATTCTCTGGTTAGACTTTTCTCCCCAGCCGCATTATTCTTTCTAGGTAGAGATTGGACTAGCGTACGGAGATCTCCCGTAGGGTCACCGTGCAAGAATTGTCGGGGCACCCCTAATTGTAGGGCTTTACGCCACAACTCATTCCGGTCCTTATCAGGCTTAAACCTTCCCTCTGATTTAGGGTTTTGAGTGTGAGTTTGGACTTGGCGAAAACCTTTCGCGGGGTGTTCGGAGGATTTCTCACTAGTTTGGCTGGCCCAGCCCATTCGGCGCCCATATTGATCTATTTCCTGTACATTCCAGGTGGGCATGTAGTGACGACGGCCCCGCCCATGAGCACCCCGAGCATCCCGTATACGATCTTGAGTGCGAACAAGGAACGGTTTCAGGCAATCGGGAAGACCACGGATGAGAGGGGCTAATCGATCCGGGTCGATAGGGGCTGACATTGGGGATTTCCGAAATTCCTCTCTGTCATACATGGCTTGCAGACAAGCTGCTTTCCGTACAGCCGCAAACAGATCAGAGTAGCCTGTAGCTCTAATCTCTAACGGCTCCCCCCTCTCTCGCGGATCCATACCCCTTGCCCAATAGGCTGCTCGAGCGGTTAGGGAATAATTATGATCCCCAGGCATAGTGGTTAAAAACACTCCTGGTCCCCAAGAGTCTCCTGCTTCTTCCTCACTCAGCATAATTCTGCCCCCCCCTTCAGAAGAAACTCGCCACACGTACTCAACAGCTGACTCTTCTGGTCGCCTCGAATATTTCTCCCTTATTTTTGTTAACTCGGTTGGTGTCCATGGAACGGTACGCACAGTGGTGTGAATTTCATCACCATCATCAACTGCAGTTTCAGTTTTAACCAGAGGACGTAAAGGAAAAACTTGGGATTTCAAAGTAAAAGTCCTTTCCTCCTCATCTTCTTCGTCATCCTCACTATTAGACAAAAAAATCTCCGGTCTGGGTTCCGGAATTTGGATAACACATTAACTTACGAATCTGTTGGACCTGGGTCGAGGGCTGCATTTTATCTAAGAGCCCGGTCACCCTTTCAATAACATTTTAAGTTGGCGATTTTCACTCCCAAGTTGAGCATTCCGGTTTCCTAAACATTCATTCTCACTCACAAGCTTATCGACTTGAGTTCTTAATCTTTCTCCTGTCTCCTTTTGCAAGGCTAATGATGACTTCAGCACCTCATTCTCCGATTTCAGGGTTGCATATTCTACAGCTGAAATCAGATTAGGAGCGGGGGTTTCTCTAGCTTCTTGTTGTGCACAAGATAAACAGGCACCTAACACAGCACAAATCACACCCTTGCCTTTCCCCGCTCTGAGCTTCTGTGAAACCCGACGCTCTTCAATACGTTCCACCACTTTCTCTTCATCCTTCCAAAATTTTTGGGCCCACTCCTTCCCACCCTGGGAAGGGGCACAATCATATTTTTGCAGCAGTTTATCCATGGCAATCCTGCCGACTACGCCAAATTCTGTTGCGTGAAACGGGGCCAAGCGGTTTTGGCAGAAGATAAACCCCCTTGCGTTCTAACACTCCTCACCGAGGTGGGAGGCCAGGTGCGGCTGGGTTTCAATTCTGAGTGATGCCCAATTCAGCACTATCAGGCCAATCGCGTTTACTATGTGTTAAACTATTACGATTTGGAGACACTAATAGTGGGCTGCACCTTCAGTCTAGTCGTGCTCCTGAACCAGCACGGCCTCTCTCAAGTTTTGGTCGCGTTCAGTGAGAAAGCGAAACGACTAGCTACTGAAACAGTGCAGTTTATTTAAACAACAGATATACAGGTTCTTTAGGATTGCCGGTGATAAATACACTGTCTGCAAAGCACGTGCAAATAAAGACATTGTTAAATAGACAAACGCGCGACAAAATTATAAACGATACAGCCTGGCTATAAATGTAGGGTAGAGATTCTCTAGAGAAATTTCTAGAGTCCCCGAGAAAGCACTCGGTGTAATCAAAGTCTTACCCAAAGGCGTCCTTATGAGGGGGAAGAAAGGCTCAGCCCGTCGACTGATCCCAGAAAACAGCGGTGGGATTCTTCGCGATGGTGTCTTCCCAGACATTCCCCCTCTCTTGGGCTATTTTTATATTATTTTTTTAACTTCAAAGTGGAGTTTGAGTGACTTTAGTCATATGTACTTTTATTATGATTAATGTACTCAAGGAGGAGTGTTCACACCTCGGGGGCGGATAGCCTCCGGGATGGAGGTGTGTTTTGATACATTGTGGTGAGCAAAGTTCGCACAAAAGGACAGCATTTCATCAACATTTGACGAAATGTTGGCTCGGGTGGCGTGTAAGCCGCTTATCAGTTCCGTAGTACCATCTCGTCCCCATATCTGCTATTCGTCACAAGGGAAGGCCACGGAACAAGCGCGTTCCGTTCCATCCCTTGTGTAGTTTCGCAAACAACCTTGTACAGGGAATCACAGCTGTTGCATTCTTCGTGTGCTAGCTGCGGCTGTATTCTACCTCAGAAGCCTCTTGATTTTATGACTTTCCTTAATGTGTGAACAATGCTGTATTTTTGTATTCTTGGCCAATTTAGTAATTATTCCACAAGAACACACATTGGTTGCCGATTTATCAACGGGTCTAATCACCACAGGCCAACTGTAATTAAAACCATCTATGTAGACTCTACC